>NC_134539.1:83777972-84110888 GCF_050624435.1 Tenrec ecaudatus | reverse complement strand
TCTACAGGGGAGGTGAACTTTCTGGCGTGCATGACATCACAAGTCCAGGTAGCACAGGAAAGTGACACCACGCGTAGCAGGCAGACAGGCCTGTGCTGCTGCTCCTCGGCCTGCTAGTTGGATCACCACCAACCAAAGCTTCAAACCCCACCAGAAACCTATCGACTCTCATTGACTTGCTTGGCACAATGAGCATTCTGGCATGTTGGCTTTTCAAAGACATTCCTGCATGGTCTATTAACACATCCCATCGATGGGTAGAAGCCGGCAGAGAGACCACACATTGCTTTCTTAAGAGTCCCCCCCAAATGCCACACGCAGTACATTTTCAGCACAAGAGTGCTGACCCACACAGGCTAAAGCAGGTGATCTACATATTCCTTAAAAATACCCCTTTTCTTGCATTTCCTTTAAGAATGGCTGCACCCTTCCATTATTTTCAGCTATCTCGACAGCACTGTCATATGTGACTCTTAAGTACACCCACCATTACACCCAGTTACATTGGTGAAGCATATGGACCAGACCGTGGACGGCCAGGAGATGGAGGAGTTTGGAGGAAGCGCAGCCAGAAAGAGTGCTCCTCAGACGTGAGGTGCTGAGACGGTCTTCCTCATTCTGGATGGTCTCACGAGGGTCCAGTTCCAGGAGAAGGACCCGTACTTGGCAGAGTATGCAAAATAAAGACCTTGAATGAGCTAGGTTGGCACCGCAGCTACAGTAATGGGCTTGCATGTAGCACTGATGATGGGCCTGCTGTGGGCTGGCAGCTCCGTTCTCTTGCGCACATGGTGGACAGAAGTCAGATGCGACTCTGTGGCACCCAGCAACACCGTCACTTTTCCAGCTTTAAAAATGTCAGACGTTGGACCGTGTAAAATAGGACAAAATAATAATTTTATAAATTATCAAGGGTTCGTGAGGGAGGGGGGAGGGGAAAAAGTGAGGTGCTGATGCGAGGGTGGAGAACAAATGTTTTGAGAATGATGAGGGCAATGAATGTACAGATGTGCTTTACACAACTGATGTATGTATGGATTGTGATAAGAGTTGTATGAACCCAAAATGATTAAAAAAATGTCAATCGACGCCAGCAGCTTCCCGCCCCCCTCATCCGCCTTAACTTATTACCGAGTTTTACATGTCAGATTGCTTTGGACATCTGGTCAGTGGGTGATATGTTGGGTGTGCCGTTGAACTTGATTGGAGTTGGGGGTGTCAGAGACCAGTGCTTCGCTTTAATCTCATCACACGCCCTTTCAGCACGGCATCCTATTTTGAAAGCATCGCAAACAGCCCAGGAAACTTCCCTTTGTTCAATGAAAACTTGTTCAATGAAGACCATTGCTATGAAAGTGATCGTCTCAAAGCAATAGTTTTGCTATTGTTGGTTTTATGGAGCCTGCCTTGCTACCAGTGGTTTCTGCTTGGAAAAAAAAATACAGTCAGAAGGCTCCTTCAACTGACCTCGGCGTCAATTCTGACTCAGTGGCCCTATAGGACAGCGTAGAAGCCTCCGCTTGCAAGCTAACGGAACAAGGCAGATGAGAGCCAAGGGCGGGGCCTGTATCCCTACTGACTTGGGAGGCGTGGCTGAGGGTACTGGCTGATCTCATTGGCTGTTAAAGCGCACCTGTGTGATGTCACGTCGCTGGTGCTTAGCGTTGTGTGGGGGCCCAGGTTGGATTTTCCTGTAGGTGTCTAATGGGTGTCTGACTCTTTTCCAGCCCCTTTATTGTGGCATGGACAGCTAATTTTCGTTTAGCTCAGGCATTCGGGAAGACAACCCCCTCTTTGTCTCTCTAATGTAGCCCCTGATCCAGCGACCTGTCAAAACGACGTTATTGATAAAAATGTCCATTTTTAATCCAAGTTTGATTTTTAAAAACTTGATAACTCAATAGCAACAATGTGATGAAAAACCAGCAGCAACTCAAGGAAGAGCGCTGGCCGCAGTGTACAGTGCACACAGATACAGCCCCTGACTGGGGCATCCTTGGAACAGCTCTGACCCCAGGTTTGAAAAGCAAATCAGCAAAGAGTTCTAGTCTTGCAGGTATATTTGCACATGTAAGATGGGCTTACCACAAATGCTTTTTTTTTTTAGATACAATTCTTATAAACTTGGCACACACACATATATTTAATCATTTTATTGGGAGCTTGTACAACTTATCACAATCCACACGTTATATCCATTGTGTCAAGCACATTTGTACATTTGTTGCCATGATCACTCTTAAAACATTTGCTTTCTACTTGAGCCCTTGGTATCAGCTCCTCATTTTCCCCCCTTCCTCCCAGCTCCCCCTCCCCCATGAATTCTTGTTAATTTAAAAATTATTTTGTGATATATTACACACTCCCTTCACCAGCTTTTCTGTTGTCTATTCCTCATGGAGGGGGTTATATGTAGATCCTTGTAATCGGTTCCCACCCTCCCTGTATCTCCATTCTCAGCACTGGTCCTGAAGGGATCATCCGCCCTGGATTCCCTTGTTTCCAGTTCCCATCTGTACCAGTGTACATCCATCCTCTAGTCTAGCCAGACTTGTAAGGTAGAATTGGGATTATGATAGTGGGGGAGGAGGAAGCATTTAAGAACTGGAGGAAAGTTGTGTGTTTCCTCGTTGCTACATCGCCCCGACTTCTCTCTCCCCCCCTCCCCATTGCCGAGACCCTTCTGTAAGGGGATGTCCAGTTGCCTACAGATGTGTCTTGGGCCCCCAATCTTCAGTCCTCCACCACAAATGCTTTTGCTGTTATAACTACAGGGTCATTTTAATAAAAAAAAACCAACAGATTTCTGCCCAAAGAGTACACAAAACATTTATCGATCCTTTTGGTGTCACCCCTCTGACAGTGTCACTAGGAATGACCCTCACCTGCACCCGCTGAGCCCGGTGGGTGGTGAGCGCAGGGCCGCCACCCAGAAGGCTGAGGGCGTGACCACAGCACTGAGTCAGGCGGTCCGTTGCCCACGTGATCTCACAGGGGCGAATTCTTTTCAAACCTGGAGCGCCAACATGGTTCCGCTGGGTTTGAACTTGTCCGGTGCCTGTTGTTATCATGATCCCTCCTTATCCTATGTCTGCCTCCTTTCTGCCCCACCTGGGACCTTTGGAAACAGGTAGCTTGGACTGTAGATTTTGCAGGTTCCCAGGGGAAGGGTTTTGCTGCAAGGTGGGAACACACCTAGCCCGTGATCCATACTGGAGTTGGATGATTCAGAAGATGAGATTTGGGACTTGGAGCTGGTTTACGACCTTTGGGATGAGGGGATCAAGTGATTGCGTTTTGCATGTGATAAAGATGTGAGTTTGGGGAGGGGGCAAAGGGTGCAACATTATGGAGTGAATTGGGTCCACCCTGCCACCACCACCACCAAATACGTGTGGTAAATCCTTAACTCTATGCCCGAGTTTATAATTCCCTTGGGAATGTGTTTTCTTTATGGTGGTGAAGTAGGACTAGGTGATCAGAGATGGGGAACGAGTGCTGACAGGCGGGGAGACCTCTTAGGAACCAGGAAGCAGAGTCTGCAGAGATAAGGACCTTTCTGCAGAGCCAACAGGGATAGAAACCCACCTCCTTGAGCCTTGCCCAAGCCTCAGACTTACTTCCTAAACGATGATCAAATTATGATTTCGGTTTGTGGAAGCCACCACGTGTGATATTCTTGTTCAAGTAGCTCCGGATAACGAAGACAAACACATGGAGTCGCCCTATGTGGAAGTTGATTCAATGGTGACTTGTTTTTTAATCTATGTTTCCTCATCTATTCACACATACCTGTGGCAACCAGCCGTTAAGGTGCCCCTCAATGGCTTCCTGCTGTGGTTCCCATCCCGAGTGGTCCCTACCCACAGTCCATAGGGCTGGCCTAGGGAGACCTGATGGTGCTGTGTTGCTAACCTAATGGTTGGTGGTTCAAACTCTGCTGCTACGTGGGAGAAAGATGAGGCTGTTTGCTCCCAAAGAGGGTTACAGTCTTGAAAACCCCAAGGAACATTTATACTGTGTCTTTTAAGATCACTGTTCGTCAGAATTCACTCAACGGCAGTGGATCTTATATTTTGATTTTTTAAAAATGAAATCATATTGGGGGCTTTTAGAGCGCTTATCACAATCCATCCATCCATGCATTGTCAAGCACATTTGTACATATGTTGCCATCATCATTTTCAAAGCATTTTCTTTCTACTTGAGCCCTTGATATCAGTTCCTCATTTCCCCCCACCCTCCCTCCCCCCTGAACGCTTGATAAATTATATATTATCTTCACATCTCACATTGTCTGCTGTCTCCCTTCACACTTCTGTTGTTTGTTTCCGTGGGGAGAGGGGGTTACATGTCGATCCTTGTGGTCGATTCCCTCTTTCTCCCCCACCTTCCCCTTCCCCTCCTGGTATCTCTGTTCTCATTACTGGTCCTGAGGGGTTTATCTGTCCTGGATGCCCTGTGTTGTGGGCTCTTATCTGTAGCAGTGTGCATGTTCTGGTCTAGTCAGGTTTGTAAGGTAGAACTGAGGTCATGAAAGTTGGAGGAGCGGCATTAAAGAACTAGAGGACAGTTGTATGTCTCATCGGTGCTATACTGCACCCTGACTGGCTCATCTCTTCCTTATGACCCTTCTGTAAGGGGATGTCCAGTTTGTCTACTGATGGGTTTTGGGTTTCCACTTCGCACTCCCTTCATTCACATTCATATGACTTTGCTCAGGGTATTTGATCTCATGGACACCTTGTGGTCACACAGGTTGGTGTGCTTCTTCCATGTGGGCTTTGTTGCTTCTCAGCTAGATGGCCACTTGATTATCTTTATTTATGGCGTAACAAGTAGGATGTTGTAGAAACAATGGAGTGTTATTTCTGCAGCTAGATCATAAAAGAACTTGTTGCCGACAGGGGTGGGACCAGGGTGGGTCCTCATCTCTTTGGTTTCAGCCCAGTAAGCCCCTGAGCAGAGAAGCCAGTCGAGCCGCCCTGGACTTCTGACCCACAGAACTATGAGCTAATAAATGGGTGCTGTTTTCAGTCACTCCGCTTGTAAATCTTTGTTACTCAGCGTCAGGAAATGAGGGTGGGAGGCACTGTCCCTGAAAGCCCTGCACAATCCCAGGTGGGTGTCTTGAAAGGATAGTTATCTGTAAAGGTCTTGGTGGCACAGTGGGTTACATGCTGGGCGACAGTTAACCACAAGGTCGGCGGTTTGGAACCATGGAAGCAAGATGAGTTTTCTAACCCCTTAAAGATTTACAGCCTCAGAAACCTACCAGGGGGGTTCTACTCTATCCTGTTGGGTGCCTATGAGTTGGAATCGACTTGATGGCAGTGTTTGGTATTGACATATCTACCACCACTGGGGGCATAGTTTCAATTTTAGTCACTTTTTTGTTTCCCAGTGTTATCTCTGGGAGTGCGCAGAGAGGTTTACTTGTAAATGGCGACCTAGGACATTATATGTGTATTATGCTATGTGTTTGACTTTCCCTAAGGTTTTATCACCTCGAACTCCCATTCTAAAGTTATTGGTGCTAGAAGGTGTCTTTCACCCATGGTCGATGAGAGTTACCTCCCCCCAAAACGAAAGAAGGCTCCACTGGGCAGAGGTTTCATAGTATGCATTGCATTTTTCCTTGCTACGCGAGCATCAAGCAACTCACTCTGAGTTAGTGCACCCAGTGGTGTCGCCTGGGAAGGTTCTCTCTGGTCACAGTGAGTTTTTTCATAGAAGCAGTTTCGCTCGAACCTCATTTTTTGTGATGGCTGATTTAAGGGAACTGTGCAGCTGTGGAATTGTGTTTCCTTCTGGGGAAAAATGCCTCAGGAACTGTTGTGATGTCGAACACAGCTTACAAGGACAGCACTATGGGGAAAAATCCAAGTGTACAAGTGGTTTTCTCATTTCAAAAAAGGTAAAATGCTGACTGATGACAAAACTCCCATTGGATGTTAGACAACTTCCCAAACAGAAAACAACATCGATTCATGCATTTGGAGTTCGTTCACCAGGTCAGACTGTTAATCAAGCTTTCTAGGTAAAGGTTCGGAAAAGATTGCATAACAGTGTGTGACAAAAAAGGCCTGATTTGTGGCAGACCGGGGGAGTGGTTTTGCCACCACAACAATGCACCTGCTCATGCAGCCATCTCAGTGCACCAGTTTTTGGTAAAAACCTGCTCCACACACCCTACTCATGTGATCTCGCTCCATGAGACTTCTTTTTGTTTCTTCGAAAGAAGAGGGACATGAAAGGACAGCGATTTGAGGACGAAGAAGAGGTGAAGAAAAAACAAAGGCGGCGCTGTCAGCCATCCAAACAGATGAGTCTGAAAAATGTTTCTAAGAACGAATCGCAGATTTGACAAATGTGTGAAGTGTAATGGAGAGTACTTTGAAGATGATAAGGTTGTTGTATAAAAAAATTAAATACATAGCTTTGAAATAACAATTCCGTATTTTTTTGGGGTACCCATCATATACACTGTCCCTAATCACAGAGCTTGGGGAACGTGGCTATAGGGGTTGTTGTTAGGTAGCCTAGGTTACCTTACTTAATGTAGTTTGAAAGATCCCTCTTACAAGATCCACTTTGCCTGAGGCACTTTCCTGAGGGCAGTTTCTAGGGAATCTGTGTAACTCACCACATGCTCCAAAGCAGACGGGTTGCTTGTGGACATCACCCCAAAAGGCCAGACACTGCTGAGAGGCTTCTCTTACTTCCCTGACTGTTGGGGGCTAAGAGCTGGACCCCGCTATCTGGCTTGTCAGCCAAGACATCCTGCCACTGGGCTAGGGGTTACTGAGCCTTCATTCTGTTGGCTTGCTCATGGTCAGCAGCGGTTTCCCTGAAACTTGACTTACTGTAAACCATCTCTACAGGCCTCCCCGAAGTGTGCATTCCAGGGCCAGGGCACAGATTCTCTGTGTGTCCTGATTTCAAACAAGACACCCAAAGACCGCCTGCTATGCACTGCTGTGGTCGCCTCGCTGGCCGACACGCCTCTCCTCTCCCCTGCCTGGGAGTGGGTGAATTGGCTGCAGCGTTCCGGGGCAAACTACCTGCACTGCAGACGACATTTGTGATTGTTGGTCTAGTTGATCCCGATCCTGGCTTCTTGGTGTAATCTCAATAGAAGCAAACCGCCAGGGGATCGTCCACGCGGCCCCTGGGGGATTTCAAACATTGGTGGCAACACTACAGTGCAAACGGTTTGTCCCGCCTGTGGACCCTGGTGGTGTCGTGGTTACACATTGGGCTGCTGGCTGCAAGGTCAGCAGTTTGGGACCACCAGCTGCTCCCCCAGGAGAAAGATGAGGCTTTCTCGTCCTGTAAATATTTGCATTCTCGGGGGTCCTTCTACTTTGTGCTATAGGGTCACCATGAATTAAAATGGACTTGATTGGCAGTGAGTTTGATTTTTAGAGGGGGTTGATTATATGGGTACTGGACAGATTTTTAAAACTTCCTGTTCCAGTATCACATCGGTACAATGTGGACAGTGGACAATTTTCTGCACGTTTCCAAACACAACACACTGGGGAGCCAGCATCCGGTTCACGAAGCAAGACATATCCATCACCGGAAGCCCTCAGCCCGCTGTGGCCCCTCCAACCCCCGCTGCTGCACTGACCGCTGACCGTGTGATGCCTTGGCCGAAGGACACTAGCTTCAAGCACTCGTGCTAGAGAACCTTAAACCAACAGCCCAGGGGTCACCAGTGTGGCTGGCCCCCATCCCAAGCATGGAGACAAACAACAGCCTGGTGTCCACGACCCCAATGAACTGGGCCACCCACGCGGCCACACAGGATGCAGGGGCATGTTCCTGAATCTTTAGCACCGTGCTGGCAGAGTTCGATTTCCCCCGGGAATCACTGCCAGGTGGAATTGGCCTGGCTCCCGTTAGGGACCAGAAGCGGGCGGGCGAGACTTGTTAGTATCTTTGACACCATCCAGTGAGCATCATTCTAATTCATGGGCTCCTTGCTGAGCTCCCCCCACCCCGGACACTGCCCACCGCCGGCCCGCCATGTTCCAGCATCTCTGGGACTCAGTGGCGTGGAGGGGATGGTTTCGGGGGGTGGTTCTCAGGGAAGCCCCAATTCCATTCCTTCTGGGATCGGAGCAGACACCCACCCTCCAGGGCCTCAGGTTCCTCACCTGTGCGCTGAGTTGCATCCAGTGAGGAGGAAAGGTATTCACCCTGAGCTCACTGGAGGCACCAGGGGAGGTGTGCTGGCCCCTTCCCTGTCTCCCTAGCCCCTTGCTTTCCTGAGAGGGAAGTGGTCAGGCCCAAGCGGTTAGGCTGAGTCCCTCCGGAAAATGTGGGCTTGGCCTCAGATACTAGGGTCACAGGGCTGGGATTGGGCAAGAGTACAGAAAAGGATCCTCTGAACCTGGCCAGCTGTGTTTGGAGGCATTGATCATTCTGGGAAATCCGGAGGCAGGACGTGCGGGGGGAGGGCAGAGGGCAAAGAGCACACTGTTCTCTGGTCCCGTGCCCCCACCCCCTTCCCGGCCCAGCCCCCTTCCCCAAGTCAGGCAATAAGGGTGCAGAGACTGGGCATGTGGGAGTGGGGGAACATAGACCAGGGAGCACTCCTGGGGGGGAGGGGGAGGAGGGGAGTGTAGAGGCACTCCCCTCCTCCACTTCCACCCCCACTCACCCCCAAGTACCAACTGCATTTCCCCTTCTGTTTACTGTCCAAAGTCCTGGGCATAGGAGCTGCTGGTTAGGTGTGCACGGGGACACGCAGACACAGATTCGCAGGCTCAGGGCCTTTGTAGGCCTCTGCGCCCTTCCACCATTAGTGTTCTTTTTAGCCTGGGACCTGCACTGCATCACGGGACGCAGGAGAGAGACCGCGAGATCTTCCTCCAGTAAAACGTGGGAAGCAAGGCAAGGGGGAGTAGGTGAGGGGCAGGCGTGGGGAGGGGGTTGTATTGCACTAGTTTATCAGGGTGTGTTGGGGATGTTCAAATGGGGCGGGGATGGAGGGAAGAGGACGGTGTCTCCTGAGCCCCTTAGAAGTAAGTCCCTACACTCCAGCTCTGGCTCCATTCAGCCCCACTCTCTGCTCCAACCTCAGCCAAGGCCAGGGCCGCTGGTGCAATCATGATCAAGGAGTATCAAGACCTTCAGCATCTGGACAATGAGGAGATTGACCCCCATCAGCGCGGAAAAGGTGAGGGGACAGAGAGACAAGCCTTTGTTGCTCTTGCTAGGTCCGCTCCCGGGCTGGCTTCTTTCTGGGCAGAGTGGGATTGGAGTCTCTTTCTGGGTACCGGGTGCTCCAGGCCTCTGGTCACTCCACCAGCCTGGCATCCACCTCAGCACACCCACACCGGGGAGGGTGCGCTCATGGGTATGGGGCAGCTGGAAGCTGGAAAGATGACCTGACCTCCTAGTGTGAAAAAGTGAGCCCCCAACTTCGCTCCTCTTCAGAGACTCAGTGAGCGTGTGTGTGTGTGTGTGTGTGTGTGTGTGTGTGTGTGTGTGAGAGAGAGAGAGAGAGAGAGAGAGAGAGAGAGAGAGAGAGAGAGAGAGAGAGAGAGAGAGAGAGATCAGGGCTCACTTGCTGCGGGGTGTGTCTGAGAGGAGGCAGAAGACAGAACGAGGGAACCCTTGTCAGGGAGGGAGAGGCTAGAGCACAGGGGTGCAGGGGAAAGGGGCACTCCCCGAGGGGTCTTTGGGCAGTGGCTTAGAGAGACCTAGAGGTGGACGATTCAGCTTCAGGGATCTGGACCAACTTTTCAAGGGGCGGGGGTGGAGTTGGGGAGGAGAGCTAGGTCTCCTGGGGCCTCTGATCTGGGGGTGGATGAGGCCCTCCTTCATCAGAAACACCAGATTAGTATGCGACAGAGATAAAGTTCTATCTCCTTCAAAACAAAAGAAACAAAAACGAAAAAACCAAACCAAACCCAAACAAGCCCCTCTTACACCTCACACAGACAGGGAAGGTTGTTTTGGCTGGGCGAGGACAATGCTTTTGGGGTGTCAGGGTGGGCAGTGAAAGGAAGAAGGGGCCGCGGGGGAGGGGAGGAGAGAGAAGAGCAAAGGCGCCCCGAAAGCGAGGCTCCGCCCTCGGGTTCCCCAGGCCAGGGGAGACAGGTCGGTCTCTTCTCTGCCTGAGATCAACAGGAGGGGGCTGGAATCTGCCTACGTTGCCTTGTCTTCTTGTCCTCAGCCGAGGAGGGAAGGGATTCCTGGTGAGAAAGAAATCCTTCTCGTGCCCTTTCGTGGTGTGGGAGCAGCGACACCCCGACACCCCGGTGGCCTCCAGTCTCGCCCAGTTTGCAAACCTTTCCCGCATGGGCACGGGGTCCGAGGTTCATCGGCTGCAGTGACACAGTCAGGCCACGAGATGGCAGACAAAGCCCAGGGTCTGGGGGCGGGGGGGGAGGGAGAAGGGGGTCGCCCGCTTCTCCCCGGCTCTAGTAGCCCCAGGCTTCTTCCCCTATCTGGGTGGTGCCCGTGAGGCCGCCGTGAATTGCAGTTGACTCAATAGCAGTTCCTTGGGTCTCCCTAGCCGATCAGAGGAACATTGACCCGTACCCCTCCCGGGACCCCAAAGCTGCTCAGAGCTCCCTGACACCCTCTTCTTTCGCAGGGCCCACTCCTCGCCAGGGCCTCTGGAAGCGCCTCTGCTCGGTACCCTGTCTTCTTTTGCTCTCCCTGGCCCTCAGCCTCCTGCTGCTGGTGGTCGTCTCTGTGGTCCGATCCCAAAGTGAGGGTCCCAGGGGTGGGCAGGGAGGAGGGGCAGTGATGGGGGGAGGCTCCAGGGAGACATGATGAGTAGGAGCAGTGGCACTGGGGTGTGGACGGAGCCCTCTCATTGGATGTGCACACGCCCTCTCCCCGCACAGACTCCCAGCTGCAGAAGGAGCTGCGGGCCCTGGGAGAGACTTTCAGCAACTTCACCAAGAGCACGGAGTCCGAGGTTCAGGCCCTGAGCTCGCATGGTGAGCGAGCGCGCTGGGCGAGGGGGATGGTGTGTGTGTGTGTGCGCGCGCGCGCGGGCTGGGCTGGGGCGAACCGCTGCCAAGTCAATTCCAACTCAGTGGATTCTGACTCCTGGCGATCTTATGATGATGATGAATTGGGCTTAATCAGATCATTGCCATATTTCAATCAAATGTCCAGTCCAGCAGGATTGTCCATTTGCCACCACAATCAGGTTCCAAACTCTCCTAGATCCACCTCCATGGAATTAGATAATCTCAGAGCAGTTGGTGGGTTTGAACCACTCACCTGGTGTTGAACAGCCCAATGTCCACCCCCATCCCCCCACCCCAGGGCTATGTGACTGGCTGGGCACCTGGAGCTGGTGTGGCTATGGGGACACTGAACCAGTCTCTCTTTCAGGAAGCACTGTGGGCCGCAAGATGAGTAACCTGGAGTCTCAGGTGTTGAAGCAGCAGCAGGCCATGAGCGAAGGTCAGATGGACAGCCAGAGGACATGTGTGGGAAGGGTGTGGGGGCTCCCTCCAGTCAAAGGGGTCTTGGGGCAGGGCCATCAACCATTGACCTCTGGCTCTTCAACATGTCTGGTCTCCCCATGTCCATCCTGACTTCATCCTCCATTCCTCTTCCTGGCACCCAGTCTGCTGCCCTCTGTCTCCTCAGATCACTCCAACCTGATGCTCCACGTGAGGAACTTTGTGTCTGACCTGCGCAGCCTGAGCTGCCAGATAGCTGTTCTTCAAGGCAATGGTGAGGAGGTCCGATGTCCAGTTCCCTTCTGCCTGTCCCGAGTCCCCTTTTCGGCACTGCTGCAGCCCCTCTCCTCTCCTCTCAGGCACAGAAAAACCCTGCTGCCCTGTTAACTGGGTGGAGCGTGAAGGCAGCTGCTACTGGTTCTCTCGCTCTGGGAGTAGCTGGCACGAGGCACAGGAGTACTGCAAGTTGGAGAATGCCCACCTCGTGGTTGTTACCTCCTTGGAGGAGCAGGTGAGGGCCCCAGAAGACCCCAGGAGGGTGACTGGCTGAGGCAAAAATTACCACCACTGTCCTCTCTCCCCAGAATTTTATCAAACATCACACAGGCTCCATAAACACCTGGATGGGCCTCACGGATGAACACGGGCCTTGGAAATGGGTGGATGGGACGGACTATGAGTCAGGCTTCAAGTGAGTGTGTGTCTTCTCCCACAGCCCTGCTCCCTCTGCTTGGCCTGGCAGGTCCCAGGGACTCCCGGGGGAATTAGCTAAGGGTGGATCTCCTGAAGCCCACATCTGTTCCGTGTCCTCAGGAAATGGATGCCAGAACAGCCGGACAACTGGTACGGGCACGGCCTGGGCGGAGGCGAGGACTGCGCTCACTTCACTGCGAATGGCGACTGGAATGATGACGTCTGCCTGAGGCCCTACCGCTGGGTCTGCGAGATGGCGCTGAACAAGGGCAGCTAGGAGCCACCTCCCCCTTGTTTATTTCCTCCATGTCTTGACTTGCCTAAGGGGTCTAGGAGTGGGACTCCTCTGGGAGCCTCCTCCACCTTCTCAGGGATTTTCCACTACCATTTGAAGGGAAGGAGGAAGTATATCTGAGGAATGTAGAATGATGTGTCTAGGTGTGGGGAAATTAAAACCAGTCACTTTCTGTAATCCATCATAAAGGCTATTATGATCAACCCCCCCTTTTTTTTAAAGAGTAAAAAGAAGAGAAATTGACCTGAAAATTCTAGGAGTTGTCTGGTTATTGGGGACCAGAGTTGGGAGTGATGCCCCGGTGTCATGTGTGACTGCCAACCACAGAGCCTGCAGCCGCAACACCAGCTGCTCTGAGGGAGATGGATGGGGCTTTCAACTCCCATCCAGAGTCACAGTCTTGGCATTGGGCCTCTACACAAGTACTCCTTCAACGCAAGAACACTTTGCTCTATTAACCTGGCATTCCATGATGCTCACCTTCCTAGCACGATCGCCGAAGACAAACAAACATGAGGAAGAAAGCTGATGGTGCCCAGCTATCAAAAGATACAGAGTCTGGGGTCCTAAAGACTTGAAGATAAACAAGCGGCCACCTAGCACAGAAGCAACCAAGCCCACATGGAAAAGCACACCAACCTGTGTGATCATGAGGTGTTGATGGGATCAGGTATCAGGCACCAAAGACATGTGAATGAGTGGGGAGCACAGAGTGGACGAAACCCAAAGGCCATGTGCAGGCAATTGGACATTCCCTTACAGAAGGGTCTTGGGAGCTGATGAGCCAGGCAGGGTGAAGTATAGCACAGATGAAACATACAACTTTCCATTAGTTCTTTAATGCTTCCTCCCCACCACTATCCTGATCCCAATTGTTCTACCTTACAAATCTGCCTAGACCAGAGCATGTAGACAGGTACAGATAAGAGCTGGAAACACCGGGAATCCAGGACAGATAAACCCCTCAAGACCAATATTGAGAGTAATCATACCAGGAGGGTAAGGGGAAGGTGGGGGTGGGGTGGGGTGGGCAGCAACTGGGGAACCGATCACAATGATCTACATAAGAACCCCCTCCCAGGGGGATGGACAGCAGAAAAGTGGGGGAAGGGAGACATCGGTCAGTGTAAGACATGACAAAATAACGCTAATCTATAAACTATCAAGGGTTCATGAAGGAGGGAGGGTGGGGGAGTGAAAGGCAAAATGAGGAGCTGATGCCAAGGGCTCAAGTAGAAGGCAAATGTTTTGAAAAGGATGATGGCAACAAATGTACAAATGTGCTTGACACAGTGGATGGATGAATGGATAGATGGATTGTGATAAGAGTTGTATGAGCCCCTAAGCAAATTATTTTTTTCTTGAGCTTATTATTTTTTGTCATTTTATCAGGGGCTCATGCAATTCTTATCACAATCCATACATACATCAATTGTGTAAAGCACATTTGTACATTCATTGCCCTCATCATTCTCAAAACATTTGCTCTCCACCCAAGCCCCTGGCATCAGCTCATTTTCCCCCTCCTTCCCTGTCCCCCCCCCCATGAACCCTTGATAATTTATAAATTATCATTTTGTCATATCTTGCCCTGTCTATTGTCTGTCCTCCAGGAGGAGGTCACATGTAGATCCTTGCAATTGGTTTCCCCTTTCTACCCCACCCTTCCTCCACCCTCCCAGTATCGCCACTCTCACCACTGGTCCTGAAGGGATCATCCGCCCTGGATTCCCTGTGTTTCCAATTCCTATCTGTAACAGTGTACATCCTCTGGTCTAGCTAGATTTGGTAGGCATAATTGGGATCATGATAGTGGGGGTGGGGGGGCGAAGAAGCATTAAAGAACTAGAGGAAAGTTGTATGTTTCATTGTTGCTACACTGCACCCTGAGTGGCTCGTCTCCTCCCCGTGACCCTTCTGTCAGGGGATATCCAGTTGCCCACAGATGGACTTTGGGTCCCCACTCCGCACTGTCCCCCTCAATCACAATATGATTTTTTGTTCTGATGATGCCTGATACCTGATCCCTTCCACACTTCGTGATTGCACAGGCTGGTGTGCTTCTTCCACGTGGGCTTTGTTGCTTTAATAAAATGATTTTAAAAAGAGAAAAAAGATTAAGAAAAAAACAGAGTTGCAGTCTGGGAAACCCACAGGGCAGTTCTACCTGCTTTAAAAAAAAACACATTTTATTAGGGGCTCATACAACTCTTATCACAATCCATACATATACATACATCAGTTGTATAAAGCACATCTGTACCTTCTTTGCCCTAATCATTTTCAAAGCATTTGCTCTCCATTTAAGCCCTTTGCATCAGGTCCTCTTTTTTCCCCCTCCCTCCCCGCTCCCCCCTCCCTCATGAGCTCTTGATAATCCACAGATTGTTATTTTGTCATATCTTGCCCTATCCGGAGTCTCCCTTCCCCCCCTTCTCTGCTGTCCATCTCCCAGGGAAGAGGTCACATGTGGATCCTTGGAATCAGTTCCCCCTTTCCAACCCACTCACTCTCCTCTCTCCCAGCATCGCCCCTCACACCCCTGGTCCTGAAGGTATCATCCACCCTGGATTCCCTGTGCCTCCAGCTCCTATATGTACCAGTGTACAACCTTTGCCCTATCCAGCCCTGCAAGGTAGAATTCGGATCATGGTAGTTGGGGGAAGGAAGCATCCAGGATCTGGGGGAAAGCTGTGTTCTTCATTGGTACTACATCGCACCCTGACTGACCCATCTCCTCTCCTAAACCCCTCTATGAGGGGATCTCCAGTGGCTGACAAATGGGCCTTGGGTCTCCACTCCACACTCCCCCCTTCATTCACTATGGTATATATATATATATATATATATATATATATACACATATATACATACATATATATATACATACATATATATATATATATATATTTACATGATGCCTTATACCTGATCCCTTTGGCACCTCGTGATCGCACAGGCTGGTGTGCTTCTTCCATGTGGGCTTTGTTGCTTCTGAGCTAGATGGCCGCTTGTTTATTTTCAAGCCTTTAAGACCCCAGACACTATGTCTTTTGATAGCTGGGCACCATCAGCTTTCTTCACCACATTTACTTGTTCACCCGCTTTGGCTTCAGCAGTTGTGTCAGGAGGGTGAGCATCAGTTCTACCTGCTTTATGGGGGTGGCTTGTGTCAGAAGTGACTCGCTGGCAGTGGGTTTGAGGGTTGCATTTCTGAGGGTTGGGAGTGGTCTGGGATAGATGCCTTGGAAAGGCAGGCGGGGTCATAAGAACTGCCCCAGCTTGAGCCAGGTGGCCTGGGTTAGATGCCAGTTTGGTTATTTCCTGTTGGTGAGTTAGGAGCAGTGACTCTGCTCTCTGGGACTCAGCTGTAAAATTGCTGCCGTCCTACCTGTAGTCCCGCCCAGGTTGGAGTGTTGCCAAAGCCCCACACGAAATGCATGGCAGTCTCCAGTCACAGGGCACCTGATAGTCGGAGAGAGCCCCCCACCCCCACCCAAGAACGATGCCACACTTGAGCAGGAAGCACCAAATAAACAGAATCAGCCACCAGAGAGCAGAGGTGAGGGACAAACAGATGAAGATTTAGCAAAACAAACAAAACTTAGGTTGAAGGGGAGGGAAGCAAATTGATGTTGACAGTTTAACCTCGTGCACTTTGTACCTTGTTGGGAAACAGGGTTTGAGAGGAGATGAACAGTGCAGGTACCATGAGTTCAGCCTGGAGCAGGGTGGGTCCTAATCCAATCTGAGCGAGGTATTTATTTAAGAGAGAGGCAAGGGAAAGAGGTCACGGCTCCTCCCTAGATGGGCTGGGCTGGGCTGGACCACTAGCCGCCAGCTCTGTGAGAAGGCAAACTTGTGTTCTTCAAAGCCACCTGGTTTTCCAAACGTGGCTGCAGCAGCCCTCCGGCACTGCTAGCGATGCATCCTTCCAGCCCCTCTGTTTTTGCTCCGAAAGAGCTCCTCATTCCCTCGAAACAGTTTCTGGGGACTTCATGGTTTTCTAAATGCAGAATTTGCTTATTTGGCTTGCTGCCTATGAACGGTGAATTCAGGAGGGTCTCACCGCCCTATCTCACCTGGCCAGGCACAGTAGTGTCTCTGTCCTGGGTGCTTAGCAAGCTTTCTGACGGACTAGTCCCGGTCCCTCTCACCTGCACAGGAGCAGTGTCTCCCCAGTCAGCCAATACATGTTGAGCTTCCGCCTCACCCCACCCCCTGGAGTCCTTTCAAGGCAGAGTGCCCAGCAACATGAGACAATCCCTCCTCCGCAGAGCCCAGTCAGAGACCCAAGGAGATGGAACACATGATTAGTCCAGTTTGGGGTTTTATCCCAAATGGCTGAAGGTTCTTCTGCACGCCCAGTAAGTGAATTCTATTTTCCACGCAGGGAGCGCGTAGTCTGAGAGAAGACATTGAGGACATAAATGACCCTTTGTCTTCTTTTGAAGTCATCATATAGCGAGGTTCTGGTTGGACTCAGACTTGGGGAGTGGGCGACATGGGGAGAGGGCGTTGTGGTTGTCAGTTGCCTTCACATCAGTAGGGACTCCAGATGCCACAGAGAGCCGTATGAAACATCACCACCTGCTGTGCCATCTTCAGGATCCCTGGTCTGTTCGAGTCCATCTCGGAGTACTTTGAGCGCCTTCCAAGCGTGGGGTGCCCATCTTCCAGCACCCCATCGCACAGCAATCTTCTGTTACCGCAAGGGCCTCATGGGCAAAAGAAACAAAACTCAACAAAACAAATCTTCTTTCTTTTCTTTTCTTTTTGGGTTTAACAGACGCTGACAAGATTATGAGCAAGCACGTGTGATTCCCTAAAGAAGCCTCAGCCCATCCCCACAAGAGGCGCGCACAGCAGGGGGAACGCTCACAGGACCCAGCCCCCAAAGAGAAATCAACACGGAACATTTTCATTTTCTTTTTGAATAATTTTGAGTGTAGGAAAAAACCAAAATGAAAAAGTGAAGGGATTTAGGATTAATGATAGGAGCACTGTGTACGAGTTGAGAGGATGTGCCAGGGGTGGATTTGTGTGTGAGCGTGTGTGTGAGCATGTGTGTGGGTGTAATTTTTACAGACGCATATCAACCAGTCTGTGTTCTTTGGAAGTGCTCCTCAGGGGGTTCAAACTGCCAACTGTTACGTTAATGATGGCGTGTGAACTTAGGGACCTCAAAGAACAAAACAATAACAACAAAAGACCCGTCACTAGGTTCATTCTGACTCAGCGACTTCATAGGACAGAGTATAACTGCCCCACAGGGTTTCCAAGACAAAAATTCAACCCCCCCCATTTTATTGGGAGCTCTTACAGGAATCATAACACTCCACAGTTCAATCACATCAAGTGGTACTGTGCAACATCAAGTGGTACTGTGCAACATCAAGCGGTACTGTGCAACATCAAGCGGTACTGTGCAACATCAAGCGGTACTGTGCAACATCAAGCGGTACTGTGCAACATCAAGGGGTACTGTGCAACATCAAGCGGTACTGTGCAACATCAAGCGGTACTGTACAACATCAAGGAGTACTGTACAACATTAAGCGGCACTGTACAACATCAATGAGTACTGTACAACATTAAGCGGTACTGTAAAACATCAAGGAGTACTGTACAACATCAAGCGGTACTGTGCAACATCAAGCGGTACTGTACAACATCAAGGAGTACTGTACAACATCAAGCGGTACTGTATAACATCAAGCTGTACTGTACAACATCAAGGAGTACTGTACAACATTAAGCGGTACTGTACAACATCAAGCGGTACTGTACAACATTAAGCGTTACTGTGCAACATCAAGGAGTACTGTACAACATCAAGCAGTACTGTACAACATCAAGCGGTACTGTGCAACATCTAGCGGTACTGTGCAACATCAAGGAGTACTGTGCAACATCAATGAGTACTGTACAACATTAAGCGGTACTGTAAAACATCAAGGAGTACTGTACAACATCAAGCGGTACTGTGCAACATCAAGCGGTACTGTACAACATCAAGGAGTACTGTACAACATCAAGCGGTACTGTATAACATCAAGCTGTACTGTACAACATCAAGGAGTACTGTACAACATTAAGCGGTACTGTACAACATCAAGCGGTACTGTACAACATTAAGCGTTACTGTGCAACATCAAGGAGTACTGTACAACATCAAGCAGTACTGTACAACATCAAGCGGTACTGTGCAACATCTAGCGGTACTGTGCAACATCAAGGAGTACTGTGCAACATCAAGGAGTACTGTACAACATTAAGCGGTACTGTATAATTGCTACCACAATCAGTTTCAAAACATTTTAGTTCTTCTTGATATTGGTTCCCCTTTGTTCCCTCCCTCCCCCACCAGACCGGATATATATCGATATATTTCCATATCTTACACAATCCCACATATCCATTCACACACAGTTCTGTTGTTTGAGTCCAAAGACTGGGGTTCTACAGTCATCAATGCCATCAGCTCCCCCTTATCCCCTTCTAAGGCTAAACATCTTTATTCAGACGCCTGCATCTTTATCCCTTGGAGAAGTTGGTGGATGAGAACCATGGACCTTCCAGCTACGAGTTGAGTACTTAAACAATGTGCCACCAGAGTTTTTCAAAGAACAAAATAGAAGGATCTTATAAAAATAAAAGCAAAACTTCATGAAATAGAAAATAAGACAGTAAATATCAACAAAAGAGAAACTAATTCTTTGAAAAGGCCAATAAGGCTTCAGTTTTACTCTTCTCATTCTGTATATAATTGTGTTTGAAAGTTGAGCCTGAAGCAAAATGAAAACAGTCTTGCTTCTGTCTAAGAGTACAACATGATGACATTGGGAGGGAAATAAAGGTTCAATAAACAAACATATAGGAGGGGAAAAAGAAAACAGGTATATAACTTTAGGAAGCAGACTCAGTGAGGTTATTTGTCTGTCTGTCTATCTACTCTAACAGAAGAATGTATATCAAGAAGTTGGTTCACACAGCTGTAGAGCCATTGAGTGCAATGCAGGTTCAAGTCCTGGGTCAGATGTTCGGTTGGAGGTTTCCCTTGACTGGCACAGCGTTGGGGGTTGGAGAATGCAGGATTGACAGGAACACCACAGCCGTCAGAGGTGGATGGATCCAAGGTCAGCAAGCCAGGCTTGTGACTGGAGAGGTGAATGGATCCGAGGCTGGAAGGTCAGATGGCAGGCCACTGATGACTCCAGGGATTAGCAGGTATTACGGTAGCCTAGGGGTTCAAGTCCAAAGACTTGGACGTCCACAAGTCAAATGGAGGATCCAGACCCAGTAAAAACCAAGCAAGCTTCCCCACAGTGTCTTCGTACACATAGGAAGTATGCCATGCTCCTGAGGAAAACTTCCAGTTGCTTCAGGACTGCTGACCGGAGGAAGGTGTGGATGGCTTCGTGACATGCTAACCTTCTTACAATTGCTTGGCTGCTCACAGCAGATCCCATAGGGGAGCTGATTACATCAGGTTGGGTTATATCATGAGTGATTTCGATTATTTGGCTGAAAATTGAGCCATGGACGGGTAAGGTCACTCCCAGACCAGAAAGGTCACTGAGTGCCACATCTTGGGGATTCCACCAGTAAGCTTAGACTTAAAAAAATTTTTTTTGAGTTTTGTTTCATATTTTTTCCTACTCATTTGGGACATTCATGTGAGCCCGTTCCGAGTGGTTGGCCTTGGTAATCACGAATCATTTGGTTCATCTGGTTCCAAGGTTATAGAGGCTGGGTTTCCTCTGGTCCATTATTGCTTTGGGCTAATTGTTTCCATGTGTCTTGGATTGCATTCACCCTTCTTTCTCTGGATGGGGAGAGATCAGTCATTGTGCCTTAGATGGCTGCTTACAAGCTTTTAAGACCCAATCACTGTTCACCAAAGTAGCATGTAGAACATTTTCTTTATGGACTAGTTATGCCAGTTGACTTTTATGTCCCCTCATCCGCCAGACGATGGTTCTAAGCCTCAGGGTGTTTGGTTCTAGGTGAGAGGTTTCCATAACCTGTCCCCTGCATGCCGTACTATATTCACTGTGATATACTTACAGCATATGTAAATACTTGTGTAGAAATACCCTTTGTCAAACCTTTCTATATCCATGGATAGCCTCCCACACTCTTCCCTACATCTATCAGCTTACCTGTTGTCCATTACATCTACATCTATTAGATCACCATGATGGCAAGGATTGTGTATATAACTGTATTTACCTCTGGACCTACCAATCATAAACATGCCCCACCCAAGTATTCCCACAAATCTGTATCATGGACTCAAGACTCAAGGTTCACTCAAGCATTAATAGCAAAGTTCAAAACACCAAAACACAGCAAATGCTTGAGAGGGTGTGGAGAGGCTGGCACCCTCATGCATGGCACGTGGGATGGCAAAGGGTACGAGCACTTGGAAATTTAGGATGGTGCCTCCTTGAGAAGCTGGAAGTGGAAGTAGGCCACGATCCAACAATTTCACTGCCCGGCATTTCTGCTGGAGAAGTACGAGCCGGGATACATACAAACGGAAACAATGTAAATGGACACACCAGACAACGTTAAAGAATAGCGATAAACCTGTGAGGTGCCTCGCGATGTGGGGAAACCTGGAGTGGACTTAGTCACCGGAGGACATCTGCTGTGTGAGCCCAGCATTGCTAAAGGTCAAGAAAGGGTTTTCACACACAAGCCACCCTCTTTGACGGTTCCTGGGGTGGGAGGGGAGGAGGGTAAATCATCAACCAGAGGGTAGACACGTCTGAGGGAGCGTCCAAAAGTTCATGGAAGTAAAACTATTATCAGCTCTGTAAACCGTCACCGAATTCACAAGAGAGAGCTAAGTATGTGAGGAAACAACTCATGATTCTGGGGACCGGACAGTCCCCATCTGTGGGTCACACGAGGCTGACGGCCTTTGCTGGTGCAGGTCGTTGCAGTGGCAACGAGCCCGTATCTGCAGGTCTGGCAACAAAGGGAGGCCTTGGCTGCCTTATGTTCCACAACTGCGCAGTGATGAGAAGATGTCATGGTGGACAGAGACAGGGAGCTTTGCCAGAGCACCCATTTATACGGCATGCAGGCCACGCCTCCAAGTAAACTTTACTCCCAATGATTGGCTGCTCACAGAACTTCACGAAATAGAAGATGGTTGCACAGTATCTGTGAAACCACCGAGAAACTGACCGCTGATGTTAGTGACCACACATGGCACGCCACCGTGAGGTTCAGTGCATAATGAACCGGAGGAGCTTGTCTGTTAAACCCTAGCTCTTTCTAAAATTGATGGTGGGAATGATTGTACAAGCTTCTTCATACGACTGAACCATTGAACTGTATGATATTTAGATTATGTTCCAATAAAGCTATTTATAAAAAACCCAAGACCTTCCCTGTGATATTAAACCCTGTACAACAAAAGGGGAACAGAGCACGTTTCTTATTGACCACACACCTGGCTGCACCACCTTGGAGTCCAGCTCACTTTCCCTGTCTTTTCCATCTTGGAAGCTCTCCCTCAAGTCCTCATCAACCCGGATTAGTGGGAAGTCTCGGACCCAGATTCCCGTGCTGCTCCCGTGTGAGAGAAGTCTAAGTAGTCAGCTCAGCCCACCAGCAGGTCCATCGTTCTACTGCCTTGCTGTTCTGCCATTGCCACTAGAGGAAGCCACCCCTGCCGTGTCCCCGCCCACGGCTATGCGATGACGGCGGTGAGCATGGCTGTTGTGTCCCATGTCTGCTCTGCTTTGTCCCCCGTCAGCCACCAGATGTCGGGGCTGTGAGAGCTTCCCTCCTTTCACAGTCAATGCCTGGCCTGCTCAGCCTGCGTCCCACTCCCTCCACAGGGAGGCATTCTGCTGCACGGGGGAGGGGCTTCATCGCCACGGAAACCTTCTTTCTAGTTGTTCCCTCATTAGGCAAACCAGCAGCTTCCTGCTCAATGAAGAAAAACACAAGGCTGGGGCATAGAACCCGCTAGAACAAGGAGGAGCCCTGGTGTTGTCGTGGTCATACGCTGGGCTGTGGTCCACCTGGTGGGCAGTTTGATTGGCTTTCTACTCCCATAAATGGTTACAGACTCAGAAACCCACAGGGGGTTCCTATGAGTCAGTGTGGACACGATAGCAAGGAGCTGGGCTTTTTTGAGAACCAGATCCAGCCCACCACTCGCACCTGAGAGTGCCCAATGCGTCCTCCACCTGATCTGGTGGCATCAGGAGGCTGAAAACACACCTTGACCCATGCCCCGGGGGTAGGCAAGAATGCTGTCTTGGTGACCATCCTGATGAGGATGCTCAGAGGAGTGCTGAGTCCCCCAGATGATCACCACCAACAAGCAATCTGGCCCGGGACTGGGAGCGTGATCTCCTGATCTCGGCAACTCGATTCCCAGGGTGCGCCTCTGCTCGGCCAGCCAAATAGTTTCTTCTACTTTCAACCCTTTTCGCGTTCCTGTGGCCATGCCGAACGAGCCCTGGGAGACGGAGGTGACAGTAGTGCTGTCAACCAAGATGGCCGTGTCCGAGGATCCCGGAGGCCTAATATTTGAGTTCATACCACCCACTCAGCTACGGGTCCCAAGCCTCGTTCTCTAGTTACCAAAGAGCACCCACTGGGTGGCTTTTAATCGCAGACACTGATCGTCTCCCAGCTCTGGAGGCCCGAAAAACAGATTACTGTGCTGGCTGGGCTACGCACTCTCTGAGGGTCCAGGTATTGTTTGTCTCATAGATCCATCTTCACATAACTCTTTCCTCAGTTTCTCCCCCCTGGTAGGAGGGTCTCTCTCTGCATGAAAACTGATGACATCACCAAACAAGGTCACATTCACCGGTGCCAGGGGCTAGGAATTGAGCAAATCTTTTGGAGGACACAATTCAACATCTAATGCCGGGGTATCTATCTGATCAGGGATTACTTACCTTGAACCTGTGCCTGTCCTGGCCTAACCACGTCCCACTGCAGGTGGTAGCAAATGGACAGTGTCACTAGTGCCAACTCCTCTTGCATTTGGTACCCTTCCTACCCGCAGACCTTCGCCAGTGGCCTCCTCCCTGGGGCCGGCTTTCCATTCTCACAACTAAGGGAGGGGCGCAGGGCTTCTCAGCAGAACAAGGATCCCTTGCCAGGCAACTTGCTTACTTCACCTGGGCCGAGATTAATAGCCACCTGTAGATGTTTAAGTTGCTCGAGTGAGTCACAGCCTCCTCAGGACTGGGTAACATTTTGTTCTGTTATAGATGAGGTTGCTAAGAGTTAGAGCCAACTTGACAACCAACAATAGCAACAACATGTTTTGTCCTTAGACTTTATTTAGACACAAAGCTTTTACAGTTTTTTTTCCAGGTTGGTCACGGGCCATCAGGCAGCTGGGAGGGGGTGGGGGTGGGGGTGGGCAAAGGCAGGGAGCCTGGGACCTGGGGTGTGAATCTGGGGATACAGACAGCAGGTCTTCGTTCAGGAGTGTGTTCTTGGGGTTGGTCAAGAAACCTAGATTAATCCAAGAGGGAACCAGCGAGCGGGCAGGAATTCCCTAAGATCCACCTCAGCCCAGACAGCTGCCCATCTGGAGGCTGGTTACATTCAGACTGGGCCCAGAAGCAAAACGGACTCTGCTTGGTGGGGGTTTAGAAAAGGGGACCCCGTGCTCAGGTGCTCAGGAGTGTTTCCCTGAATCGAAACAGGGTGAGGACTGCCTTATTCGGAGTGGGAGAGCTTGAGGGGGTGAGTGAAGCCACACGGTGTATCGCTTCTCACCGACATGCTCTGCTCCTGTGGTCTACCTTGATTAGCTAGGACCCACGATCAACTGTCTACAGGTTCACCGACTCACCGTGTGCGTCGCAGTCGAATGATGCGTCATAAGGCTTTCCATACCGAATTTTGGGGAAGCAAGTGCCTGTTTTGGGTGGATGTGAACCTTCCGTGGGTTTGTTGTTGAACCAAAACCAAAACAAAATATCTAGAAACTCCTCCTAGTGACAGTGAGAGGGAGGCACAGGCCTATCAGAGGAGAGAAACCATCGAGTGGCGTGGGCACCCCCGTGGGACCAAACGCCTTCCCCGTCAGTCAAACTCGAGGGGCACCACTGTAACGAGCTTTTAGAAGCCTGGGCCCTAGAAACACCATCATGCCGTTGTTCCTGAGCTTGTGTTCAGCACCTCTGGGGATGAAGCAGAGAACAAGGACCACCTGGATGATGTCAAACTCCTGGGACACCTTTAAGGCTTTGCTACATGATGATCTAGAATGAAGAGTTGCAGTGACCCGAACGCGTATAGCTTGGAGCTAGAATAAATTAATAAAAGAGAAATTAAACAAAACACAACAAATTCCAGAAGGAGCCACCAAGTTGGTTCAGACGCACGGCAGTCCCATGTGCCGCAGACTAGACTGCTCTCCGGAGCTTTGGGTCGCTGTGCTTCAGAGGTGGAGCATCGGACCTTTCTTCTAGGCGCCTCTGGACCCATTTGACTTGCTACTGTTCTTATTAAACTGTTTGAACTGCACGCGTTTACAATCAAGGGAAGGTACTCTAGATTAAACTCAAAGTTACTGTACAAAACAAACCAGAAGGAAGAGTCGCCCAGCGATTTCAGGAATTGACTGTGGAACACGTCTAGTCAGAAGAAGGATCTGTTTTGCTCTTTAGCTTTTCAGTGAAGCTCGTTGCCGAGGGCCAGTGCAGATCTCCAGCCTCACGGAGGTCCCTCCGAGGGATGTGGGAGTGGAAGTGGGCTCGCTGGGACACACCTCCCGGCGGACTGGCACCTGCGCGCTTTCCAGGAGGCACCCAGCGAGCAGGGCCTCTGTTTGCCCCACCACGCACTCCTTTGAAGAAAGGTATATTTATATATATATATATATATATATATATATATATATATATATATATATATATATATATATATATATATATATATATATATATAATAGTTTTAAAAAAGCTGTTGGAGGGTGGGGAGGGATTCTATTTCTTTTTATTTAAATACTTTTATTGGGGGCTCTTACGTCTCTTATCACAATCCATACATTCCTCCAATGTGTCAAGCACATTTGCACATAGGCCGCCATCATCGTTTTCAAAGCATTCACTTCCCACTTGAGCCCCTGATATCTGCTCCCTATCCCCCCCCGCCCCCGCCTCTATTTCTTGTAGACTGTCGCACACAGCAGTTCGTGACCACACGGTGGCACTGCCACCCTCAAGAACAGGAGAACTGAAAAGAACAGAAGGATCCCAATTCTACCTTACAAATCCGGCCAGACCAGAGGACGCGCACTGGCACAGGTAGGAACTGGGAACACGGGGAACCCAGGGCAGATAAGCCCCTCAGAACCAGCGAGAGTGGCGATACCTGGAGGGTGGAGGGAAGGTGGGGTGGAAAGGGGGAACCAATTTCAAGGATCTACATATAACTTCCTCCCTGGGGGGGCGGACGACGGAAAAGTGGGTGAAGGCAAGGGAGATGTCAGACAGTGTAAGGTATGACAAAATTATAATAATTTATAAATTATCAAGGGTTCATGAGGGAGGGGTTACAGGGAGGGAGGGGAAAAATGAGGAGCTGACACCAAGAGCTCAATCACAAAGCAAATGTTTTGAGAATGATGGGGGCAACAAAGGTACACATGCGCTCTACAAAGTGGATGTCTGTATGGATTGTGATGAGTTGTGAGCCCAACAAAATGATTCCAAACAAACAAATAAACAACCAATAAGAAAGTATGGTCTTGGTAACAGAAAAGAAGCCGGAGATAAGATGACAGGACTTTGCAAGAACAACGATGTGTTCATAGCAAGCACCTTTTTTTGACAACACAAATGATGACTGTACACATAGACTCGAGACGCACTACATGGACATCGAATGAACTACATCCGTGGGAAGAGACCGCCGTCCTTCTCTAACTCTAGGTCTTTGTACAATTCTTTATAGTATTTTACTTCATCTTCTCCAGCTGCCCTTTGACGTTTTCTCTTCAGCTCTTGGATTTCATCGTTTCTTCTATTTGCCTTTGCTTTTCTAAGACTAAGAACAAGCTTCAGAGTCTCTTCTGACATCCATTTTGATCTTTCCTGTCTTTTGAATGACCTTGGTTTTCTTCACGAATGGTGCTCCTGATGTCCTCCCACAGCTCATCAGGTCTTCTGTCATTGACGTTCAGCGCAGCGCGTCTGTTCTTGAGATGGAGACTGTGGAGAGCTCGGCCAGGGCTGACTGAGGCACAGCCCTCAACTGCTCACATGTGAGCGCAGGTGGAAGCTGAAGACAATGAAAACAAGCCCACGAGAGCCAGAATGCCACCTTGAATCATCTCCCCTGAATTTCACAAATTGCTGTGAACCAATTTGATGGCATCTGACAACACGAACGAGCTTTGTTTTGCTTATAAGCAAAATGGGGATGACAGTACTTTGCACATAAGGTTAGGCACAGAGCACCTGATGTAATGCTTGACAAGTAATAAGCCCTCAAGCAGCGCGTGTCACGGCTGTTACTGCTGAGCCCGTCCCCAGGCACGGCAAGGCCCAGGTGTGCACCGGGGTTTCCAGGCTGTCCCTCGGTGGAGAAGAGGTAATGGCCAGTAAGCCTCCTCTGATCTGAAATAAGAATCTTACCTGTGAATAGGGATGCCAAAGGCAATAAATGATCAAATGAGGCAATCAGACGGGATCAGGTTTTCTTGGGAAATTAGAGAGTGAAGAGTCTTTAAGTCTCCTAATGACACCTGTAATGTAACCGAGAGGAGCGCCGGTCTATGTAAAGTATATCCACAGTCTCCACAACATCGAATCTGTCAAGCTTCGAGGGGGATCATGGCTACGATCAGCCTAAAGCTGAGTCCTATTGTTATGGGTTCAGACAAATGACAGCCACTGTAATGTCTTGATCACTTAGAAGAGTCTTTATATGCTTATGACCGGACTGCTAGAATCTAAAAGTGATTCTTTGACTGTAGTCTCGAGTACACCTTTCAGTCCATCTTCAAAGGCAGAAATTCATTGATCACCTGTCTAGGATTCAAGCAAGCGTGAACAGAAGCAGAAAGCAAAATTAATGGATTAATTGTAACTTCAAGGAAAGCAAGCATGCATTACAATATATATGTTCCTTATCATAAAAGAAACAGTACCAAAATTGATTAGAACATCCTGGTTCCCATAACAAGATGATCATAACAGAGACAATACTAAAATTGAGTAGAACATCCTGGCTATCATGACAAGATTAACTACACCATTCAGATTACAACATCAAAAGGAACAGTATTTAAAAATAGCCAAAACAAAAGATATATTAAAAAATAGTTGAAACTAATTGCAGTGTCCTGAACCTAGGAACATGGGTGAGCATGCTAAAATGAATCACCAGCAGAGACTTTCCCATGAAGGGAGGGAGAATGGGCAGGCCAAGCAGCAGTCTACTTTCCGAGATGGGAAGGAGAAATGAGTAAGTTCTTCAGCAGCTGACAAAAATGGACTTTCTTTTGCTACTCTGCCTCACTGTATTCGATTTGGTAGTTCTTGCACTCTCTGCAAGAGGGCCCTTACATTTCCCCAATTTTCTCATCGATAATTCTTATCACTCTGGGGTTTACATTTAGGTCTTCAATCTATCTTGAGTTTGTTTTTATGCAAGGGGGGAAGTATGGGTCCTGGCTCATTCTTCTGAGATGGGGATCCAATTTTTCCAGCAACATTTCTTGAAGGCTGCGTCCTATAAGTGGAGGTCAGAAATAGATCCATGCTCCATCTTTTTTGTGAATCCCGACACTAGCCATCCGACCACAGTACTCTGTACTTCTGTTCTGGGTTCATCAATCTGTTGCAATGGCTGCTCAGGACTCACAGATCCTACTTAGTTGGTTTACTAAGGAGGTGACTTGGTCCAATGGAATCAGGATCAACAGGCTACCGTTCACGATCGGGATAAGGAAGCAGGCAGGCAAAGCCTCCTGTCTTCCATGCAGGACAGCTCCTTCTGCTCCTCTCAGCTACTGGGGACAGAAGGCCCTGCCACCCGTCCCCACCAGCTCTGCCCACGGCTCCTTCCTGGCCCGCTGCTGTTGGCGGAGCTGCAGACTTCAACCAGTGTGGCAGCCTCTTCGCCCTCTGCTTCTTCTCTCTTTCTTCTGCTTCTGTCTTCCAGTTTCTTTCTGTGTGAGAAACCTCCGTGTTGTTGCCTGTATGTATATATGAGGCCAAGTAAAAAAAATAGTATTCGACAAAGTCACAGACATCTTTATGGAGCAAATACATAAAAATGGGAAGCTATTGCTTCTCAGCATCTCCTCTACTCATGTCTAAACACTTGAAAAAGAGTTTCATTGGCATGCACTCCACATATGATACGATTTAATCTTTCAATTGTATTAAGAACATTTGTGCAGTCACCACCACAATCGCTTTCAGGACATTTTCTTCTCATACTCCCTGCTCTTAGCTCCCCATTTCCCCCTGCCCTCCCCCTATCCAGTTACTATCTCTATAGATCTACTTTCTTGGATTTCATATACAGAAAATAACACTAAAACAAAGTACAAGCATATAAAACCACACAAGGCAAACAAACAAAAACTTCAATAACTTGGCAAAACCTCAGAGAGAAAGCAGAAATTTTCAAAATGGAAACAACCTTAAAATATCGAACTAAATTTGCCATAATTGACTTCACCGTGCTCTCTGCTTGATAGCAAGGTTATTGACACCCCTCTACTATGGTCAAGGGGGGTTGGTTCACCAAAGGATTCACCAAAGACTTAATATATGCGGCGGGGCCCTGAAAATGAATCTTGGGCCTTCACTGCCACCCACAGCCTTCTGCAAATCAGGTGTTCACAATTTAAACTCTGATACAATTCCCTTATTGGATTTGAGTTTTATATTTACAATCTTTGGCTCACACTGGCTGGTGCGCTTCTTCCACGTGGACTTAGTTGATGCCTCACTCGGATGGCTGCTTATCGAAAGACAGCCTTTAAGGCCTCAGATATTATTATTTCTGATAGTCAGGCACCATCTGGTTTCATCACTAGATTCTGTGGAAGCACCCAAGTCTTCAGCGATCTCTTCATGAGGGCACCATGCCACAGATCTAATTGTTCTTAGACTGGAGTTAGAAGTAAATGTGAGCTCAAAACCCATTCATATATCTCATGAGCCCTATCTATGGTTTAGTTATGTCTCTGGTTAATTTTAGAGATATCATTTTGTGATAGAGAATATTAGAAATCACACCCCTGGAAGATAAGGTAATTCTATTGATCATATCATTAATTTACTCAATGGTCTATACACATTTTTTGGTCCATAAACATTAAAAAACAGTTTTATTAGCACTGCATCCGCATGACATACAATTCCATAATTCCATCCTATCAAGGAGAGCTGTACAGTCATCACCACACTCAATTCTAGAACATAGTTTTCTTCCTCGTGCTCCTTGTTGCTCATGTAATTATTTTTTTTCTAATTGTGGCAGACATACACACAGCAAAACACTCTCCAGTCCCCCAGCTTCTACATGTATCATTCAGTGCCGTTGATTATACTCTTCGTATTGTGCAACCCTTACGGATATCTTTTTCCAAATTATTCCACCACCATTAACATAAACTCAATGCCCCCTAAACAACAAACTCTTTCTTCTTCACCCATGGTAACCATTGGTCAAGTTTGGTTTCTTTTTTTCTTTATTATTTACTAGTTTTCTTGATCTAATATTCACATAGCATACACTTCCATGGTTAAATCACTTTTAAAAAGAGTTGTATATGTAGTAACCCAGCTTAGCATGAGGAACTCCATTAAAAATCATTTTATTGGGGGCTTGCACAACTCTTATCACAATCCATACATGCATCCATTGCGTCAAGCACATTTGTACATCTGTTGCCATCATCATTCTCAAAACATTTTCTGTCTACTTGAGACCTTGGTATCAGCTCCTCATTTTTTCCCCTTCCTTCCCGCGCCCCCTGCCTCACGAACCCTTGATAATTTATAAATGATTATTATTTAGTCATGTCTTACACTGTCCGATGTTTCCCTTCACTCACTTTTCTGTTGTCTGTCCCCCAGGGAGGGGGTTATATGTAGATTGCTGTGATTGGTTCCTCCTTTCTCCCCCACTTTCCCCTTCCCCTCCTGGTGTGGCTACTTTCATTATTGGTCCTGAGTGGTTTATCTGTCCTGGATTCCCTGTGTTTCCAGTTCCTGTCTGTACCCGTGTACATGCTCGGGTCTAGCCAGGGGAAAGTTGTATGTTTCGTTGGTGCTGTACTGCACCCTGAATGGCTCATCTCTTCCTTGTGACCCTCCTGTAGGGGGATGTCCGATTGCCCACAGATGGGCTTTGGGTCTCCACCTCATTCACATTGATAGGATTTTTTTTTTTTGGGTCATTGATGCCTGGTACCTGATCCCATCGACACCTCATAATCGCACAGGCTGGTGTGCTTCTTCCATGTGGACTTTGTTGCTTCTCAGCTAGATGCCCACTTGTTTATCATCAAGCCTTTCAGACCCCAGATGCTATATCTTTTGATAGCTGGGCACCATCAGCTTTCTTCACCACATTTGCTTTTGCACCCATTTGGTCTTCAGCGATCATGTTGGGAAGGTGAGCATCATGGAATGCCAGGTTATTAGAACAAAGTGTTCTTGCGCTGAGGGAGTACTTGAGTAGAGGCCCAATGTCTGTCTGCACTCCATTTTGCTTTAAACCACCATCACCCTCCTGGTATCATTACTCCCATTCCTGTTCCTGGATTCTGTGTGTTGTGAGCTCTTATCTGCCCTCCATGCACTTTTTGTTAACCTTTTAATTGTACATTGGTTGAAGGTTTACAGAGCCAAGCAGTTTTCCCTTCTACCCTTCACACACATTTTGCCTCATATGATTGATGGCAATTGCCCCAAGGTAGCCTCATGTAGACCACATGCTCCCCTCGATTCATGTTACTCGCCCTCTGCACTTGGTCCTTGGGTCGGGCTGCAGTCTCCGTTGTTGAGTCGCGTAAGGTCTGTTGTTCTGTGGCCGACTGCTCTCCCCAGTGTTACTGTTGGCAGAACGTTGCTCTGTGGGTTATTTTTAGACTTGAAGGATGACCAGGGACCACTGTCCTTGGGATTCCATCAGTCTCCGTCTTACCAGTCAGCCTGATCATTTTTTTATGATGTTGAGTTTTGTTCCACGTTTGCCTCCCCCTCTCTCCCGGGTCGTGTAAGGTGACCTATGAGGGTGTTCAGGAGTGCTTACCATGTACGTCTCCTTCGTTTGGACTCAGGGTTGTGGAGGCAGATGTGTGTGTGGTCTGCTGGTCCTTCGGACTAATTGTTTCCATATTTCCTTTAAAATCATTTTATTAGGGGCTCATACAACTCTTATGACAATCCATACCTACATCAATTGTGTCAAGCACATTTGTAGACTCATTGCCCTCATCATTCTCATGTTTCCATATTTCTTTGACTTTCTGCACTCTTCTTTGCTCTGCTTATGTCTATACACTTCTGAAGTGATGTTGCCGTCTTCGATTTACATCACGTTAAAAGGCAGCTTTGATATCTGCAAGAGACTCAAATCCCATTCCTTAGAGTTTTTTCTTTTTCTTTGTTTACATTTTGGGAGCAAAAAGACGTCTGAAGGGGCAAGATGAAGGTTGTAGGGTGAAAGGGGTCAGATTTCCCAAGGCGATTCTGCCTTTGAAGAAAGAGCAGGTGCGTTGCCATTTTGGAAAAAAAACCCCAAAACATGCCTTAGAACAATTTCCTGGGTCCTTTCTCACTAATGCAGCTTTCAATGTTCTGAAAACGAATTTGGAATAAATCCCCATGATTGTCTTGTGGCTTTTGAGAAAATCGATCAAGATTATCCATCTGGAATTTCCAAAAAAACCAAAAAACAAAAAAACCAACCAAACCAAACCAAACAAAAAATCACCCAGCCTTCTGTGCTGACTTCCCTGCCCTAAGTTAAACGAGCCCATAGACACCTGGGAGGCCACTGTTTCCATTGGACCTTCCTTTTGTGGGCATCCCAGTGAGACCAAGACAAGTGTCTTTCTTTATTTCTTTTTAAAAGTCATTTTTATTGGGGGCTCTTACAGCTCTTATCACAATCCATCCATCGATCGTATCAAGCACATTTGTACATACGTTGCCATCATCATTCTCAAAACATTTTCTTTCTACTTGAGCCCTTGGTATCAGCTCATTTCTCGCTCTCCCCCACCCTCCCTCCCTCATGATCCCTTGATGATTTATAAATTATTTTTTTCATGTCTTACACCGACTGATGTCTCACTTCACCCACTTTTCTGTTGCCCATCCCTGGGGTGGGTGAGTGTTATGTGTTGATCATTGTGATTGGTTCTCCCTTTCTTCCCACGCCTTCCCCCTACCCTCCTGGTATTGCTACTCTCATCATTGGTCCTGAGGGGTTTATCTGTCCTGGATTCCCTGTGTTCTGAGCTCTTATCTGTACCCATGTACATGCTCTGACCTAGCTGGATTTGTAAGGTAGAATTGGGCTCATGATAGTTGGGGTGGGCTGGGGGAGCATTAAGGAACTAGAGGAAAGTTATATTTTTCATCAGTGCTACACTGCACCCTGACTGGCTTGTCTATTCCTTGTGACCTTTCTCTAAGAGGATGTCCAGTTGCCTACAGCTGGGCTTTGGGTCTCCACTCCGCCCTCCTCCTCCTTCACATCGATATGATATTTTGAAGAGAAATGTATTTCTGAGAGTTTGTCTGCTACCATCCAGTGACCTCAGAGACATGGTTAAATATGCTTTGCTTAGAACAAACCGATAGCACTACTTTCCAGACCCGAACCAAACCTACGGTCGTGGTGGAGTAAATGGCCTGTGAGGACGGGGTAGAACTGCCCCTGTGTTTCCAAGACTGTGACTTTTTATGGGAGTAGAGTGCTCCATCTTCCTCCCAAGGATCAACTGGTGGTTGCAAACTGCTTACCTTGCAGGTCACAGCCCAATGTGTCACCACCACTGCACCACCAGGGCTGCTGCTTATATTCACAGCTCCTCACCAGTTCTAAGGCTTGGGCCTTCCCATCAGGAGGAGGGCATAAACGGACACAGCCCCTTTTGGTAGGTCACAGACATTTGATTTGCATACTCTATCAACCAGTTCTGGCAAGGTGTGCACCAACCACAGGGTAGGCTGTGGTCTAGGATCTGATAAAACATATCAAACTACAAGTTGCCTACAGCTTACCCAGTACATACCAATTGAGAGAGTTCATGTATATTATGCCAACTTGACTAATGAACACATGTGGGATTAATTGAAGGGCAGAGAGATAAATGGCTCGGCGGGCCTCACCTTTCCTGTCTCTTGCTCTTTGATTATTGGACCAGTGTGCGGCTTCCTTGCTTGTTCTGTGCCTCAATTTGCAAGCTACACTACCTGTGGGACACCTAACCCATGGACCGTGTCGCTGTAATTTGAGGTTCCTTCAAAACCTGCTTCACCACACCATTGGAACTTACATCTCTTGAGCTGGGGACTGTCGGACCCTGTCATCTGGCTGACTGTTGGTGACCTGCCTTGCTGTTTGCTGCCTGTGCCCAGATAGCTTGAATTGCTCTACAGAGGACTACCTGGTGGCCCTCAAGATTTGAAGGGCTGCCAGTGTCTCACAACTATCTCATGGGACTGAGTTGCATTGAGCCATTTGTACTGCTTTGTAGATTATTAACTGATTATTTATTTTGTTATATATCTATTTATATAAATATATATAAAATTATTAGTGTTCTGGTTTTGTTTCTCTAGAGAACCCTGTCTAGCATAATTGGTATCAGGAGTGGTTCTAGAGAAACAAAATAATAAATATGGGCTTCTTAAATTGACTCTCCACCCTGATTAGTCTTAACAGCACTGATAATGCTATTTCTACACCCAAAGGCATGAATAAGTCTTTCACTCTTACATGGTGTGAAATATCAAAGCTAATATCTACAGTATCATCACCAATAAATGAGGTTCTGGTTAAAGAAGAGGCTCTGAGTGATTGTATCTTTGAAATTTTCCAGGAATTTTGTCAGGATGACAAGTATAGGGAAGCTGGTTGGCTGGTCCTTCTTACAATGGAAAGTGTGATTAAGGAGAGGGATGATCTCAGAGCCTCAGAAGTGCGCCTCAGGTGCCAACCAACAGATTTAAAAGCTTCTGCTTGTGCTACAAAGGAGAGCCTTCTCTCCTCTAGTAAAAGAGCTGACATTGCTGAGAACCAGGTCCAGAGTCTCATTATGCGAGTGGATGAATTGCAGATCTAGATCAGTGTCTGAAACCAAAGTGAGGGCATTAATCAGGAAAAGTTGGGACCCTGAAAAATGGGTGGGAATATATGGGCTGATGATCCAGAAGAGGAGGTACTGAGCCCCTAGAAACAATTGAGCCACGCCAGTCAATAGATTCTCCCCTCCCAGCTGAAGGTATGAATCCACTATCAATAAAACAACCCACACCTGAGCTGATTAGCCAAACTGTTCAAGCTGAAATTCCAGGTGGGGCTGCATCTGTAGCATTGCCTGAGGGAGATGCCTTATAAGATATTGCTGAGAGCACCCGGGAAACACCTTCACCACCCATTATTTCCTCTAGACCTGTAACTAAAATTAAGGCTCAGAAACCTCCTAAAGGTGAGGTTGAGATGATAACCCAAGGAGACGCGCGCTATACTCACAAAGATCTGCTCAAGCTTTCGAATACGTACAAACAGAAGCCTGGGGGAATATCCCTGGGAATGGTTACTGAGGGTGTGGGATACTGGTACAAGCAAAGTAACATTAGACCAGTCTGAGTTTCTGGATATGGGACCCCTAAGCATGGATTCTTCTTTCAATGTCTCTGTGCGAGAGGCTAAGAGAGGATCTAATTCTTTATTTAGTTGGTTTACTGAAGCATGGACTGACTAAGAGAGGAACTAATTCTTTATTTAGTTGGTTTACTGAAGCATGCCAGATGGCCTAGATTAGACCAACTTGAGGTACCTGACCTACCTTGGTGCACTGTAGAAGAAGGCATCCAAAAGCTTATGGAAATTGGTATGTTGGAATGGATCTATCAGGATATTCCCATAGACCTAAAAAGGGGGTGTCCTGAGGATATACCCTTCACTACAACCATAAGGAACAAGTTTGTAAAGTGGGCCCCAGCATCTCTTAAGACTCCTGTAATTGCTATTTTATGTGCACCAGGATTAATAGCGGGCACTGCCCTAAGCAAACTTCGACATTTGCCCGCAATGGGGCTGGTTGATCCCTGTGATGGTAGAGGGCAGGTATCAGCACTGAATCAACAGAGACAGGGCGGGCGTGGTTGTAATAGACAGCAAGGTTTCCATAGTATCGAAGAAAGCTGTCTCGTGTGGAATTATGGCATTGGCTACTTAGCCACGGTGTCTCTAGGAATGAAATAGATGGGAAGCCTACTAAATGTTTATATGATCTATACAGGTGGAAGAATGGTAGATCAGGTGAACAGCAGAGTAGACAGCCACAATCACTCTATCAAATCCCAAACCTGAGCCAGTTTACAGACCCATGACCCCTTGAATGAGGGGAAGGGCGGGTCCCTTTGAAGGAGGACCCTGCTATATGACTGACGGTCTATATTGTTAGTCTTTCTTCTAGCCTTCCCCAAAGGGACCTGCGGCCTTTCACAAGAGTGACTGTTCATTGGGGGAAAAGAAATAATCAAACTTTTCGGGGATTACTGGACACTGGCTCGGAACTGACACTAGTTCCAGGAGACCCAAAGTGTTTCGAAGGCCCACCAGAGTGGGGGCTTATGGAGGTTAAGTTATCAATGGAGTTTTAGCTCAGATACGCCTCACTGCGGGTCCAGTGGGCCCCCGAACCCATCCTGTGGTTATTTTCCCAGTTCCAGAACACATCATTGGAATAGATATACTTAGTAACTGGCAGAACCCCAATATTGGATCCCTGAAATGTGCAATAAGGGCTGTCATGGTAGGAAAGACCAGTGGACACCATTGCCTAGGAAAATAGTAAACCAAAAGCAGTACCGCATTCCTGGAGGGATTGCAGAGATCAGTGCCACCATCGAAGACTTGAAAGATGCAGGGGTGGTGATTCCTACTACATCCCCACTTAACTCACCTATTTGGTCTGTAAAGAAGACAGATGGATCCTGGAGAATGACAGTGGATTATCGTAAATTTAACCAGGTGGTGACTCCAATTTCAGCTGCTGTCCCAGATGTGATCTCATTGCTTGAGAAAATTAATACTTCTCATAATACTTGGTATGCAGCTATTGATCTGGCCAATGCCTTCTTCTCAATACCAGTCTCAAATGACCATCAGAAGCAATTTGCCTTCAGCTGGCAGGGGCAACAATACACTTTCACAACTCTTCCCCCAGGGGTACATCAACTCTTCTTCCCTGTGCCATAATTTAGTCTGAAGGGACCTTGATCACCAGTCTATTCCACAAAATGTCACACTAGTCCATTATATTGATGAGATTATGCTGGCTGGCCCCACTAAGGAGGATGTATCAAAGACTCTAGATTCATTGGTACAACATCAGGCACCCTCCACCTCAATAAAATTTCTAGGGGTCCAGTGGTGCAAGGCATGTCGAGATATTCTTACTAAAGTGAAGGATAAGCTATTACATTTAGCTCCCCCAACAACTTAAAAGGAGGCAGAACGCCTAGTGGGCCTCTTCAGATTTTGGAGGCAACATATCCTTCACTTGGGTATTTTACTTTGACTTATTTATCAAGTGACACGAAAAGCCTCCAATTTTGAGTGGGACCCAGAACAAGAAAAGGCTCTTCAACAAGTTCAGGCTGCCGTGCAAGCTGCTTTGTCACTGGGACCATATGATCCAGCTGACCCAATGGTGCTGGAGGTGTCAGTTGTAGATAAAGATGCAGTGTGGAGTCTTTGGCAGACCCCTATTGGTGAATCACAGTGTAGACCATTGGGATTTTGGAGTAAAGTCCTGCCATCCTCTGCAGACAACTACTCCCCCTTTGAAAAACAGCTGCTGGCCTGTTACTGGGCCTTGGTAGAGACTGAATGCCTCACTATGGGCCACCAAGTCACCATGAGGCTTGAACTACCTATCATGAACTGGGTATTGTTTGACCCACGGAATCATAAAGTTGGACGTGCGCAGCAACACTCCATTGTTAAATGGAAGTGGTATATACGAGATCGGGCCAAAGCAGGACCTGAAGGAACAAGTAAGCTGCATGAAGAAGTGGCCCAAATGCCAACAGTTTCCACTCCTGTCACATTGCCTCCTTTCTCCCAGTCTGCACCTATGTCCTCCTGGGGAGTTCCTTACCATACTTTAACTGAAGACCCAAAAGATCATGCTTGGTTTACGGATGGCTCTGCACGATATGCAGGTGCCACTCGTAAGTGGACAGCAGCAGCACTACAGCCCCTTTCTGGGATCTCCCTGAAGGACAGTGGTGAAGGGAAATCTTCCCAATGGGCAGAACTTCGAGCAGTGTACCTGGCCGTTCAGTTTTCCTACAAGGGAAAATGGCCAGATGTGAGACTGTTTACTGATTCATGGGCTGTGGCTAATGGCTTGGCTGAATGGTCAGGGAATTGGAAGGACCATGATTGGAAAATTGGTGACAAGGAGGTGTGGGGAAGAGGTATGTGGATAGAACTCTCTGAATGGGCCAAGAAGGTAAAGGTGATTGTATCTCACGTGAATGCTCACCAAAGGATTACCTCTGAAGAGGAGGACTTTAATAATCAAGTGGATAAGATGACACGCGCTGTGGAGACTGGTCCTCCTCTTTCCTCTGCCACCCCTGTTATCGCCCAATGGGCACATGAACAAAGTGGACATGGTGACAGGGATGGAGGTTATGCATGGGCACAGCAACATGGACTTCCACTCACCAAGGCTGACTTGGCCACTGCCACTGCTGAGTGTCCCATTTGCCAGCAACAGAAACCAATATTAAGTCCAAGATATGGGACCATTCCTTGGGGAGATCAACCGGCAACTTGGTGGCAGGTTGATTACATAGGACCACTTCCATCATGGAGGGGACAGCGTTTTGTTCTTACTGGAATAGACATCTACTCTGGATATGGATTTGCCTTCCCTGCACGTGATGCTTCTGCCAAAACTACTATTCGTGGACTTACAGAATGCCTCATCCACCGGCATGGCATCCCACATAGCATTGCTTCAGATCAAGGAACTCACTTTACAGCAAATACAGTGCGGCAATGGGCCCATTCCCATGGAATCCACTGGTCGTATCATGTTCCTCATCATCCTGAAGCTGCTGGCTTGATAGAATGATGGAATGGGCTTCTAAAGACACAATTACGGCGCCAACTAGGTGGCAACAACTTGCGGGGCTGGGGCAATGTTCTCCAGGAAGCTGTATACGCTTTAAACCAGCGGCCAATATATGGTGCTGTGTCTCCAGTAGCCACAATTCATGGGTCCAGGAACCAAGGGGTTGAAGCTGGAGTGGCACCACTCACAATTACTCCTAGTGATCTACTCACAGCATTTTTGTTTCCTGGCCCAGCAACTCTGTGCTCCTCAGGCCTGGAGGTCCTGGTCCTGAAGGAAAGAACTCTCCCACCCGGAAATACAACACGGATTCCACTGACCTGGCAGCTGAGAATGCCCTCTGGCCACTTTGGACTTCTCATGCCTTTGGGTCAACGGATCAGGAAGGGTGTCACTGTACTAAGTGGTGTGATTGATCCTGATTATCAAGGAGAAATTGGACTGGGGTTACATCATGGAGGTAAAGAAGAATATGTCTGGAATCCAGGAGACCCCATACACCGACTCTTAGGGCTACCATGCCCTGTGATTAAAGTAAATGGTAAGTTACAGCAACCCAATCCTGACAGGACTTATAATGACCCAGACCCCTCAGGAATGAAGGTCTGGGTCACCCCACCAGGCAAAAAAAACCCCACAGCCAGCTGAGGTGCTTGCTGGGGGCAAAGATAATACAGAATGGGTAGTAGAAGAAGGTAGTTCTACCTATCAGTTACGGCCACGTGATCAATTACAAAAGCGAGGTTTGTGATTGTTAGTGTATTTTCTTTATATGTGCTTATTGAGTATCTTTCCTGTGTTCATGTATGATATATCAGATACAATTGAACTCAGCATGTTTTCATTTATATGTATGAAAAATGTTTGATGTTAAGTATAAGTGTGATTTCATTAATGTCTGTAATTATATATGGCTAAAGAATTGTGTACAGATGCCAAGTTGGCAAGGGGTGGATTGAGATAGTTAACGTTTATTGTGCCAACATGACCAATGAACACATGTGGGATTATTGAAGGGCAGAGAGATAAATGGCTTGGCGAGCCTCGCCTTTCTTGTCTCTTGCTCTTTGATCATTGGACCAGTGTGCGGCTGACTTGCTTGTTCTGTGCCTCAATTTGCAAGCTACACTACCTGTGGGACACCTAACCCATGGACCGTGTCACTGTAATTTGAGGTTCCTTCAAAACCTGCTTCACCACACCATTGGAACTTACATCTCTTGAGCTGGGGACTGTCGGACCCTGTCATCTGGCTGACTGTTGGTGACCTGCCTTGCTGTTTGCTGCCTGTGCCTGGATAGCCTGAATTGCTCTACAGAGGACTACCCGGCGGCCCTCAAGACTTGAAGGACTGCCAGTGTCTCACAGCTGTCTCACGGGCGTGAGCCATTTGTACTGCTTTATAGATTAACTCTTTATTTCTTTTGTTCTATCTATCTATTTACCTATCTAAATATATAAAAAATTATTAGCATTCTGATTTTGTTTCTCTAGAGAACCCTGTCTAACACACCAATCAAGCTGAACAAAGCTACAATCCTTCTGGGGAAGAAAACTAGATTTAAGGGAACCCCTCCCAGGTTAAGGGCAACAATCTCTTAAAACTATTCCCTGCCCCTGACTACCACCAAAAAAAAAAAGTCAACACAAGAGGTTGCATAAAGGGACTCATTTCACCACTGCCACTAAAAATAATGACTGGGCCACCCAGGCTTTCCGAGTTCATGGGAGATAGAGCTAGGTTCCTGTGAATATTCTCACAGGAGCATCTGGAAAGTGAGTGTCCAAAGCTTCCTCGAACCCCTTATGTTCCTGGTGACATCCTCAGTTCTCTGCTTCGAAGACAAGGCCCCAGCACGTCAGTTGTGAGCACTGTAAGCAGATAAGCCGGCCTCTGTGAAGACGCAAAGAACGAACAGAGTTAGATTGACTTAATAAAAAGACTCCTATTCGAGTTTTTTACATGTCTTGTTTTCAGATTGTTCCCTTTTCTAACGTGGGTCTTTGGTGTTAGCTGCTGTGGGGCTGGCTCTCACTCAAGGCCACACTGTGGACAACAGGACCCACTGAGCTTCAGAACATCAGTCCTGCGCTGTCAGCAGGCTTGCTGGGCGGACTCAGTCCATTGTGGTAGCCACTGTGTACTTTGAATGCCTTCCAGCTTAGGGAGCTCAGTGCTATACTGAAAACTATTCGGCGGTAACACATAGGACTTTCGTTTGGAAGTACATAACCAGACCTTTCTTCTTAGTTCTTGCTCGTGAAACTTGTCCCTCATGGGTGACCCTGCTGATATTTGAAATACCACTGGTATAACTTGTAGCTTTACAGAAACAAGGATGTTACCATAGCACAACAAACAGATGGACAAGTGGTGGAGAGTGTGGCTAACCCGTTATCATGAACTTGATTCTGACCTTAGAAGACAGAGTAGAATTTCCCTACAGTAAAAAGGGCAAGTCAACTATTAAGCAAAAGTTATAAGGATAAGGTATAAATGTTACATATATGTATAGTTGGAGGATGGAGGAAATTGGTACCAGAAAAGAGTATTTTGCCCCACATTTTATATATATATTCCCCCAATTCACTGCCATCAAATTAATCCCAACTCAGTGACCCTATGGATTTCCTACCATGTGAGTTTCTGAAACTGTAAATCTTTTTATTTCATTTTATAGTGTATAATTTATTGGCAGTAATTACAATAAACAGCTGTGAGACCCTACCTTTTAAACATGTATTAAAAAGTATAATAGTTTTATTGAAAAGTATACTGGTTTTATTGACCTCTCTGAAACAATGCAGTATATCATTCACATACACTTCTGTCGCTCAGTCCCACGAGTGGGGTTATACATTCATCACTGCTATCCACTCCTCCTTCCCCTCCTTTCCTACCCGCCCCCCCCGCCTTTCTCTTATCCTCAGGGAGCCATTACTCCTGTTACTGTTTCTGCAGGGTCATTGATCTTGACTTTCATGTACCAAGTGGTCTTAAATATACAAATGAACATATGCAAATCTAACATGATTAATGAGGTAAAACAAATAACAGCCTTAATAGTAAGGGGAGGAAATATGGACAAACTAGTGGGTACTTATCTGGTTCATCAGTGCCATACGGCACCCTGGATTTATCGTCCTTTCTGTGTGGCCCTTCTGAGAGGGACTGTCCAATTACTTTGCAGCTGGGTTTTGGCAACTCTACCCTTAATGCAATTTTCCATCACCATTAGCCCCTTTGACCTCACCCCTCCCATTCCTGGTCGCCACCGACAGACTTTGATCTTGGACATTGACCTTTTCCAGTCCAGTCTCTCTCAAGTTAGGTCAAACAATATTTGCTTTTTTTCTGACTTATTTTGCTGAGCAAAATGTCTTCCAGCTCCAGCCATAGCACAGTGTGTATCGAACCCTCACTGGACTTTCGTGTGAGAGGAATCTTATCGCAGGGTGGCCCTGCTAGTTTTGTTGTGCTTTTGTAGTTAACCTTAAGATTTTTCCATAAAGTATGTGGAAAAGTGAATGCTAAAAAAAAAAAGGATGGTTTTTTTTCATCCAGGCAATATCCACATGATTAAAAAAAATAAAATTAAAGAGGCTTAAAATGAAAAACAAAACAAAAAAACCCCTATAAGAACCCCCGTCCTACTTGCTGTTCATATCCCACTTTGCCGCAGAGAAAATAATGCTTAGCCTTTTTCCCCTGGTTCTGCTGATTAAGTTTTAATCATTTTATTGGGGCTCTTACAACTCTTATCACAATCCATACATACATCCCCTGTGTCAAGCACATTTGTACATATGTTGCCATCATCATTCTCAAAACGTTTTCTTTCTACTTGAGCCCTTGGTATCAGCTCTTCATTCTTCCCCCTTCCTCCCTGCCACCTCTGCCTCACGAACCCTTGATAATTTATAAATTAGTATTATTTAGTCATATTTTACACTGACTGATGTCTCACTTCACCCACTTTTCGGTTGTCCGTCCCCCAGGGAGGGGGTTGTATATAGACCTCTGCGATTGGTTTCCCCTTTCTACCTCACCTTCCTCTTCCCTTCCTGGTATCTCTACTCTCAACATTGGTCCTGAGCAGTTTATCCATCCTGGATTCCCTGTGTTTCCAGTTCTTTTCTGTACCAGTGTATGCTCTGGTCTAGCCAGATTTGTAAGGTAGAATTGAGGTCATAATAGTGGGGGGGAGGAAGCATTGAAGAACTAGAGTAAAGTTGTATGTTTCATTGTTGCTACACTGCACTCTGGCTGACTCGTCTATTCCTTGTGACCCTTCTGTAAGGGGATGTCCAATTGCCTACAGATGGGCTTTGGGTCTCCACTCTGCACTCACCCCAATTCACAATGTTATGATTTTTTTTGTCCTTTGATACCAGCTACCTGATCCCTTCGACACCCAATTCTGTGAGGACGTAACTAATCCTCTGCCCCTGGGTGGGTGAGTGCCTTGCTCCCCGGGTCCTGCTGATTTATAGTGAATACTTTCAGCCACAGTCACACTGGTTTCCATTGCTGGGTTTCTTCGGGTCAGACTGCTAGGCTCTCAGCTTCCAAGGTGCTTTGCCTGTCAGCTTGGTGCTGTTCATTTCCCTGTGACCTTGTCAGCAAGTCCACAGCGACAAAGGTAAGCGCCTTGCCTTGCTTCCGAACAGGTGCTGTAATCACTAGACCTTCTCCTACTTTAGCAGGGCACATAGACGTGCTCCTGTTGACACGGGCCCCAGGCGCTCCCCTGCCTGTGCACAGCAGGGCCAACGGGGGGGGGGGGGTCTACTATCCACTAGGTGGCTGTCAAGCCACCAGGCACAGTGCCCATTGTATTGCTATGCTGTTAATCAACTTGCATTTCACAAACCACTTTCCCAGGACCAGAAGACACAAGAGACACCTTTTCCAAAGCTATCAAAGCCTCCCACAGTGGCCATGGCCTTCAACACCTCCCAGATGGTCTGTGTCAGTCTGGGCCCTGGTCAGCAATGAACCTCAGAAGAGAGCCCAGAAGTTGGTTGAAAGAACCAAGATACAGAGGGCAAAGCGGTTCCCCCAGCCCTCTCCGTCCTGTCGCTCCATGTTCAGAAGCTGTAAATCATTACAAGAGTAGAACGCCTCATGGTTTTCTTGCAGAGTAACTGGTGGGTTTGAACTGCTGACGGTATGGCTCGTAGCACAAAGCATGGACTTATAGTGGTCCAGAGCTCTTTGAATAATAGAATTATCAATTGATGTATGGAATGTTATAAGAGCTGCAAAACCCCCCTATAAAATGATTTTTTTAAAAGAAAGAAAAGTAGAATTACTTCTGTGTTTGTCTAGATCGACTAGAGAAACAAATTCATAGACACTCATATGTATAGGAAAGAGCTTCATATACAAGAGCAATTGAATATTGAGAAAACATCCCAGCCCGGTCCAGATCAAGTCTATAAGTTTGATATTAGCTCATATGTTTGATATCAGTCTAAAAATACTTCTTCAGACTTAAAAAACACATGCAATGCAATGTGTTATGAAACACCAAAAGGAGGAGGTTTATAGGCCAGTGGGTGGAAAGTCTTGTGGATCCAGTGGTGGTAGAGACATCTCAGTGCTGGCAGGGTCTCCACTTGGCTCCTTCAGCTCCGGGGCTCTAGTGTAGCTCCATGTGTCTCCTCAGCAAGCATGTCTTGCAGGGAGAGAGTGTGTGTCCTGCCTCCAGTGAGTTATTTATCTCCCTAGTGCTTCCAAATGCGGTAATCAAGTTGTGACCTGGTTGAAAGACTAACCTCCACCCCTGCACTCCTAAGTCTCAAATTAACAACAGACTATGTAACTACCACAACCTCCTTCACATGTCTCAATATGGACATGAACAATTTCAAAACAGAGCAATATTTTCCAAGTTTACCTTGGGCATTGAAAAGATTCCACTATGCTACCAGAGCTCCTGTGATAAATATTATGTATATCATATATTTCTGAACTCCCAGCAGATGTGTGCAAAACAATATGATATCAGAGGTCCCAATCTAAGTTTATATATATATATATATATATATATATATATATATATATATATATATATATATATATTTATTTATTTATTAGGGGCTCATACAACTCTTATCACAATCCATATATACGTCAATTGTATATACGTCATTTGTGTATTCATTGCCGTCATCATTCTCAAAACATTTGCTCTCCACTTAAGCCCCTGGCATCAGCTCCTCATTTTTGCACATCCCTCCACATTCCTCCCTCTCTCAACCCTTGATAATTTATAAATTATTATTTTGTCATATCTTGCACTGTCCGAAGTCTCCCTTCACTCACTATTCTGTAGTCTGTCCCCCAGGGAGGAGGCTATATGTAGATACTTGTAATCAGTTCCCCCTTTCCACCCCACTCTTCCTTCACCCTCCTGGTATTGCCACTCTCACCACTGGTCCTGAGGGGTTCATCCGCCCTGGATTCCCTGTGTTTCCTGTTCCTATCTGTACCAGTATCCATCCTCTAGTCTAACCAAATTTGTAAGGTAGCATTGGGATCATGAGAGTGGGTGGGGAGGAGGCATTTAGGAACTAGAGGAAAGTTGTATGTGTCATCATTGTTACACTGTACCTTGACTGGCTTATCTCCTCCTTGCGACCCTTCTGTAATGGGATGCTCAATTGCCTACAGATGGGCTTTGGGTCTCCACTCTGCATTTCCCCTCATTCACAATGATATGATTTTTTGTTCTGATGATGCCTGTTACCTGATCCCTTTGACACCTCCTGATTGCACAGGCTGGTGTGCTTCTTCCATGTGGGCTTTGCTGCTTCTGAGCTAGATGGTCGCTTGTTTACCTTCAATCCTTTAAGACCCCAGATGCTATATCTTTTGATAGCTGGGCTCCATTCAGCTTTCTTCACCACATTTACTTATGCACCCGCTTTGTCTTCAGCGATTGTGTGGGGTAGGTGAGCATCATGGAATGCCAGTTTAATAGAACAAAGTGTTCTTGCATTGAGGGAGTACTTGAGTGGAGACCCAATGTCCATCTGCTACCTTAATACTAACTCTATACATATATGCACATAGATTTATTTCCACATCCTCATATATAAATATATTCACATATGTACATGCCTTTATTTAGACCTCTATAAATGCCCGTTGCCTCCTAGCTCTTTCCTCTGTTTCCTTTTACTTTTCTCTTGTCCCACTATCTTGCTCAGACTTCATTTGGGTTTCAGTAATTCCTCTTGGTTACATTACCCTTGATCATGCCCTACCAGACTTCCTACACCCTCCTCACCACTGATTTGGATCACTTGCTGTTCCCTTGTCCCTGGGTTTGTTAACACCACTACCTTTCCCCCCACCTCCCCCTATCCTAAGTCCCCCTGGAACTGTCGGTCCTGTTATTTTCTCCTCCAGATTGTTCATCCAGCCTATTTTATTTACACCGACATGCGGAGATAATAATATGCACAGAAACACGACAGAGCAAAACCAAGCAACAAAATAAAATAAAACAAAGCAACAATACCAAAAAGCCAATGACAAAAAATGAAACAAAACACAAGAAAGAAAAGCTTGTAGTTAGTTCAAGGACTGTTTGTTGGCCCTTAGGAGTGTTTTCCAGTCCAGTCTGTTGGGGTGCCAAGCCCTGGTCCCAAAGTCTATTTTTGATACTCCGTGGGGACTTCATTGCTCTGTTCCTCTTGCTGTTCTGTTCCACGCCCTTGGTGTTTTGCCTCAGTGTGGTTGGATCAGATCTGGTGGAATTCCCTCAGCGTGTCTCCAGTGTTGTCCCCTGTAGGGCTTTGGTTCAGTGAGGGATGCGTGTCTCATAGTTGGGCCGGCCATATGGTCTTCTCTGTATATTGGCTGCTCTCAGCAGGAATATTGTGCACAGCAGAACGGAACCCTGCCCGGTCCCGCGCCATCCTCTCGATTGTTCCTCTGCCTGAGCCCACTGTTGCAGCCACTGTGTCCGTCCATGTCAGTGAGGGCCTTCCTCTCTGTTGATGCCCTTCTACGTTACCTAGCTTGATGTCTTTCTCCAAAGACTGATCCCTCCTGACAACATGCCCAAAGTGTGTTAGACGGAGTCTGGACATCCTGGCCTCTAAGGCTCACTTTGGCCATACTTCTTCCAGGATGGATTTGTTTGTCCTTTTAGCAGTCCATGGTACTTTCAGGATCCTCCAGCACCACAATTCAAAATACCAATTCTTCTTGGTCTTCCTTATTCAATGTCCAAGTTTCACATGCATACGGAGCAAGTGAAAATATTGTGGCTTCGGCGAGGCTTGCCTTATTCCTCAAAGGAACATTCCTGGTTTTCAATACTCGAAAGACTATGTTTGTTACCTATTGGTCCAGTGAAGATTTTAAATTTTTTCCTCCATTTTTGATGGGACTATTTTTTTCAAAACTATTTTATTGGCAATATCGTACAATCGCTCCACAATCAGTTTCAAAGCATTCTTTTCCTTCCTGAGCTCCTTGACCTCAGTAAGCACCCCCCCCCCAAACAACCAATCAAACAAATAACAAAAAACCAAACCCTTATTCTCTTGCTGTCCCTATAGGTTCATCAATCCTGGGTTTCATAAACTCAAAAACAGAAAAAAATGTAACAAAAATTCAAGAGGGTGACCCTGAATGACATAACACATCTGAAATCAAACCCAATATGAACAAACCAAATACAGAAAATACTGAAAACTAGATCAAGCCTAACATGCATCAGAAGGGGATCAGCTGACAAGGTTTGATCTTCGTTGTATTGAGTTATAATCCATATTAAAGGCTGCGACCCTGGATCTTCATCAGCACATGCTTCAATTCCTCCTCACTTTCAGCCAGCATGGTTGTGTCATCTGCATATCACAGGATGTTCATAAGCCTTCCTCCAGTCCTTGACGATGTCACGTCCTTTTCCATAGAAGCCAGCGTCTCAGCACACAGATTGACTAAGTCTGGTGACAGGACACAGCCCTGATGCACATCTTTTTCTGATTTTAAACCACACAGTGTATTCTTGCTCTCTTCAAACAAATGCCTCTTGGTCCAAGTTCCAAATGACCAAAATCAAGTGTTCTGAAACTCCTTTTCTTCTCAAAGCTTTCCTTGTTTTTTTATGATCCATACAGTGAAATGCCTTAGCACAGTTAAAACACAGTAAACATCTTTGTGGTATTCCCTACTTTCAGCTAAGATCCATCTGATCCATTTATGTCCGTGGTTCCATGTCCTCTTCTGAATTCAATCGAAATCCCTGGCAGCTCCCCATCAGTGTGTTTCTGCACCCTTGGCTGGATGATCTTCAGCAACGTCTTATTTGCATGTGACAGCAATGACACTTGTTCTAATTTTTGAGCATTCTGCTAAGTCACCTTTCTTGGGAATAGGCACACATCTGGTTCAGTTGGTTCAGTAGCTGCCTTCTGTTTTCCTGGCATAGATGAGTAAGGTCTTCCAGTGCTTCATCAGCTTGTGGAAACATACCAATGGATGTTCGCTCAATTCCTGGAGCCTTGTTTTTGGTGAAGGCTTTCAGTGCAGCTTGAACTTCTTCCTTCAGTAACACTGATTCTTGCTCACATGCAAACTCCTGAAATGGTTGAATGTCAGCCAGCTCTTTTTGGTCCAGTGACTCTGTGTGTGTTTTTTCCAACTTCTTTCGATGCTTCTTGCATCATTCAATATTTTACCCACAGAATCTTTCAATTTGCACCTTGAGGCTTGAATTTTTCCTTCAGTTCTTTCAGTTGAAGATTTGCCAAGCATGCTACTCCTTTTTGGTTTTCTAATTCTATGTCTCTGCACGTCATTCTACTATTCGGCTTTGTCTTCGCACGCTGCCCTTTGGAATATTCTATTCCGCTCTTTAACACACGTCATCATTTCTTCCATGGGCTTACAATGAAGAGCCTGCTTCAGAGTCTCTTCTGACATCCGCTTTGATCTTTTCTTTATTTCCTGCATTTTTAGGAACCCCTTTTGCTTTCTTCATGAATGATGGTCTTGATCTCTTCCCACAGTTCATCAGGTCTTCTGTCATTACTGTCCAGGGCAGCAAAACTATTCTTGAAATTCAGGATGGATAGACTCAAGGTGGTATTTTGGTTCTCATGGACTTGTTTCACTTTTATTCAGCTCCAACATGAACTTGACGGTCTATTCCACAGTCAGCCCCTGGCCTAGTTTTGCCTGCTAATATTGAGCTTCTCAATCATCTCTTCCCATGGATGTAGTCAACTTGATTTCTGTGTATTCCACCTGGAGAAGTCCATGTGTATAGTCGCTGTTTGTGTTGTTGGAAAAAGGTATTTGCTATGAACGGATCATTGGTCTTGAAAAATTCTATCATGTGATCTCCAGCTCCATTTCTATCACCAAGACCATATTTTCCAACTACTGTTCTTTCTTTTTCATTTCCAACCTTTGCATTCCATTTGCCAATCATTATCAATGCATCTTGATGGCATGTTTGATCATTTCTATACTGAAGAAGTTGGCAGAATGCTTCAATTTCTTCATCACTAGACTTGATGTTTGGTGCATACATTTGATGCATGCATTTGGTGCCAAGAAGTTGTATTGATCGGATTTCTTTGTTGGCAGATAGATATAATATTACCACAAACAAACAGTATTACCCTTCAAGACAGAGCTTGAGATTACAAACTATTCATCTTGCCTCTTGATCATGTCATTTCAGCCATAGTAAACCACAGGATTTTCTGATTCAAAATGGCCACAATTCCTAAGATATCAATCTTGCTGTATTCCATTTTTGACAACTTCCAATTTTCCTGTATTCATACTTTGTACATTCCAAGCTCCAATTATTAGTTCATTTTTGTTGCTGTTTCCGCTCATTCTGAATGTGCTCCTTCAGCAGATGAAGATCCTGAAGCCTTTACGCTCACAGGCTGCGCTGCGTTCACCTTACTGGGCTGATTCGCCTTTCAGAGGGCAGCTCCTTCTCAGTCACATGTCCAGTGTCTTCTGACCCGAGGGGCCCTTTCTCTGGTGCCGTCTTTGACCATGTTCTGCTTCCAGTCCTTAGGCCTTCCGTGTCTGACAATACTTCGGTGTGATGCGTACAGTTTTCAGCGGCTACTTCCTCCGAAGTTGGCAGCCAGTTCCTTCTTCATGATCTGTTCTGCGTCTGGAAGCTCTGCTGAAACCCGTTTATTTTGGGTGACCCTGTTGACATTTGAAATGCCAGTGACATCGTTTCCAGCACCACAGCAACACACAAGCCACTGCAGTATGATAAATCGACAGACAAGTGGTCAGGAAAACGCCACATGTAGTGACGATACCTGACCCAAGCCATGTTATTTTAAATCCCCTCATCTGTATGTGAAAGTGGGCATTGAATAAGAAAGGCCAAAGAAGACTTGATGCATCTGCATTGTGGTGCTGGCAAAGAATCTTGGAAGTACAGTGGCCTGCCACGAGAAGCAGCTAATCTACCTTGGAAGAAGAACAACCAGGACACTCCTTGGCTGCAAAGTGCTAATCAAGTGGCGGTCACGGAGATGATTAAGGCTCAGATGCTAAACCACTGGAGAATCGGGGCGTGGCCAAATTGACACAACACCTTAACTGTCACACTGCCTGTTCCCCATATTGACAAGTGTGGAGCAGTTCTTGGGAAAGACAATGTTAGCTATATAGAGTGTTGGATCAGATGGCTATCTTTGTTTTGGCACCTAGAGTGGGGGAAATGCTACAAGAGGATCAAGGCTTCCAGTGGGACATCAGGCAATGAACTGTTGTTGAGTACCAGAGTTCACACAGGCAGGGTATTTGGGGCCTGATTGATGCTTTAGTTGGGTATACACCTTCATGCCCCTTGTTTGAAGGCACTGGAGGAGTTGGCTTTAGGAGCTAAGTTATAATTAGCTGCTGGGGTTAAAATAGTGGGTTAAATGTTTTTTGTTTTCACAAAAGAAAAGCTTGTAGTTCGTTCAAGGATCATTTGCTGGCCCTTAGGAGCATTTTCCAGTCCAGTCTGCTGGGGCACCACTTTCAGCATTCCCTGGGGACCTTGCCGCTCCATTTCCTTGCTGTTCCGCTGCACTCCCCCAGTACTTTGTCTATGTGTGGTGGGATCAGGTCAGGTGCAATTGCCACACTGTGTCTCTGGTGCTGTCCCCTGTATCACCCTTAATCACTGAGGGGCATAATGTTTCATAGTAGGGCCAGCCATGTTGTTCTCTCTGTGGACTGGCTGCTCTACTCAGGAACATCATCCTCATGGCCTGGTGGGCCAGGCTGTGTGCCACTCTCTCCTCCTGCCCCTTCATCTGCTCCCGTGTGCTCTGATCAGATATGTCCATCTCTTGGAGCTGCAGAGTCAATGTCGTCCTTTGAAACAAATTCTTTTCGGGGGAGGGGCAGGAATCCACTTAATTTTTGGTGCTGGGGCCAGCCTCCCAGACGTCTCCACTGGTTCCCTACTCCACGCCGGGATATTGCATTCACACCTTGTGGCACTGGGGTTAAATGTTTTTATGGGCTTTGTGGTGTTGAATGGGCAGACTCAGCCCTCAATTAGTTTGATGGCGTCCACCATTATTTTGACTAGTTTGACAAAAGCAATTCTGGCCCCATGAGTTAATGGAGGCTGTGCTGAGCAGCACTGTAAGCGGAACATTTAAGGCCTTCTGCCAAAAATAAATAAGTAAATAGATAGATAGATAAACAAACAAACAAACAAATAAATAAATAGGGGACAGAGCCCTGGTGGTGTGGTGTTGACACTTTGGCTGCGATCCACAGGGTGGGCAGTTCTAAACCACCAGCTTCTCCAAAGGAGAAAGACTAGGCTTTGTACTCCCCCCAATAGTTAGAGTCTTGGGACCTACAGGGGATCACTATGAGTCAGCATTGACACGATCACAGTGAACTTGGATTTTAGTACACAAACAGTAGCAATGATAATAAACTTCAGGGGTAGAAGTCATAATACAAGAAGATAAAAAAGTAAAAAAAAAAAAAAGAAGATATGTGAGACTATAAAGAAACTTTTCCCAGCTTTGTCTCCCTCAAAGATATGCCAAATGTTAGAAGCTGTTTGCCAGCACATGGTGGGAGGTCAGATGTATACAGCCTCCAGACCACTGGTCTCCAGACCACTGTCTGGGCCACCACAAGTAGGGCCTGCTCCCTGCTGTTAAGGACAACAGGCTACTTCTCCCTAACGGCTTGTGGTCTATCAGTCTAGACCCTGTAGGTGGGGTTTATACCTTACTGATAATGGTTTCAATAGAGAACCAGATAATAGGTCAAACCAGCTCAGTGACATCCAAAGTTAGGCTGCCTTCCTGAATCTAGGATCTGCCCATCTTGTCACATGTGTGCCCCTACTCCCTCCTCTTCCTGTTGCATGTATATCCCTAGACCACCCCCTCTCATTGCTGTATAACCTATAGTGCAACCCCTTCCTGTGACGTTATGTCTTTACCTGTAACTAGGGGTCTTGCACAGATATAAAAGCCTGGGTTAGCAACAAAGAACTCTCTTGCCCCCCTCTCTCCCCTGCTCTTCCTGTCCTATCTCCCCTGGTCCTCACTGTTCCCTTTCCCCTTGTCCTCCTTCCCCTCGGCTCTCTCCCCTGCCCTCTCAGCCTGTGCTGTGCACAGACCTGGCTGTTGAGATCATGGCCACACCTGAGGTGAGCATGCTACTAAGAAATGTGTTTGACTCCATTATTTTAATTTCTCTTCTACATCCCATGCTCTATATGACTTTATTATAATCTTTATATATCTCAACCATACCACTACGCCTATCGAACCTGTGATTAGTTATGGAGGGTTGGCCTCACCCCCACAAAGATAAAAAGGCTTCAAACCAACAAATAACAAATATAATTATAATGCTAATGATCAAAAGATACAATGTACACTTAAAATTCAGTTATCTTACTAAATTAACCTTGACTTGGCTTAATAATAAAAGGTTGATGGAATATAAAAGCGAAAGCAATAGTAAAGAATGCAATAACAATTCAAAACAAAGAGATCTGGCATGAATTCTAATCCTAAACAGATCACGAGGAATACAGCTCTTTTCTGACTTGGTAGTCACATAAAGACGACTGGCCAACAGTCGAAGAACAGCCTACTAAACTAGGAATAGTGCCTCACATTTGGAGCCTAATGACAAACAGCAAATAATTAGAATACTTAAAAAACCAAATTTCTAATGTTCTTGTAATTAAACTTTTCACCATTTAAATATTTTTGACTTTATAGAGCAAAAGCTATTCCAGAGGCAGTGGAGATGAAGCAAGGCATAACTAATCTTGAAGTTTTTTACACAAGTCATATCTAATCAAATGAAGCAAAAACAGCTACTATGGTTGACAGATGGCACTACTGATCAGTCTAGTCATCAAAGCCATCACATTACTCACACACGACAATTTTGGTTAGAAAAATTAAAAAAGGGGGCTAAAGCTCTTATTTTAAACCACTTATTCCAAAGGTTTAGCTGATGAAATGCAGCAATTCTGGAGACTAAAGCACGTGTTACTATGAACTGTGTAGGCAGTTTGAGGTCAGACTTGGGCTCTGGGGAAACAGTCTACTCAGCTGTCATCTGCTTCTCTTCCTGGAAAGGGTTGTGATTTTGACGGTTGACGATTCATTCAGAAGTCAACATTTCCTCACTTTGGGATCCAAGTTTGGATTTCCTGTGATTTCTTTGAACATGAATTCGTCAGCAAGAGTAAATAAAGTCTCTCGTATTGAAGGTCAAGGGAAACCTTTAGTTGCCTTAAAATTTGTTCTCGCTCTTCCTTTGATGAACACAACCTTAGGCAAGAACAGTGGAGCAGCGGACTCTCTGATCAGGGCCCTTATTTACTTACTTTAACGTTTTCATGGTGAAGTAGGTGAAGGCTTACCGAGCCTCGCACTGGTTTTACACTCGGCAATGTCTACATGTTTGCTTCCATCTCATTTATTGCAGTTCACTCAAGGCACCATCCCTTATCTCTCTTCCTCCGGGTGTTTCCTGTTTTCATCCTCCTTCTCTCTGTCCTCTGAGCTTTGTCCTTGGGCAAATGCTGTCCTTTTTACCATAAGTGGCTGGCTGTTCTAACATGGGGTGAATTTAGTTTCATAGCCGAAGAGTGACTAATAGCTATAGTCTTGGGGCTCCACTTCTCTCTATCCTACCAATAAGCCTGGTATCTTTCATGAGTTTGGGTTTTAGCTCACTTATTTCCCCTCACTTTAGCCAGGACTTCCTAACGCAGTGGTTCTCAACCTTCCTAATGTCGCGACCCTTTAATAGAGTTCCTTATGTTGTGGTGACCCCAACCATAAAATTATTTTCGTTGCTACTTCATAACTCTAATTTTGCTACTCTTATGAATCATCATGTAAAGATATATGATATGTAGGATGTATTTTCATTGTTATAAATTGAACATAATTAAACATAATTAAAGCATAGTGATCAATCACAAGATAATATGTAATTATATATTGTGAAATATTTATGTCTTTTCCAATGGTCTTAGGCGGCCCCTGGGAAAGGATCATTTGACCCCCACAGAGGTCACGACCCACAGGTTGAGAAGCACTGTGTGAATGCAATCCATTTCAGGGCAGTTGGCATGGTGCCTGGGGACATCTAGTTCTTCTGGTCTCCGGGCCTTAGAGGTTGGTGTTTGCTTGGTTTGTTGGACTGAATGTTTCCATATGTTCTGGTGGCTCAGTGGCTATTCGCTGGTCTGCTAACTGCAAGGTCAGAAGTTTGAAACCACCAGGCTGTCTGTGGGAAAATGATGGGGCTTTCTACTCTCGTAAAGAGTTGCAGTCTTAGAAACTCACAGGAGCGATTCTACCGTTTCCTAAATGGTCACTCCGCGTCAGCATTGACTAGATGGCAGTGAGCTTGCCAAGGCTCATGGCAGCAGCAGTCAAGAGATCAAAAGACTCATTGCACTGGGTAAACCTGCTGCGAAGTGTTGAGAAGGAGAGAGGCTGTTTTGAGGATTAAGGTGGGCCTGACCCCAGCACGGTATTTTTCATTGCCGCACATGCCTGTGAAAATTGGATATCGAATAAAGAAGACTGAAGAAGAATCAATGCCTTTGAATTATGGTGCTGGTGCAGAATATGGAAAATATTGAAAGTACCATGGACTGTCAAAAGAGCAAACAAATCTGTGTTGGCAGAAGTATAGCCAGAATGCTCCTTAGTTGAAATCTCACCAACTGTGCCTCTAAGGAGCATTCTGGCTGTACTTCTTCCAAGACAGACTTATTTGTTCTTTTGGCTTGGGTCAGGCCCCCTTAGTTCTCTAAGTAACTTCTTGTGTTACTATGGGTAGACTAGATACTACATAGTAGTACATAGATACTCATATGTATAAGAAAGAGTTTTATATAAAAAGTATAATTGTACATTAAGAAAACATCCCAGTCCAGATCAAGTCCTTAAGTACGGTATTAGCCCATATGGCCGATACCAGTATATAAATTTCTCTTCAGACTCATGCCACACATGTAATGATGCCAAGAGCAGGATGATCATAGGCCAGTGAGTGGAAAGTCTTGTGAGTCCAGTGGTGGTGTAAGCATCTCAGCCCTGGCAGGGGTCTCCACGTAGCTTTTCCAGCTCTGAAGCTCTGGCTGCCATCAGTCTGTCTCCATGTGGCTTGTCAACAAGAATGTCTCCCAGGGACTGAGTGTGTGTCCCACTTCCAATGAGCTATTTATCTCCTTAGCGCCTCCAAATGAGGTCATCAAGCTGTGACCTGATTGACAGGTAAACTCCACCCCTTCATTCATAAGTTTCAAATTGACAACAGATTATGTAACTACCACACTTCCCTATTTGGAGATTGGGGTGTGTGAGTTGGCATTTAGTATGGGGGGAGGCTGGTGGAGGGGTGTTTCTAACTACATTAACTAAAATAACTTTGGTTACAGCAAGACATAATGCTTGGTAAAGTAGAAGGTCAGTAAAAAAACAAAAAGAGAGACTTTCTGAGATGGATTGACCCGGTGGCGGCAATAATAGGATAAAACATAGGAAAGCTGTCAAGATGGCTGGGACCGGTCATTGCTTTCTTCTGTCGAATCATTTAGATGGCGCCAGACAAGAAGAATATCTTAAAGTATTATTAAAAGTATTAAAAACCTGGGCACAGTATTTGAAACAAACTTAAAAGGCTGCCTTACGAGGAAAAAAATTAATAACTGCAAGCCATAGCTTACTGAACCCAAACACTTAAGCATCAAACAAGACAGTTATATAAGATTTTCGGTTCATAACAAGAAGCAAAAACTGCATACCAAAGGGAAACATAAATTGAGCTTTCTCCAAGACAATTCTTTAGCTGGGTGAACCTGTCCCGTGTTCTTCTCTGACTTTTTTTGATGAATGCATGTGACCACTGAACTTGGGCCTGAAGTGTTCTTTCGTGAAACCATATTGGGGGTCCTGAACACCCTTAGAAAGATGACAATCCCTATTTCACCAAAGAATATTTAAAATAAAACCTTTTTTCTTGTGCATCAGATGAAGGTTTGCAGAGCAGATTATCAATTTACATTCAACAATTCATAGACATTTTGTTTCAACTCCTCCATTGTAATTCCCTTAATGTATCATCACATCCCACTTCCTGCCTGTTTCCTGTTTTTATCCTTCCTTCTTTCCTAATCCTCTGTACTTGGTTATTGGGTAAATGATACCCTTTTTATCTTAAATGGTTGATTATTTGAAACTGGGAGGGGTGGGTTGAGTTCTGATCCCCAGCTGAAGAGTCACTAAGGGTTCAAACGTAACAACCAACGCCAACTGTGCGACTGGGGGAGGCCTGGGCCGTCTGTTGGTCCTTGGGCTGCCATGAGGCACAGCTGACTTGACAGCACCCAACGACAGCAACTCCCACCAGGAAAATGGCGGAAGTCGAGTGTTTTGAAGAATAACTTAAAGTCTTCAAGTGTGGGAAACAGAAGGATTTCTCCTATGTTGTCTCCCCCAAATATATGCCAAACTTAGCAGCTTGCGAATGGCTATACACTTGGTGGTCATCAGAAGTAGGTCAGGGTTAGTCTCCCTAAGGGTTATCAGCCATCTAGAGCAGCAGACACCACTGTTTATCCACAACAAGTAGGGCCCACTCCCTTCTGATAAGGATAGTAGTTGTCTGTTTCCTTGTAGGAGATGCCTGAGAGTTCAAGCCTGCCCAAGGATGACCAAGGTTAGGCTGCCATCTTGAATCTAGGGTCCGCCCATCTTGTCACATGTACACCCCTAGACCTCCCCATTCCTATGGGCACACCCTGAGCTCATCCCCTCCCTGTCACGCTTATGCCTATCACACATCCCCTTCCTATGATGTGTATGCCTATTGTACTGCCCCTTCCTGTGACGTGTGATTCCCTGTAATCATGCCCCGCTAAGGAGATGTAACTCTTGGTTAGCAATAAAGTTGAGGCTCTCTCCTGCTCTCTCGGCCAGGCTCCTCCCACGAGGACCACCAAGCGGGGCTGAGGTGAGCATTGCTACTATGAATTGTGTCTGACTCCATTATTCCAAATCTCTCCTCTATCTCTCATGCTCTTTAGGACTTTACTATAATCTTTACTTATTATTGCTGTAAAATTGTGCCTACCGGACCTGTGATGATTTGTTGGGGACCCTCTTCGTCCCACATTTAAGGGACTCACCATTCCCATTGGCGCTCTGGGACTATCGATTTGTCAGGTCTAGATGCAGATTTCAGTCTGCTGGGCTAGATCCAAGGTTTCATTGCTTCTGATTTCACTGTGGGGTGGGTGGTCAGAGGAAATATGTGTCAGGTGGCCTCCACTTTGGTTGAAGTGGCTTGTCTTTCCATGTTCATAGGAGGACTTGCTCTCCTGGGAGATGATGAACAGGAGCATCAAGGACGCCTCCATCCCCAAAGCGAGAGAACGTGTGAGCATAGCACAGCCGAGAAACCTTTCACGTACAAATGGACTCTCCCGTTCCCTAACACACACCATTGATCCCCATTTGACAGCTCAGGACTCCTAGACAAGGGCTGGTCAAATAGGTGCTCAAATGGGCACAGCTCCCCACTCCCCATGCTTGAGGGGATTTATTAGGGAAGTTACCAGGTTACCACAAGTCTGGGTTAGTAAGTAGTAAAGATACAGTCCACAGCACCATCTCTCCTCAGCCAGCAGCCAAGTCTCTCTCTGGTCCTCAGCTTCGCAGTCATGTGGTCCCTTGGCTTCTATCTCTGTGGACCAGGAAGCCAGCCCTCCTGTTGCTCTTTCTCATGTCCTAGTCTCAGGTCTGATAAGGAGAGGGTACTCCATAGTCTCAGCACTGCTCCCCCGAGTCTCCATGCTACGGTCGCTGGGCATCTGGTCTTGGCAGCCTCTGTGACCTCAGATAGAGATCTTGGACACGCTCTTCCCATGATCCTCTTATTTCTTTCTTGGCCCCAGATGGCTCTTACCAACTGCGGAATAGTTTTGATGGAGGTTTGGTGTTTGGTCTGGTCACAGCTTTAATTTATCTCTGGGTATGAAGTGACGAGCCTTGGTGAGGCAGTGGTTAAATGTTGGACTGCGACCAGCAAGGTCGGCACTGTGTCACCTGCAGTCGTTCTGTGGAAGAAAGACGGGGCTTTCTACTCCTGGAAGCACTTAGTCTTAGAAACTTACGGGGCCAGTTGTACCCTGTACTAGAGGGTTGTATTGACTCGATGGCAGTGAGCTTGGGGTTTGGTTTGAGGTACTATGCACACTGCAATACGGTAATGGGCGAAGCTTCTCTCCATGATAACCTTGCTTCTTGGAAAAATTTGTTGTGATTTGCCTTTTGAGAGTTTGGTTCATTTGCTCAATCTTTCCGCCTGACTGGGGTCACTAGATTGAATTTCCAGGGAAGTTTTAGTGTTTGAGGAACTTCGTATTTTTTTTAAACTTCCTTGTTGTGAATTGGGTGAAAGTTTATAATCGGTTTTAAATTCAAGTGATGTACCGTTTGCTGTCTTCTTGCTGAATAATCCAGTCTTCTCAAGGTAACATCATGTATCCCAATTTCTCCCTACGTTTCCTCTCTCCATTCCTCCTCCTTCCTTCACATCCTTTGTCCTCGTGTACATGCTGCCCTTTGGGTGCCAAGCAGTTGATTATTCTAAGATGTGCATACCTCACTAGTGGGACTGGCCTCATTATAGACCCTTCTTCTTGGTGAACATGAAGTATAAGTTGAATTCCAGGCTTAAAGGATGAGTAAGGGCCATCATCTTGGGGGGAGCCCAGCAGTTTCTTTCTGAGCTTGGTGTTTTTATGACTTTTAGTTTTTTCCCTCATTTTTCTTTGACACAATCTAGGACTTTCTAATGGGATCCCTTTCAAAAGAAGGTGGTGGAGCAGCGCGGAACTCTCGAGTTCTGGTCTCAGGATCACGTCGATGGATGTATCCATGGCCATCAGCCCAGTGCTGTTTCTGTATGTCTTTTATGGTCATCTTCTTTCCTCAGACAAGGAGACACCTGTCTTGTACCTTAGATGGTTGCTCCTAGGCTTGTGAGACCCCCGGCGCTCCTCACCTAAAGTACTCACTGTGAGTCCTCTGTTATGCCAGTTGCCCTTGGTGTCCTATGGTCGTGGGTCCCTAAGCACAGTGACCAATTCCCTGCGGTTTTGGTTAGCTCTATGAAGTTTTCAGAACTTTGCTCCCTGCATACTCCTCCACATTCATGGATAGATTTTCAACCAAGGTAAATACTCACATATAACTATTCTCCGACGAATGTCTATCTATTGTGTGAGGATCCTCCCACTCTTGTTCCTACACCCATTTGGCTTGTTCGTCTCTGCATGCATCTACTCACAGATCCCAGTGAAGGTGGGATTGGGTCCATAACAGGATCGCCTATTACCTTTAACTCTTGCAAACCTCCCAGGATCTTCCCCTGCTTCCATATTTTTTTTTGGTACCAACTTCCCTCTTGGATATTGTCTTCCACTTCATTCAAGTTAAGAGAGCTCTGCCCTCTAGCCCATGACTTCCCCTCTCTAGCTTGCCCTCTCACCCCTACAACCACCAAAGGATGTGTCTTTCAGCGTGAAACCTTTATTTGACTATTTACACTGGTGGTCTCACACAGTATTTGTCCTTTTGTGACTAACTGATTTTACTCAGCGTGGCATCCTCCAGGTTCATCATGTGATGAGATTGTCTTGCAAATTCATAGCTATTCTTTAGCGTTGTGTCGCACTCCGTTGTGCCTCTGTACCAAAGCTTGTCGACCCATTCTTCCGCTGACGGCATCTTGGTTGTTTCCATCTTGTTACTATTGTGGAAACTGCTGTCTTATTTCTCCAGGATATGAATACCACGTAGTGGGGGTGCTGGGTCATAGAGAATGTTCCTTTTCTTCTTAATAAAATATGGAATTCTTTACTTGTTCAGAATAATTATAAATTAAATGAAGTTAAAAATGATTTGGGGGAGTGCGTGATGGGGACCCAATGCCCATCTGTAGACAGCTGGACATCCCTTGCAGAGGGGTAGTGGGGAGGAGATGAGTCACTCAGGGTTCAGTGTAGCAACAATGAAACTCAAAACCTTCCTCTAGTTCTTGAACGCTTCCTCCCTCCAAATTATCATGACCCCAATTCTACCTTGCGGACCTGGTTATACCAGAGGATGTACAGCGGTGCAGTAGGGATCTGGAAACACAGGGAATCTAGGACAGATGAATCCCTCAACACCCACGGTAGGAGTGGCAACACCAGGAGGGAAGGGAGTGTAGAAAGGGAGAACTGATCTTGGAGATCTATGGGTAACCTCCTCTCTGGGAGATGGGCAATGGGGAGCCGGGTGAGGGGAGATGCCGGGGAGTGTAAGATAAGATATAATAATTATTTATAAACTATCAAGGGACCAGGGGGAAGAGGGGAGTGGGGAGGGAGGGGGAGGGGAAAAAAAAGGGAAACCAAGCTGATTCCAGGAACCCAAGTGGAAGCTGAATTTTGAGAATGACTAGTGCATCGAATGTATAAGGGTGCTTTGTTCAATTGATGTATGTACAGATTATGATAAGAGTTGTATGAGCCCCAATAAAAAGATCTATTAATTTAAAAAAATGATTTGTTTTTGGGAGGTGGAAAATGATTTGTTTTCCATGAAGTTGTCAATATCCAAAATTGTTATTTTATAACAAAATGGACCCAGGGTTGTTATCCGATCTTTGTAACAGAACATCTTCTGGCCAGACACAGAAATGCAGAAGTAACTGTTAGTTTCATTTTTTATTGGTGTTCTAGTCAAAGATTTTGGTTCCTAGAATTTACAGATAGAATTGTTACACAAATTTAGACTATTTTTTCCTTGTTCAGATCTGAAGGGCTTCTTTCTCAAATTTTATCTTTTATAATCTTTCCTTTGTCATATGAGAAAAAAATATGGCATCTCCCGAGTCAAGTGTATACACTTTAGACATTCAGCTACCGAGGGCTGCTCTTGGGGCACCGTGCCCGCCCCATGTGTCACCTGGACTTTCACTCCTGCTTTTAGAGGAAGTACCGGGCTGCTTTCCATTGCGGTTGCACCATTCTAGAGCCACGCCTACAGTGTAGGAGTGCTCCAATTTCTCCACATCTGGGCAGGCTTTGTTGTCTCGGGTTCTTCAGAACTGTTCCGTGAAGGCTGGGGTGGCAGGACTACTTCTGTTGTTTTGGTTTGCATCGCTCTATCGACTAATCAGCACGAGCATTTTCTTTATGGTTGTTGACTGTCTATCAATGTTTTCTTTGGTGAAATGTTTGTCTGTGTCTTTGCCCATTTTGATTTTTTCCCCTTTGCCCATTTTACATGGGATTAGATGTTTTTCTCTTGTTGGGATGTTAAGTTCCCTATACCGTTTAGAGATCTATCTGATATGTCATTGCCAATATCCCCCACCCCCACCCCATCCCACCCCTGCCCTAGTCTGTGAATCCTCTTTTGGTGAAATCTTGTTTAATTCTTCTATTCATTTAAAAAATCTTTTAAAAAGTTGGGAATTAAGCTCAGGTCATTATTTTGGTGTTCTACAATGCATCAGGCTTCCCAACGGCTTGCCCGGTTCCCTCATATTCATTTTTGGTCTTTGCCCTCTTGTTTGCTATTACCTTCTCCGTCACCCAACTCAGCACACCTAGTCTCTGACTCCCCGTCTCCCTCCCACCCTGCTAACCATCAAAATATGTTTCTTTCGGCGTGAAAAGCTTTTCTTGACTTTTACAATAACAGCGGTCACATACAATAGTTGTCCTTTCTGACTGACCAGTTTCACTCAGCCAGATGTCCTCTAATTCCATCCATGTCATGAGGTGTTCACAGATTCATCATGATTCTTCAGTATTGAATTCCGTTAGGTGTACAAGTATGTGCCAACACTTATTTCTCCATTCTTCCACCAAAGGGCATCTAGGTCGCTTTGCTATTGTGATGAACATGGATGTGGATATTTTCGTGCATGCTAAGATTCTTCTTTCTCTAGCACATGTGCCAAGTAGAGAGATTTCGGGGTCTCAGGCTATTTCTACACTCAGTGGCTTGAGGATGCACCATATCGCTCTCCCCAGGGTTGGTCTATATTACTGTCCCACGAGCAGTGCATGAGCGTTCTGATCTCTCCAACTCCTTGGCAACTTTTGTTGTTTTGTGTTTTGCTGAATTTTGCTTTCAGTGCTGGGGTTAGGTGGTATCACATTGTTGTTTTCATTTGTAGCTCTCTAACGACTAATTATCATAAGCATTTCTTCAAATGCCTGTTGACTACCTGAATATCTTCTTTAGTCAACTGTCTGTTCATGTTCTCTGCCCTTTTTTTTTCAATTGAGTTTCTGATTTCATTCTTTAATTTATTTTTTATAGTTGTATTGGCATACACGTCATATATCATGCAATCTAATTGTTCAACCACATTAAGATTTCTGAAATCATCACCACAACCAATTTCAGAACAGTTTCTTCTCCTGCTCATTGTGGTCAGCTCCTCCTTCCCCCCATGCTTCCCTGCCATGCTTCCAGGCAAGTATCAATCCCGTGACTGTCTCCATAGAGCAGCCTCTCCTGGATCCGATACACAGAAGATCATACAAAGTGCAAACAGGAAGCAGACAAACAAACCCAAACCCAAGAACGATGGGTAGACAAAGCACAGAAAACCCCAATGCGAAAGAAAGCAGGAAATATTAAAAACGGAAACAACCTTAGCAATGGGTCCAATGGGAGATCAAATCAAATAAGGTATTCCATTTTAACCTCATGTAGCTGCCGTAGTTGTGCTCTGATAGCAAGGCTGGTCACGTCCCTCCACTAAAGTCAGAGGGGGTTCACCAGAGGCTTAATCCATGTGTGCACCCTACAAGTGGATTGTGGGCCTTCACTGTCACACTTAGCTTTCTGCAAACCGGGTGTTCACAATTTAAGCTCTGATATCATTCCTTCCGTTGGATTTTATTATTATTATTGGATCTGAGATTGTTAAGATTTAATGTTTTATTTGGGGGGCACGGGTGACACCTGAATTTTTCTGTAATGATTGTTCACATCTGTACACACAAATTATAAAATAACAGCGTGAAATGAATCAGTGATGGAAGAAGAGTCAGAGATTGGGATGAACCAAGATTATCCCAGTTCGTTCCAGGTCTCAGTCACAACTTGGTCAGTAGCAGAAACCGAAGGAGCAGCAATGTCCACCACACCGCTCCTTTTAGTTCTGCCTGCCTTATCCCAGAAAGGAAGGCAGGCATCAGAACTGACAGGCACTTTACCAAGTTTGTCAACTTCTCGGCCTCAGTTAATGATTCAGGGAATACCTCCCACAGCACCTTCCATTCCTACCAAATCTTCATCCTCGCCAATAGTCCCAGGAACATATTGATCGATGGCATTAGAGATTTCTGTCCTCTTCAGTCTGGTTTTAAACCTCGTTGAAATCGCTTGTGGATGGTGTCAAAGCCTCCAGTAGCTTGCCTTCTACCCTGCAAGGCGTGTGCAGTACATGAAAGACTGCTGCCCTGCCCCAGTGCAATCGCCCGGCCGTGCCTGGGGTAGCAGGCAGAGTTAGGCTGAGTGTACTGGACAGCAAGGCGGGTGACCGGGAGGTTCCTGAGAGCAGACTCAGGCAAAGCTTTCTTCTTGGTAACAACATGGCTAAATAATGACCCATTAATGAAACCATTATTTTTCTTCTGACTTGAATGAAGACCAGAGAGAGTTTGAACTTCATTTTCATCTGGTTTGTTGTAGAGTCCGTCTGAAGGACACAATAGTTTCCAAGGTTCTTTTTAGAGAGAATTTTCAAGGCTGCTGCTTCATATCCTGGAGCAACAATACAATCAGGCACCTCTCTGAGGATGATGTTGTCAGTAGGGACATCACAAACCTCAGACAGTGAAACAAAATCACCACACGAAGACATCCTATCTGCCCCTCTTGCTTTGGCGTATGCCGTTGTTATGGGCATGAGGGTGGGGTAGAGGTCGTGGACCAGGCAGACTCTGGCCTCCTCTTTTCAGAGTGGAACTCTAACAGCAGCACCTGCTAGACAGACATGTTTGAAAGAGGCAGCAGCGGGAGGTCTAAAGCTTGAGTTCTCTTTACCAGCTGCCAGGCGTTCAAAGCAACACACAAGTGTATAAATCCAGGGGGCTCCAATTAGAACTGTGAGGGGAAGCCTGGCTGCAGTGTGGGTACAATTGGGCAGGCATTTGATGAGGGTTCATGCACCACCTTGAGGGCACCTGGGCTATTTTATCTATCTATTTAATTTAATCATTTTATTGGGGGCTCATACAATTCTTATCACAATCCATACATCCATCCATTGTGTCAAGAACATATGTACATTTGTTGCCATCATCATTCTCAAAACATTTGCCTTCTACTTGAGCCCTTAATATCTGCTGCTCATTTCCCCCCTCCCTCCCCACTGCCCTCTACCACATGAACCCTTCATAATTAATAAATTATTATTATTTTGTCATATATTACACTGTCCAATGTCTCCCTCCGCCTTCTTCTCTGCTGTCCATCCCCCAGGGAGGAGGCTATACTAGATTTTTGTAGTCAGTTCCCCCTTTCTACCCCACATTCCCTGCACCCTCCAGGCATCGCCACTCTCACCACTGGTCCTAAGGGGTCATCTGTCCTGGATTCCCTGTGTTTCCAGTTGCTCTCTGTACCTATGTACATCCTCTGGTCTAGCCAGATTTGTAAGGTAGAATTGGGATCATGATAGTGGGGTGGGGGGAGGAAACATTTAAGAACTGGAGGAAAGTTATGTTTCATTGTTGCTTCCCTGCACCCTGACTGGTTCATCTCCTCCCCACAACCCTTCAGTAAGGGGTGCCTGCTTGGCTGCCAATGGGCCTTGAGTCTCCACTCTGCACTCACCCACATTTTCAATGATATGTTTTTTTGTTCCTTGATGCTTGATACCTGATCCTTTTGACAGCTTGTGGTCACACAGGCTGGTGTGTTTCTTCCATGTGGGCTTTGTTGCTTCTGAGCTAGATGGCCACTTGTTTATCTTTGAGCCTTTAAGACCCCAGATACTATAGCTTTTGATAGCTGGGCACCATCAACTTTCTTCACCACATTTACTTATGCATCCACTTTGTCTTCAGGGATCTATCAGGGGGGTGGGCACCCATTGATATGATTTTTAGTTCTTTCACGTCTGATAACTGGTCCCTTCTGCACCTTGTGGTCAGACAGACTGGTGTACTTCTTCCATCTGGGCTTTGATGCTTCTCAGCTAGATACCTGGGCTATTTCTCACTGTCCTGTCTCCTGAAAAAAATCTGGCCTTGCTTCAGCACACCGTGTCATATGAGTGAGCGCCTTCAAGGCTAACTGGAGGCGTCTTTACTGTCAGAGCTCTGCTTCTCCATCGACACCGCTGCGTGGCCCGCTGGGTCACTCGGGTGTGGATTTTGGCTGCTGCTCTCAGTAAGGTGATGCCACCAATATCAAGCTGCTCAACAGTTGCTTCTGCAGTTTTGTCTGCCATCATTTTCACGACCGGATAGAGATTAGAGACTGCTCTTAGGCACTTGAAATCAAGTCTGCGTTATCTTCTGGCATATTGAGAGCCAAGTTTCCTGCATGGTTGCAGGGTTTTCCATACCGCCCTGACATTTCAGGAAACCCTGCCAGCTCAGAGACATCTCTGACGGCCAGGCTGGCATCACTCAGGACTTTAGCGGTCTCTCTGGAAGCAACCAGGTTCAAATCAACAGAAGTTAGATTCCTGGCAAACTCCAAGAGCTTGACTTTGTCTGAAACACCAGAGAAGGTGAGCCGGCTGGGAGCCATAGCTGCAGGCAGAGGATCCCGGACAGCGGAGAGCAGCAGCGGGGACAACACATGTGCAGAGAGACGTGCCACCCGGACTGTCGCGTTCTGAACGTCCGGCTGGATTTTATTCTTTCCAATACTGGGATCACACGGGTTGGTGTGCTTCTTCCATGTGGACTTAGTTGCCAGCTCACTTAGATGGCTGCTTGTTTGAAGACAAGCCGTTAAGACCCCAGACACTATTTTTTTTGATAGCTGGGCACCATCTGGTTTCTTCACTACACTTTGCTGTAGCACCCATATCTTCAGTGAGGTCTTTGTGAAGGCCAGCGTGGACCAGGAACATGCCGAAAGATCTAGTTGTTGTTATATTGGGGACAGAATTAGTGTGACTGCTTATTTTAAAATTGGGTTCTTTTCCTTTTTGTTGTGGACATGCCAACGTTTTCTATGTGTTTTAGAGAGGAGTCTCTTGTTGCTCTTGTCATTGTCAAAGCTTCCCTTTTATCTGTGGATTCTCGCTTTATTCTCTGGTGGTAGCTTTTCATGCACCCAAGTGTCTCCTTCTCAGGAGGCCCCAGCCCTCTGTCTTTTGCTGTTTGTGTGTGTTTTATATTTAGGCCATTTACTAGGTACCTGAAGTTTGTCCCTGTTTTCTTAAGTGGATGATCTTCACAGTTCTAGGTTTGACATTTAGATCTTTCATCATCTTAAGTTCACTCTTGTGTTTGGGGTGAGATGTGAGTCCTGTTTCATTCTTCTGTCAACAGAGGAATCTCCCATGTAATGAGTTTCAGCACTTGTTAAACATCAGCTGTCTGTAGGTAGAAGGATTTCCTTCCAGTTTCTCAGCTCTGTTCCATTGGTCCATGTATCTATTGTTGGACCGGCTGATTGAACCACCATGGCTAGGTAGTAGGTTTTGAGATCAGGAAGTGAGAAACCACCGACTTTATTTTTCTTTGGGAGTTCTCTGTTTCTCTGGGGACTCTTTCCTTTTCAGATGAAGTTGGTCATTAGTTTTTCCTTCTTTTTAAAGAATGGTGCTGGCATTGGCATTGTATTATAACTGCAGGCCACATTGGACAGCATAGACATTTTCATTATGTTAAGTCTTCCTGTCCCTGAACATGGTAAAGTTTTCCATTTATGTAGATCTCTTTTAGTTTCTTATAGGGGTGTTTTGTACGTTTCTTTGTGTATGTCTTTTGTCTCTTTAGTTAAATTTATTCCTAAGTATTTTTTTTGTATGTGTGTGACTATTATAAAGGGTAATATTGTCTTGATTTCCTTTTAAGAGTTCCCTGTTAGTGTATAGGAATCCAACTGATTTTTGTATGCTGATATTGTACTCTGCCATTTTGGTGAATCTTTCAATGATTTCCAATAATTTTCTTGCTGAATGAGTAGTCAGTCACTTAAGATCTTAATTTGTATAAGTCAACAATCCATATATTTCATTCTAAAAAGTTGTCTAACACATGTATACTTTCCTTTTCTCAACAGGATTTTAAATTCTATATCATGGTCTAAATTAATGATAGTATCAATAGAATTACCATATACCCCATGAGGATGATTTATAATGCTCCCATGACTAATGATAATGATGTCTCTAACAGACCAGGGACATGAGTAGATTTTAAGCTTGCACTTAATCATAGCCCTAATCTAAGAACAATTAGTGCTTATGACATGGTCCTACTTGATACTTACCCTCATGATCACTGAAGGTGTGGCTGCTATAGCAAGGTGTACTGAAGTAATCATATGGTGCCTGGCTGTCAGAAAGAATAGTGTCTGGGGTCCTAAATGCTTGCCTCAAAACAAACAGCGATTCAAGTGAGGCCTCAGCTAAGTCTACATGGAAGAAGCACACCAGCCTGTGTGATCTGAAGATTGTAAATAATGAAATCCAATCTTGGAGGAGGAAATGGTATTGGAACTTAAATTCGGAGCATCTAGTTTGCAGAAGGCGATGGGTGTCAGTGAAAGCCCCCAATCCATTTGCAGGGTCCTCACATGCTTCAGTCTTGGAGGAAGTAGAGAGAGAATGCTCCTTAGAAGTAAGGAAGGGGAGACTTTGTCTCAGATACTTTGAACAGATACTCAGCGGAGACCAGTCCCTGGGGAAGGACTTCAGGCTCAGTAAAGTGGAAGGACAGCGAAAAAGAGGCAATCCCTCAACAAGACTCCCACGCTGGGCTCCACCATAAGAGCAGCGTGGGCACGGTGCAGGACTGGGTGGTGTTTCATTCGGTTGTACACAGCGTCGCTATGAGTCGGAATCAACTCTGTGGCACACAACAACAACAACATCCCCTCTAACCACTGACCAAGGATATGAACAGCTTGGCTATCAGACAGAGTGCATTGGAAAGGGGACTCATACAAATGGAATCTTGCCATTTGTTCTCCGTTTTTGACCCATTTAAAATTGGTCCGGGTTTTCACTATATCTGCTGCTCTCTTTTCAATGGATATTTTTCTATGCTTTAGTTTGCTATGGCTGTTGTTTTGAATGCTTTTCTTTACATGGAATCCAGGACCGGTAAATCCGCAGAGACATTAATTGGATTAAGGTTCCTAGGGCTATGGCAGGGGAGACTAGAGGGAAACGGGAAGCTAATGATAATGAGGACAAAAACGAAGAAAATGTTCTAAAATGGATGGTGGTGATGGTCACGCAACGCTTTTTAATACGTTTGAACCGTTGAATTCTATGGTATGTGGGCTATAGGTCAACAGAACTGTCAGGAAAATGCTTGCTGAGTGTTTGGCCAAAGGATCAGAGGGAAGGCTTTGTCAGGAAAGCTTCGCAGGCAGGGAGTTGGCTGATGCGGAGGCACAGTGGGAGAAGGAGCGTGAGTGTGAGTGGTCTCACGGATTGGACAATGCAATCAAGGCCACACAGTTGCATCTGCAGAACTTGTTTCATTGATGTGTGTTCTACTGTGTGTATGTTCAATGACAACAACAAAAATAAATTACTTTAAAAATTGCTGCGTCTTGAGAATTCTTTTATTTCTAGCTCTCAGTCATTGGCTAAGCATGTGCTTTGAAAATATTTTCTCTAAGTCATAGCTTCTCTTTGTATCTTCTTCATAGACACCCAATTTCAAAAGAACTAATTTGATAGATAAAATATTTTTAAACCTAATTAAGGAACTGAGAAGAATGACATGATCACAGGAAAGAGGAGCTTAATGGGTGCTTCTCCTGTTTTTGCAGGGACGTGGTCAGATTCCCAAACTGAGAATGATTGTTAACATGTGCCCACACATATGAAATGGAGAAGAGCTGGACACTTCTAGATGGGATTTGCTTATAAGACCAGAAGCCAACTCGCTCAGCCTGTGTAAGAGAAAGCGGAGTCATGGAATTGGTTCCATGGTGAGCCTACATGGTAGGGTAGGGCTGCTCCACAGGATTTCTGAGGCTACAAATCTTTACTGGACGAGAGAACCTCATCTTTTTCCTGGACAGCTGGTGGGTTTGGCCTGTGGTTGGCAGTCCAATACTTGGCTCACTATGCCATGAAGGCTCCTGAATGTATTAGAATAGAAAGTATTTAAAGAGAATTCATAAGTGTAGCTTAAGAAGAGAGCGTTTCAACTTTCTCTCTCTCTCCATCACAGGGACTGATGGTCCTTGGTGGTAGAGTGGTTACACGTTGGGCTGCTAACTTTAAGGTCAGTAGTTGGAAACCACCAGCCCCTCCTTGGGCAAAAGAGGAGGCTTTCTGCGCCAGAGTGACAGTCTATGAGCCCACAGGAACAGTTGCCCCTGTCCTATAGGGTCACTACGAGTCAGAGGTGAGTGCGAGTCATATATCTAGGACTAGGATGTGTCCCCTCAACTTCACTTGCCACAGATGATCGTGTCGTAAGGGAACTACTTGCAGAGGTGGGGTTGTTGGTCAGGGGTAGAGCAAGCATCTACTTACCAGGTGAGGCAGGATTATTACAGACACGATTAAACTGAAGACAATGTGGATGACTAGTTGAGAAGGACAGGAAGAGTTCTTGGGGAAAAGTCTCTGGATACAATCCCAGGAGTTTTTAGGAAAATTACCAAGAAATAGACTTATCGTTCCTTCTTTTTTCCTTTGAATGGATTTTGGTTTTCTTTGTTGTTGTGGAGAATAGACAATCAATTCAACAACGAGTACAAGTTTAATTCAGTTAAAAATATAAATTATCAAGAGTTGATGGGGGAGGGGGAAGGAGGAAATGAGCTGATGCCTAGGGCTCAAGCAGAAAGAGAATGTTTTGAGAATGATGATGGCAACATGTGTACAAATGTGCTTGACACCACGGATGGATGAATGGATGGATTGTTATAAGAGCTGTAAGTACCTCCAATAATAACATTATTATTATTTTTAAATGTAACGTTGATTACACTGGTTCAGTTGTCCACCATTCTCCCGCTTCATTTCTGAAAGATTCTTCCTTCCACTGTCGCGGACTGAATTGAGTCACTGTGGTTAGACTATGCTTCTCAATAGTTTGTAACTGTCCTCTGCTCTGTGAGCCGATGTAATTAGCCTACATGTTGTACATCCTGACCTCTCTGGTGCTTATGAGGCAGCATTAGAGGCAGTTGTGTGCCAGAGCTTGGATACAATCCATAGGATGAAAAGATGCTAAACAAATGAGCAGACTTTAGCCAGGGATCTTAGTACCACCAGAATGAAGAGGTTGAAGGGGAAGATGTCCTTCAGAGTTGGGGTCCCTGCACACTGAGAACCTCCTAGTCCAAACATATGGAGACCTTCAAGGAACACCAGGCCCATAGATGCTGAAAGGAGACAGGATCTTCCTCTTGAATTGTGAGCCGAGGGGAGAGAAAGCCTTACCCTAGGTCTGATAATCTGAATTTGAACTTCTAGCCTCCTAAACTGTGAGAGAATAGATTTCTGTTACTTTTCTTTTCTACTTCTTTAAATCATTAAAAAAAATCATTTTTTGGAGCTCTTACAGCTCTTATCACCATCCATCCATCCATCCATCCATCCATCCATCCATCCATCCATTGTGTCAAGCACATTTGTACATATGTTGCCATCATCATTTTCAAAACATTTTCTTTCTACCAGAGCACATAGCATCAGCTTATTTTCTCCCCTCCCCCACGAACCCTTGATAATTTATAAAAAATTTCCCCATGTCTTACACCAACTGTTGTCTCCCTTCACCCACTTTTCTGTTGTCCATCCCCCTGGGAGGGGCTTATATATAGATCATTGTGATTGGTTCTCCCCCCCTTACCGTTCCCCTACCTTCCTGGTATTGCTACCCTCAATATTGGTCCTGAGGGGTTCATCTGCCCTGGATTTCCTGTGTTTCCATCTCTTATCTGTACCCATTTACATGCTCTGGTCTAGCCGGATTTGCAAGGTAGAACTGGGGTTATGACAGTGGGGGTGGGAGGAAGCATTAAAGAACTAGAAGAAAGGTATATGTTTCACCGGTGCTATCCTGCGCCCTGACTGGCTCGTCTCTTTCTTGTGACCCTTCTGTAAGGGTAGGTCCAATTGTCTACAGATGGGCTTTGGGTCTTGCGACAGTTTATTGTGCCAGACTGGCCAATAAACACAAGTAGGACTAATTGAAGGGCGGAGGGATAAATGGCTTGGTGAGCCTCACCTTGCTTGTTCTGTGCCTCAATTTAAAGGGGTACACTACCTGTGGGATGCCTAGCCTGTGGACTGTGTCGCTGTAAGTTGAGGTTCCTTTAATCCCACACGATTGGAATGTTCGTCTCTGGAACTGGGGACCGACAGTTGGTGACCTGCCTTGCTGTTTGCTGCCTGGGTATATATAACCCAGCTCTCTCTACAGAAAGGGACTGGCAACTGGCGGCTCTCAAGCCTTAAAGGACTGCTAGTATCTCACTGCTTTATAATTTAACTGTTAATTTCTTGTATTATCTATCTGTATATAATTTAATGGTTCATTTCTTGTATTATATATCTAACTTTATAAATATATTTATATATAATTACTAGCAATCTGGTTTTGTCTCTCTAGAGAACCCTGTCCAACACAGGTCTCCTTGCCATGCCCCACCTCATTCATATCGATATGATTTTTTGTTCTGGGTCTTTGATGCCTGATACCTGATCTCATCAACACCTCATGATCACACAGGCTGGTGTGCTTCTACTGTGTGGGCTTTGTTGCTTCTCTGCCAAATGGCTACTTCTTTATCTTCAAGCCTTTAAGACCCCAGATGCTATATCTTTTGATAGCTGGAAACCATCAGCTTTCTTCACCACATTTGCTTATGCACCCATTTTGTCTTTAGCTATTGTGTTGGGAAGGTGAGTGTCACAGAATGCCGAATTATTAGAACAAAGTGTTCTTGTGCTGAGGGAGTACTTGAGTAGAGGTTCAATGTCTCTCTGCTTCCTTAATACTTAACATATAAATATATGTACATAGATCTATTTCCCCATCATTCTATATAAATATATTTATATATGTACATCCCTGTATTTAGACCTCTATAAATGTCCTTTGCCTCCTAGTTTTCCCCTCTATTTCATTTTACTTTCTTCTTGTCCCAGTATCATGTTCAGCCTGAATTCAAGTTTCCGTAATTCCTGTCAGTTACATTCCCCTTGATCAAGCCCCACCAGGCATCCTACGCTCTCCTCGCCATCGATTTTAGATCCCCTGTTGTTCCCTTGTTCCCTGGGTTTGTTGACACCTACTTCCTTTCCCCCACCTCCACTTCTCCCGTGTCCCCCTGGAACCATCTGTTCCGTTATTTTCTCTTCCAGATTGCTTATCCTGCCTGTCTTATCTAGATAGACATACAGAGGCAATAAGTAATAAGCACAAAAGCAAGATAGAGAAAAACAAAACAACAAAAGAAAACAAAAAGCAAAAGAAAACAACAACAACAACAAAGCCAACTACGAAAAAAAGAAAAGCTTACAAGTAGTTCCAGGTCTGTTTGTTGACCTTCCGGAATGTTTTTTGGTTGAGTCTGACGGGGTGCCACGCTCTGGCCCCAAAGTCTACTTTTGGTGTTCCATGGAGACTTCATTGGATTTCTCCCCTTGCTGCTCTGTTGCATGACCTTAGTGTTCCACCTTGGTGTGGTGAGACCAGGTGGGCACAGTTCCCGAGATTTCTGTTTCTTAAGGCTGTCCACGTGTGGTATTTCTGAGAGAGCAGCATAAGACAGCTAAGACATTTATTATCAGCAACTCACTGTCCCCTAAGTATCTGTCTAACTTTTCAAGTTGCTACTGTTAATTTGATCCTACCTAGATTGCTCTTTTAAAAGCCCCATGCTTACTCTCCCACTCCGTCCACCCTCAGTGGGACTGCTGCTGAGGCCTCCCTTCTCAAGCTCTCCACAAAGTTGCTTTTACAATCTGTTATTCTTCTCAAGAGAGTGAGCAAGGATGCAAGACATCCAGGGGGCTCTGCTTGGGGAGGAGGTGGGGGCAGCAGCTGCGGTTGTACCAAGACGAGGAGGAACCCATCGTGCCTGGCAGTGGTCAGGAGAACTGTTGGAAAGAGTAGATGTAGTCTCTTGGAAGCTGGTGCTCTTCAACTCCCAATATGTTGGAGGAAGATACTGCAATGGTTGTCAGGATGGTGTCTGTAGGCAATGTTGCAGTTGGAAAATCAAAAGCTGGCCCAGCGACACTGTGAAGGCCCTTGGACGAAAGACAACAAAGAAACCCATGGAGGATGTGAGGGTGATCTGGCTGCGACATCTGCCACCCCATTGATCGCCAGGGTTGAATCGGCTGATCTGGTTGGCTAGGCGGGTGTCTCCTCCCTCCCTCACCGCTCCATGTGCGTCCCTCCCGAAGCTGCGCGCTCGGTTGAAGAGGATGACCTTCCCCGATAAGAAGGAAGACCGTCCTTAGGTCAAGGGTATACGAGTAGCTGCGCTCCCCTGCTAGAGCCTCCAAACAAGTCTCAAAGAAACCCATGGAAATGGATGTTTGGAGTGGCAAAGCCAAGGTAATGAGGAAGACATCTGACTCATGTAAGGTCCAGAGGAATTTGACGCACTAACTAAGGCCAACTCTGGAGGGGGACAGGTTTGGGTGTGCTTGTATTTTCTCCCACAGCCAGGGAATCTTTCCGAGCTATTCCCAGTGGGAGAGAGAAGGTCGTAGCTGAAGGAAGAGCTATGTTAACTGTGCTTGTATAAAATGAGGAAGCTGAAAGGCACTGGCAGGAAGGTTCAAGTGAAGAGTCTGCAGAATGCCCGTGAAAGAGGATCTAAGTGCAAATGAAGTTTCACCCTCTTTGGTTGAGAAATATCTTCAAAAAGTCAAAGTAGGGCAGATTCAGAACTAAGGCATTCAAGTTGTATCAAAATGTGGTGTCTTGAACATATCTAGTGGAAATCACTCAGGGCAGAATTCAAGCAGCTTTAATGGAATTAGACCCCAAACAGATGACCACGGGAAGCAGAAATTCTTTAAAAGGAGTACCGTGTCAAGGTCGACATCTTTTAATGACAAAGTTAAATGATTTGATTTAAAAATAATGTCAGGTGCTATTTTTTCTTTACTGTTTAAAGTCTATCTTGTGACAGTTGTTTCCGAGTTCACGGCACCTCCATGGCTTCCCAAACTCTGGATTCCATGAGTGTTTGAAGTTCTGTTTGGCATTCCCTCCCTTTTGGTCAGGATTCCTTTACAGAGTCTTTGAGCAAATTGTTCAGTGGTGGTAGCTGGACATCACTTAGTTCTTCTGGTTCTGGGGTCATGGAACATGATGTTTATGTGGTCCAGGTGTCCACCGGCCTCACTGTTTTCATGTGTCTTTGATTTTTCATCACCTTTATTGCCTCTGGATGGGGAGAGGCCCACAGCTGCCCTTGGGGACTGCTTGCTCGCTTGTAGGACCCCCAATCCCCACTGACCAAATTAAAACACGGAACACTCCCTTTGTGAGCTACGGTACGCCCATTCATCTTGGTGTCCCCTGGGACTATGGTCCTGATCCTCCAGGCCCAGTGACTTGTTCCCTCAAGTTGTTTGGTTACATCTAAGAAGTTCTCATAGCCTTGCATCCGATGTTCCACTAATTCATGGATATACTTGCAGCAAAGGTAAATGAAAAAGCAAAACGAACACTACTGTTGAGTCAATTCTGACTCATAGTGACTCTACAGGGCAGGGTAGAGCTGCCCCTGTGGGCTTCTGAGATGGTAAATCTGTAGGGGAGTAGAAAGCCTCCTCTTTATCCCACAGAGCAGCTGGGGGTTTAGAACTACTGACCTTTCCACAATGCCCACAAGACTCAGACCCTGGAAGCAGGTGACCAACTCCCAGCACTGTTTCTCAGGGCTCAGTGAGGAGGTCTTGCCCTATCCGACGTCTCCCTTCACCCCCTCTTTTGTTGTCCTTTCCCCATGTAGATCCTTGTAATCGGTTCCCTCTTTCCAACCCAGGACTGCTAACCAACCATAAGGTGAGCAGTTTGAAACAACCAACAACCATCTGCCGGCCCAGGGGTTGTGAACAACCCTGGTATATTTTGGGGTCATGTTATGACAAAACCCAAAACCCAGAACCACCAACAAGGATGTTGAAATCTCCTGAATGCACATTAGTATCTACTTTTCAGGAGGCCACACAGTTATCTATTTCATCTTATGCTGTTTGTGTGATGTTCATGATATGATGCTTGATAGTGTATTTATGCCCCGTTTTAGGCTTCTAAATTTGTCCTTGTTTTTTTCATTGACGATCTTTGTAGTTCTGAAGTTTTTTTCTCCAATTTTTTTTTTCAAAGGAAACAAAAGTGAACAATGGGAATATTACCCAAACCCAATGGAATGCACAGAGAAAGAAGCCCTTGAACTGCCAGAAAGACAGTACAGGAGAATGATGTCTGAGACCATACAAGAGATCTGGGGATGAATCTTGAAAAAAAAATAATAAATTGAGATACTAAGAATCTCACACCCAAAAGAAACCCAGAAACTAAACAATGAGATAGCAGAAATAAAAAAAGCATGGTACAGACACTGAGCAATAGAATGGAAGAAAAGGAAATTTATTTTGATTCTTTTTTTTTGGTTCTTTTTCTTTTCTTTGCCCTCAACATTTTCAAAGCAGTTGCTCTCCACTTAAGCCCTTTGCATCAAGTCCTCTTTTTTCCCCTCCCTCCCTCATGAGCCCTTGATAAATTATAAATTATTATTTTGTCATATCTTGTCCTGTCCAGCATCTCCCTTTTCTGTTGTCCGTCCCCCAGGGAGGAGCTCACATGTAGATCCTTGTAATCGCTTCCCTCTTTCCAACCCACTCACCCTCTTTTTCTCCAATTAAAAAATTTATTTTAAATTAATATTTTAAAATTTTCTTATTTATTAGATTTTGGTTCAATCTAGCAGATTTTGGAAATATTTCCATTATGTATAATATCATCACCAAGACAGTATTAAACCACAGCTCCTTGCTTTTAAAAAAATATTTTTATTGACATATTTTACTCATTCCAATATATCCCTTCCCTTCCCATATAGTTCTATTGTTCAGTCCCATCAGGTGGGGCTATACAATCATCAATGCTATCCACTCTCCTCTCCCTCCCTTGCTCCCCACAACCCCTCACTTCCCATACACTCAGGGAACCTTTACTCCTGGTCAGTATCTCTGAGGGTCATTTATCCTGACTACCATGCACCAAGTGATCTTAAATGTACAAAGGAACACACCCAAGTCTGACATGACCAATGAGGTATATCACGTATGGATCACTATAGCAAGGGGAGAAAATCTTAAAGAACTAGAGGATAGGTATGTGGTTCATCAGTGTCACACTGAACCCTGGATTTATCTTCTGTTTGGTTAGACCCTTCTAGGAGGGACTGTCTTGCTGGTGGACTTTGGGTCTCCACTACATCCAGTCCCCTACATATAAATTTGGATGCATGTTTTTTGAACTTCTGATACCTCTTCCTGTCGACACCTCATGATCACACAACCTGATTTGCTTCTTTCATGTGGTCTTTGTTTATTCCTTGCTAGATGGCTACTTGTTTAACTCCAACCCTTTAAAACCCCAGATGGCACAGCTTTTGATAGCTGGGCACCATCAGCTTTCTTCACCACAGTTGCTTATGCACCCATTTTGTTTTCAACGATTGTGTTGGGAGGTGGGTATCTTACAATGCCACATTATTAGAACAAACTATTCTTGTACTGAGGTCAGTTTTAAGTAGAGGCCCAAAGTCCATCTGCTTCCTTGTTGCATTTACATATACCATATATGCATTACATATTACATACAAAAACTAAATATGCATATATACATATATGTGTACACACACATGAGGGGTACCCCCCAAATTGGAATTATGCTGGGCAGAGAGGAGCCTTCATAGTACTCATTTTTCCCACTAGACGAGCATCAAGCAACACGCTCTGAGTCAGGGCACCTAGTGGCTGTTGCCTGGGAAGGTTCTCTGGTCATAGTGAATTTTTTAAATAAAAGCAGTTTTGCTCGAACCTATTTTTTTTTTTTTTTTGGTGATAGCTGATTTAAGAGAATAGCATGCAGCTGTGAAGTTTGTTTCCTGCTTGGGGTCGGGGAAATGCCGCAGAAACTGTTGTGATGTTGAACACACCTTATATGGGAAAAACTAAAGTGTACAAGTGGTTTTTCTTGTTTCAAAAAGGATACATTGATTGATGAGAAAAACCTCATTCTGGATGTCTGTCAATTTCTCGAATAGATGAAAATGTGGACTTTTAGTGCATTTTGGAGTTTGTTCCACCAGGTTAGACTGTTAATCAAGCTTTCTATTTAGAGGTTCTGAAAAGATTGAGTCACAGTGTGTGATAAAAAGGTCCTGATATGCGGCAGACCAGGGCACTGATTATGCCACCACAACAATGCACCTGCTCACACAGCCGTCTCACTGCACCACGTTTGGGCAAAAAACAGCACGCCTCTCTTGCCCCACCCACCTGACTCACCTGACCTCTCTCTGTGCAACTTCTTTTTGGTTCCTCGAATGACGAGGGGTGTGAAGGGACTGCAATTTGATGTTGTAGAAGAGGGTGAAGGAAAAACTCAGGAGGTGCTGTCAGCCATCCAAACAGATGAGCTTGAAAAATGTCTCCAAAAATGGAATTGCAGATTTGACAAATGTATGAAGTATAATGGAGAGTATTTTGAAGGTGATAAGATTGTTTTGTAACACTCCCCCTCCCCCACTATCATGATTCAAATTCTACCTTGCAAGTCTGGAAAGAGCAGAGGTTGTACACTGGTGCAGATAGGAGCTGGAGGCACAGGGAATCCAGGGCAGATGATTCCTTCAGGACCAGGGGTGTGAGGGGCGATACTGGGAGGGTAGAGGGAGAGGGGGTTGGAAAGAGGGAACCGATTACAAGGATCTACATGTGACCTCTTCCCTGGGGGACGGACAACAGAAAAGGGGGTGAAGGGAGACGTCGAACAGGGAAAGATATGACAAAATAATAATTTATAAATTATCAAGGGTTCATGAGGGAGAGGGGAGTGGGGAGGGAAGGGGAAAAAAAGAGGACCTGATGCAAAGGGCTTAACTGGAGAGCAAATGCTTTGAAAAGGATGAGGGCAATGAATGTACAGATGTGCTTTACACAATTGATGTATGTGTGGATTGTGATAGGAGTTATATGAGCCCCTAATAAAACGTTTTAAAAAAAGATTGCTTGTAAAAAATAAAATTAAATACATAGCTTTGAAAAAAATTCCATTATTTTGGGTACCTCTCTTACATATGCACAGGCAGACACACACACACACACACACACACACACATTGGGTTTTGTTTGAACTCCTATCCCACTATCATGCTTGCCTGTAGTTCACCGCTCAGTAATTCCTCTCAGATGCAATTTGATTGAACAAACATGCCCAGAAGAACTACGCCCTCCTCGTGGCCCATTTTAGAACTCTTAACTATTCCCTAGAGCCGTCATTGCTGGCTCCCTGTTCACCTCCCATCCCTCCCAAACCCCCAGTGTCCCAGGAACTGTCATGCTGGCCCTGTCTCTGTAAGACTGCCCATCGGGCATTACATGAATAGATCAACACCAAAAAACCAAAGCAAAATAAAAGATAAAAAAGTCCCCCTGAAAACAAAACGACAACATACCGATAGCCACTAGACGAACAGGGATCCTGACACAGAACCGGAATCACGTAGAAACGGCCAGTTTCCCATAGGTCCACATTGCTATTCCCACAGTCCGGGATGGAGCGATCTCCTGACCCCTTCCCTGCATCCCAGCATTTATGCCTTAGACTTTCTGCGTGATCCCCTTGTGAGGAACCCCTAACCAAATCAGGTGGGGTGTCAAGTGCTGCCCCCGGAGTCAGAAGTGCACAATCGGGGTTCCTTGGGGACTGGGTGCACTCCCCTCCTAGTCTGCCCCATGAGCATCCGCCCTGAGGCTGTGCAGAGCCACGTCCAGGCTTCCAGGCTGGGCCCCTGAGGTACCGGCTGCAGAGGAGCCGCAGGTGATTTTTGTTGTTAGTCTCCTTCTAGCCTCAGGAAGCTTGTGTTGACGACTAGAAGGCAGGGTGTAGCTTTCAGCCACTAACAGCCAGGGAAAGAAGAAGTTTTCTAAGTGACATGAGCAACGCAGTGAATGACAAGATTTTACAGGGGCTGTATTAAGCAAAGTTAAGTACATTAGAGCCACTGCTTTTAGTAGGCAGGATTTCTTTAACCTAACTATAGATATACACATCACTATAACAAAGTACTAAAACTTTGGTTTTACCGAATCATAGCCACCCTATAGGACAGGGTAGGATTGGTGCATTAGAATTTCCTGGGCTCTGATTGTAAATGACAGCAGACTCTCACATCTTTGTCCCATAGAATGGGTTTGAACTGCTGATGTTTTGGTTACCAGCTGAGTACCCACCCACTGCAATACCAGGACTCCTTGAAACAGATGGCTCAGGACATAAAAATAATAATAGTAATAAAAATAAAACCCTCAGGTTCAGGAGCAGAGAATGCAGGATTCTAAAATGTGACATCTCAAAGAAGTCAGCAGTGAGGCAGACATAAGGCTTGCCGGTAGTTGAAACCTTCTCCTTTTTATTTCTTTTTGCAAATTAATATATCATATTATTGGAGGCTCTTATACCTCTTATAACAATCCATACTTCCATTGTATCAAACACATCTGTACATAGGTTGCCATCGTTTTAAAAACATTTTCTTTCCGCTTGAGCCCTTGGTATGAGCTCCTCTTGTTTTCCCTCCCTTCCCGCACCCCCCTTCCTCAGGGACCCCTGATAAATTATTACTACTTTTATCTCTTGTGCCTTCTCCTCTTTCTCAAGGTAAAATTGGCAGCTCCTGAAGATGCTCAAAATAGACAAAACGCATTGCCAGTCTTTTCTTTCTTAAGATCCAAATAGCCCTGTCTGGAAAATTAGATACCTACAAATGACTATAAGCCTTTACGAAATATGTCTAACTCTGTAGTCACTTAGCCAATTTTGAAGAAGACATTTGCGGTGTGCTGAAACTTGATCTCCGCCTTAAGCATCGGCCATGGTGGGGTGGCCGCACTGACTCTGTGTTGCACGAGGCAAAGGCCCGGCTGGGGTAACCGAACTATAGTAGCTGTGAAAAGCAGCAGACACCGGGGTGGGCAGAATGGTGTTGAGGTTTCCCCAAAGCCTTATTCCTAGGGAATTGTCATTATTTGATCTGCCTGAAACCTCCCCGGTCTCATAACTCTTATTTGACTTGATGCAAAGCTTGTTCCCTGCCAACAGGCTCTCTGGGGGTTTGTATCTAACCATCGGTAGCAATTGTTTAAAATTACAGATGCCGGAGGCTGGGACAAGAGTAGGGCCAAACAACAATTGGACCAAAACAATACAAGGGAAAGCTGGGTAATGAGCCTTCCTTCAGGGCTCTGAACATTTCTGCCTTGTCTGCGGTCTAGGAGGCCATGTGACTGGACTTAATTGTGCTGGGCTTTATGCACGCCAATAAAGACCTCAGAGGACCCCAGCCTTGGATTGACCTTGAAGCTTTCTAGGAGCCCAGGAGTAAAAGCTAAAGCAGAGTTGTAACTGCTACAGTGTGGCTCGCATGCCCCAACACTGACACACAGCCCATTGGCAAAGGCTGGGAGACTTACTTGTTCAGGAAATTTAGGAAACTAGCTGTTTCATTATTAACTGAAAACGGATCTAGCTGATCAGTGATCTCTGTGTAACCTATATCAAATAACATATATTGTGCAGACTAGATTCTGAAAAATTACTAAGCACACAAACTCCCTCCCCCGCGGCCCCTCCCCCCCTGAGCAACAATCATAAACAGCCTTGTGGAAGGGAATCTGATCACCAGAATTTCAGCCACACGATTGATTTGACGTTATGGGCAGTGCAGTGGCTGAGCTCACTGCCCTGCCATGCCTAAGGCAGCCGGGGCCAGGGCTCAGATGCCAGGACCCAGGCTGGTTTTGAGTAAGAGTAGAAAAAACGGGCTCCCTGGATATGGGTGTGCAATGGACAGAGACACTAACAATTCTGGGAAACTGAGGCAGGAAGTGAAAGCAGGGAGAGGGTGAAAGGAAAACAAGAGCGTGCACCACGTCCAGCATTCCTCTCACAGGCTTTTGAACTTTTGCAGAAGCCAGGGAAACCCAGAAGGAAAGGGTGAAGGACGAAGGCAGAGCCCAAAACAGGAACAAAGTGGCCCTACGAAACCCATCCACACATGGACAATCTGCGTAGGTTCCAATTTAAATGCTCTCTCATGATTATTCATCCTTGCAACTCGGAAGTAGGACATGGCAAATTCAGGCCACTGCACTTTCATCTATAAAAGGCACGGGAAACCTCCACCCTGGAGGGGATCCTCCATGGTCACTCCTCATCCTGGACCTCAAGGATTTCATCTTACTCACGTCTGGTGCCTGCGCCATATGAAGAATCCAGGAACCACATCTCCAGACATTTCACAGGTAACTGGCTTGGGGAGGCAGGTGGGAACACGGTGAGGGCAGGGAGGCTATGGAAGAAATAGGGAGAAGGGCACTTTGGATTTTGAGTGGAAGCAAATGAGAAGAAATATCAGGGGCAGAGAAGGGGGTTAATTACTAAAAGGAGATTTGAAATTCTTCCCTGTATGGAATTCTAGAGTGAATTGTGTCAGCCTCAACTCTCAGTGGCAAAGTGAGACTCAAACTGGTCCCATTTCTGAACCAATCCCATCCCTCTCTTCAAGCCCAACAAGAGTCGTAGCCACAATTGCCAATACCCACCTCAACCCCAGGTATGTCTTTAACCGTAAAGTTGGCTTCAATCCCAGAAACAATTTGAATCTTAACACCAGTCCCAATCGAAAGTTTATCTTCGCATCCAACTTTGGTGCCTAACTGAGGCACAGCCTCATCTATGGCCCAACTTAAGTTCTGACCACAATACTAACATGAGACATAACCTCAATTCCATCCCCCAATAAGATCTAGTCCTCGCAACAAATTGGCTTCAACGTTATTATCACCTTCAACTCCAAATTCAACCCAACTCCATCCCCGTCCCAGTCCTGACCCCACTGCCAACCTTAGTTGCAGACCCAGGTCCATTCCCTTTCCCCATCCTTACCCAGGACTCAATCTGAACTGGAGCCTCATCTCTTACGTCACCTCGAATCCTCACCTTGGTTCGGACTCTGGTCCAAGTCTACCCGTTGGCCTAGCCCTTACCCTACCTGCCTGGTTGCGGTTCTTGTCTTCCTTTCAGCTCGGTAAGCCTCAGAAGTTGCGTTGACCGAAGCATGCCGATGAAATATGAAGAGCACCAAACCCTGGAGAGTGAGGAGGGAAGCCAGAAGTTTAGGACTGGTAAGAGAAAGGGAGTCCCGGAGAAGCATGTCCTAAAAGATGCTCTTGAATAGGCTGCCCGGGCTCTGCCGTAGTTCACCATGAGTCCTGGGCCAGGGGGTCATGCTTCTGGGCAAGAGGTGGCCAGGGCCGAGTCTCTGGTGGTCCCCATCGGAAGAGGAATGGGGCCCTCACAATGACAGAAATAAGGAAGGTGATAGTTGACCTGGCTCCCTGGGTTGTGTGGGGGAGAGAGGAAAAGTTAGGGTGTACTGGGAGGTCGCTGAGCATTTGGATTTGGAAGGGACATTTTATTTGCTAACCTGAGATTCCAGAGGCACTTCAGCCTGCAACATCTGGAATACCCTCAACTCTGTCTTCCCCACAGGACTATGAGTTCTAATGACAGGCTCTCCTACATCATAGTATCCCTACTTGTCCATGCACAGCCATGTAGACGTGTGTTCTTGAGGTGGGAGAGGGTCGTGTGCTGGTCTACAAAACAGATGCTCTGGTTCCCCAGCCCACCATCCTCCTAACCCCGTCTTTTCTCCAGCTTGCCTGGGCCCACTCTTCGTTCCTAGACAGCTACCTCTAGACCTCTTCTCTGGCTGCTCTCCCGTCTGGTACCCTCCTCCTCCCGACAGTCTCTCATCCTGCAGGGTCACGCCTTCTCCAGTCCTTCCAGCAGCGGGTTTGCTACGGATCCCCACTTCACCTGTTCCTCCTGGGTCTCGGTCTCCTGATGTTGATCATCATCTGTGTGTTTGGATGCCAAAGTGAGGGCCACACGGGTGGGCAGGGCTGGGGCAGTGATAGGGGACAGCGGGGAGAAAGCCATGAGGACAGTATGAAGATGAGAGTAGAAGCAATGGGGGGTGAGGTGGGGACACAGTGACCACAGCAGGGCAGGTCTGGATTCCTGGCAGCAGCAGTGCCACCAGCAGTCATCAGGGCCATGGCGGGGCGCTGTGGGACGTCATGATCGAGACATGGATGGGGTGAGAGATGAGCTCTGGGAAGGGGATTGCCAGGGGCATTGAGGAGATCGTGATGGCATTGAAGCCCTGGAGGCCGACAAAGAGGGTTGCCTCCTGGTGCTGTGGACAAAGTAAAGTTCTGGGATGGCACACGTGGTGTGCACTCAACCATCACCCTAAATGTTGGTGATGACCATTCACCTCAAGGCTCCGAGGAAGGAGGCTCCTGGTGGTCTGATTTGGTAAAGCAAACCTCACGGGGCAGCTCTATGCTGTGCGCTGGACGGTCGTCATGAACCAGAATCACCTTCACAGCCGTGGGAAGACAGAGGCCTTAAGCCTTCCAAGAGTCCGTTGACTCCTCTATAATATGGGGAACAACCGCGCCTGACCCCTGGGGTCCTTGTGAGGATCGAGCGGGACAATAGACGCTCAGCGCCCTGCTCAGTGCCTTGCACGGGGCAAGGGCCCATCTCTGCTGACTCTGATGGGCCCATCCTGCTAATCAGTTACCCAGCTTCAGAGGGACCTGTTGACCCTGAGAACGACGTCCCTCAATTTCTCATCCAGCACCGCAGCTGAGATCCAGGCACTGAAGAGTCAGGGTGAGCCTGGGGGGTGCGGAGAGGAGGGCTGGGGAGGGGAGAGGGTGGCAGCTGACTCCTGGGCACTGAGCTCCCTGTGGTCCAGATGGCAAGTTCCAAGGAATGATGACATCTGTGCAGGGTGAGCTGGAGGAACACAAGCAACAACTGCAAGCAGGTGAGACCCCCCCCCCCAGGAGTGAGTGTGGAAGGGAGTGGGCCAGGGGCTCAGAACAAAAGGGGGTGCTGCCTAGTGGATGCTGAGTTTCATGGTCCTCTAGGCCGCGGCTTGAAGGACAAGGTGCTAAGTCTGGAGAGCAACCTGGAGAAAGAGAAGCAGGAACTCAGAGCAGGTCAGAGACCCCCACTCCGTCCTCCTTGGGAAGGTGATGGAGAGTACGTGAGGGCACTGGACATCCAAGGCACTGTTCCCACTCCCAAATTGCCTGTGTCTCAGGTCATGCCAACATCTTCCTGGCAGTGCAGCAGCATGCAGCTGAGCTGCGATCCCTGACTTGTCACATGTCTGCTCTCAAGGGCAATGGTGAGGAGCGGGTGTGGGGGGAGATGCCCCCCGGGGCTGTGTCCATTTCTCTACGCACTTTCCTGAGCAGCGTCTAAGACGTATACTTCTCTGTTCTCCAAGCCTCTCAGAGTACGTGCTGTCCTATGAACTGGGCGGAATACAGAGGCAGTTGCTACTGGTTCTCTGTGACCGGGAAGACTTGGCCCCAAGCACAGCAGTACTGCCAGATGGAGAATGCCCACCTGGTGGTGGTGAATTCACAGGAAGAACAGGTGAAGCCCCCAGAAACTCTCATTGGGGAGGGTGGCTGGTCAGGGGTTGGGGAAGACTACCACCCCATCTTCTCCCTCCCTAGAATTTTATCCAGTACCGAATAGGTGCTATAAATACCTGGATGGGCCTCACGGATGAACACGGGCCTTGGAAATGGGAGGATGGGACGGACTATGAGACAGGCTTCAAGTGAGTGTGTGTCTTCTCCCACAGCCCTTCTCCCTCTGCTCGCCCTGACAGGTGCCCTGGATCCCCCCAAGGACTTAGGGAAGGGTGGTTCTCTAGGAGCCCATCTCTGTTCTGTGTCCTTAGGAACTGGAGGCCAGAACAGCCAGACAACTGGTATGGGCACGGCCTAGGCGGAGGCGAGGATTGCGCTCACTTCACTGAGAATGGTGCCTGGAACGATGATGTCTGCTTGAGGCCCTACCGCTGGGTCTGCGAGACCAGGCTGACTGAGGCCAGTTAGAATCTACCTCTCCTTCTGCCCAAATGCTCTAGAATTGTGGTTCTCCCATCTTCCCAGGGATTATCATCTAGGATACTATGAGAAGGGCGAAGGATGGTATCTGAAAAATGTGAACTCATGTTCAGAGGTGTGGAGAGATTGAAACCTGCCTCTTTCTAGATTTTACTGTAAAGCTAATTATCTTTTTTAAAAATAAAAAGCAGAATAAAAGGAGAAAAAGGCTTAAAAATGCAGCATTTTCTGGTTATTGGGGACTAGTTTGGGAGCAGATTTATTGCTCTGAAGGCCCCGTGGGCAGGTGCAAGTGCTGTGTGTGTTTGGGCTCTGGATCCCTGGATCTCAGCTGTAAAATACTATTGTTCCTGGGAGCCATTCTCCTCGTGGCAGCCCCCACAGGAATAGAATCACTCCAACATGCTGAGCGCTTCAAGAACCTTGAATGAAACTCATCTCTGCCCAATGGATTCATGACATCAACGGAAGCAACAGCGCCAGGCAGGCTAACAGGGGGCCTGATATGCAAAGAGAGGGCCACAGTCCAGAGCCACCTCACAGCTGCGGACAAGCAGTAGCAAGGGAAGGAAGCACCAAATGACAAGAACCAACCACCCAAGAGCAGAGCTGAAGGACACACAGACGTAACAGGCCTTGAAAGGATTATTAACAAACACTGACAACCTATGCACTCACAAAGACCTCCACCCAGTCCCTACCAGAAAAATTCTCGGGCATTCTTACAAATGCTATCAGACATGATCACAGAAATAAATATAAAAATCATCTTCCACACATAAAATTTTATCTTCTTTCTAACTAATTTTTTTTCACTTAGAATAAAAATCAAAATGGAAAAGGTAGTTGATTTAGAAATGATCAAGGACAGCACTGTGAATTAAGTCCAACTGACTTGATGGCAGGATCTTCTGGTTTTGGGGGCAAAATCTTTATAAACACTAATTGCCCATCCTTTCTTCCCCAGCACTGCTGACTACATTCAAACCCCAACCTTCAGATTAGTAATTAAATATACACCACACGGGCGTTTTAGGAACCTCAAGGAATAAAATAAAAAACAAAACAAAACTAAAATCTGTCCCCACTCCATCGATTCTGATTCTCAGTTCTTCTATCTGGCAGGGCAGAGCTGGCTCACAGGCTTCCCAAAGGGGTAAATCTTTCTGAGAGCACTGCTACATCTTTCTCTTGTGGAGCAACTGGGGGTTTTGAACCACTGGGCTTTTGGTTAGCAGTCAAGTGCTTAACCAGGGTGCTACCAGGGCTCCTCAAGGAACAAAATGTATCTCTGAAAATGGAAGGAATTTACAAAAATTATGAGCAAAATCTGTGAAATAGAAAATAAAAAGGTGGAAACACTAGAGAAACCTGATTCTTTTAAGGTATAAATGATATTCATAATGCGTGAATAAGCAAATGAGGTGAAGAAAGCTGATGGTGCCTGGCTATCAAAAGATATGGCATCTGGGGTCCTAAAGACTTGAAGATAAACAAGCGGCCATCTAGCTCAGAAGCAACAGTGCCCACGCGGAAGAAGCACACCAGCCTGCGTGATCATGAGGTGCCAAAAAGCTCAGTTATCAGGTATCAGATAATAAAAAAATCACATCATTTTGTGCTCACCTTGCTAATATAATCACTGAAGACAAATGGGTGCATAAGCAAATGTGGTGAAGAAAGCTGATGGTGTCCGGCTATCAAAAGATATAGTATCTAGAGTCTTAAAGGCTTTAAGGTAAAGAAGTGGCCACTAGCTCAGAAGCAACAAAGCTCACATGGAAGAAGCACACTAGCCTGTGTGATCATGAGTGTCGAAGGGATCAGGTATCAGGCATCATCAGAACAAAAAAATCATATCATTGTGAATGAGGGGAGTGCAGAGTGGAGACGCAATGCCCATCTGTAGGCAACGGGACATCTCCTTACAGAAGGGATGCTGCGAGGTGACATGCCAGTCAGGGTGCAATGTAGAAACGATGAAACACACAGCCTTCCTCTCATTCCTAAATGGTCCCCTGTCCCGACTATCATGATCCCAATTCTACTTTACAATTATGTCTAGACCAGAGGATGTGTTAGGCAGATAGGGCAGGGATGGGATGTCCATTAACGGATGCCCAGAGAGCCAAGCACGAGAACAAAGGGTGGTACACTGCCCATGTTCAGATGCCTAGGGTTTCCCACTGGTGGGCATGGGTGGGCACTAATCCTGGATCGGCCCACCTGGGCCAGGTGAATTCAATTCAGCCAACGGGGTCGATCTGGGGTCGTCCACCTTGCCTCCCCGTGGAATCCTTGAAAAGGCAGGAGCCCAGAAGGAGAGGGAGAGAACTTGGAGGAGAACTTGGGAGAGATCTAACAGAGAGTTACAGGGAAAGAGATCTTTGCGCGATGCTGAGCAGTCTCTGCCAGGCTGCATGGTCGGGATGAATCCTGAGTGCTGTGTAAAACCTGAAACTTCTACTAACTCTCATTAAACTCACTTGGATCATGAGCCAGGCTTTGGCGTGAATTCTTTCTCACGCGGAGTCAAGGACCGAGGTGCAACTCTATCTCCAAAGAGATCTAACAGATGTACACTGGTACAGATAGGAACTGGAAACACAGGGAACCCAGGGTGGATGATCTCTTTAGGACCAGGAGGGTGGAGTTAGGATGGGGTGGAAATGGGGAACCAATTACAAGGATCTACATGTAACCTTGTCCCTGGAGGACTGACTGTAGAAAAGTGGGTGAAGGGAGACGTTGGACCGTGCAAGATATGACAAAATAATAATTTATAAATAAATTATCAAGGGTTTATGAGGGAGGGTGGAGTGGGGTGGGAGGTAAAAAATGAGGAGGTGATGCCAGGGAGTTAAGTGGAGAGCAAAAGTTTTGAGAATGATGAGGGCAATGAATATACAAATGTGCTTTACACAATTGATGGATGTATGGATTGTGATAAGAGTTCTATGAGTCCCTAAAAATGATTAAAAACATAATAATAACACTTGCAAAAAAAGTTGGTAGGGCGGAAATTGGCCACTCCATAGGACTCACCCATCGTGAGCTCTACTGCTGCCAGACCAGAAAATTGGGAGGAAAGGTGAAGGAAATGGGGAGGTGGAGTCCTGACATTAGAACTAGGGTATTAGGGTGTCTCCTAAATCCTCTTTTTTGCGTGTGATTTCCACTCACAAGGCAAACCAAGAACACTCTAAAGTCCTCTAGGTTTGGCGATCCCGTGGGCGCCAGCTGGAAAGCTCCTTGTGCCCTTGCTGGGAGCAGCGATTTTTCCATGCTGACATTCTAAAGGGGACATAATCCCAGACACCATGAGAATCCCACACCAGAGCGCTCCTGGCTGGTGGCTGCCTTTATCTCACAGCCTGGGGAGTGGGGGTGGCAGGTGCCATAATTTGGAGTAGAAGTAAAAGCAGATTTTTACCTGAGGGAGTTCGTGTGTGGTGTGGGAGAAAATAGGCAGATAGTCGGAGTCCAGGGAGTGAATTTAGTTCCAATTGGCTGAGAAGGAAACAACCCCCCTGATAAGCTGGATCTCCCCCTCTGGGAATTAGCCTGACAGCCCCCAAATCATAGCACATCACAAGGATAATATAAAAAAGGGTGAAATATATATTATTGGCTAAATCTCAAACCCCAGCCTTGTTGCTGAGCTCAGCATATAGATGGGGAGGGGTGTGTGTTAGCATACATCAGCATAAGAAGAAACCTATTTAAGGACTGCCAGAACTAAGCTACAGGACCTGGCAACTTTTTTGCATAAGAAAGACCTGCTGTAGCAAGTCTCAGCTTCAAAAAGCATGGAGCTGCAGCCCAGAGACTGTGGGAGACCATTTAATTTGATTCTATTCTAGCTGGCCAGAGTGATAAAAAATAAAATCCTATGATCTAGTAGGGGACCAGCAGTCTAGATAAGACAATAAGCCCAGCTTCCCTCTCAGTGATTCTACACATAGATTGGGAGGTCCTGCCTATCTTGGGGCCCTTGATGGGGCTGTGGGAACAGCCTGGGGAGTGACCTTGTTGCAGTGCTACATACAGCACAAGGCAGGTATACCAGTGAACACCAGCACTCAACCCTACATCAAGCGGGTACACCACCCCACTACCTTGAAGAAGAGTTGGAACTCCTCTAGCCTCACGGACAATTGTTCAAGTCTCAGCTATCTCCTTACCTAGTACTCTATTTCTTCTCCCTTTATTCACTAGCCCTTCTACCTTTCCCACTGCAGTCAATCTCAACGAGCTCAGGTTTGTGTTGTTTTCCCCCCTCTTTAAAATTTTTTCCCCTCTTTCTCCTCTTCTCTCCGACACTCTCCTATCATACACCACTACTGGCTTCCAGATCACTACCCTCCACTTAGGGCAAATCAACCCAAATAGCAGGGGGAACTCCAGCCTGCTCTCCGTGGAAGTCCTGTACAGCACATAAGGCAGCTGAGACAAACACCTACACTGCGCTGCGCTACTGTGGAAACCTCTGTCGGACCTCTAAGATGATCTCATCAACTAGGGAAATTCTCCCCAGCACCACTGGGTCCCTGCATTAAAAGGGCACACCAACCTGCCATTGTGGGGCAGGGTTTAAACCCCTGTTGCCCCACATTCAAGCAATCAGGGACCAGCTATCTCTATTCTTTATTACCTCTTTCTCTTCCCTCTACCATCACAGCCAATCTTAGTGAACACAGCTGTTTTTTCTGTCCTTCTTTCTCTTTCTCCCTCTCCTCTTTCTTTCTTCTCTTCGCTTCTCTCTCTGCTTGTATGGTTCTCTCTTCTCCTTCTCATTCCTTGCACATGCTACTTACTGCTGGTTTCCAGACTCCTACCCTCTGTCTAGGGCAACTCTGCCCACTCAGTGGGCAGCCTGATCCTTAAGACAGTGCTGCACACAGGATAAGTCAGTGCTACACACAGTAGAGCACGGGGTCAGCTATTTATTTATATATTTAAAAAAGTAACTCTCCTTCTTTTTCTTTTTTCCTCCATTTTCTTTCTTTCTTTGTGATCTTCTTTCACTTTTTCTTCTCTTCTCCTCTTCTCCTAGCTCTTCTCTCTTTCATGACACAGCCTCACAGATTCAACCCCCCTTTTGTTGTTTTCTTTTCTTTATTTCTTTTTAAAATTTTACAGTTTTCACTTTTGTTTACTGTTATTTTAGTTGTATGTGTGTGAGTTGGCATCAGTTTGCTTGGCATTGTTACTCCACTCTGTGTCTTCTTCATCTCTTTTTCCTCTCCTTTCACTCTCTTTCTTATCACAAGCCACTAGCGACCTCCAGGCAACTCCCTTCTGCCTAGGGCAGCTCTGAGGGCACAACTGGGGGAACCCATAAGCCCATTTATTGTCTTTGGAAGCAGCTGGGGAATTTGCGCTGGTCCTCCTCCACACACCAACCAGAAGGAGGCTCTCCCCTGAAAACAGTGGGGGCACCCCGAGCCTAAACCCCTAGGCCCTGCAAGTGACTGTGGTAACACTTGACCACCACTGGTGGGGCTCCATGCTACTGTGGGAACATCCTCTCAACCTCCAAGGCGATCTCTCTGTCTACAGTAAATCCCCTGCCAGCTACAGAGTTCTACACCAATGAGGGTATACCAACATGCCCTCTTCAGCACTCCAGTTGCAGAGGAAAATACCACAGGCCAGCCAAGGTGCTCCAAGAACTGTGAAGCTTACTTAGAGATTGGCCAGGGAAACGATGCCCTTGTGGGCCCACAACAATCTGAGCAGCATCACATCAACACACATTCCAAATAACAGAATACTGGACAGCTAGGATAAGAGTGAAACCACAAGAAGATATAGCAATAGCCTGAACCCTCAGTACAGCTACCGGAAGGTACTTCATAGAAGTACTCAAACTAATCCCCAAGAGAGAGCCCAGGGCTCTTCGACTCAGGAAGATGGCACCCGGCTCCTCTAAAATAACAAATAAACAGCAACCAGTTCTAACAACTTCAACGAAAAAGTAGAAGAAACAAAAGACAGTGCCGGAAGAAGTCATGAACCTAATGATGGGCATAGAAGAAGCAGATATTGACCTGCCACAAAAGAAATGTTCAAAATGCTGCTTGAAGTCATAAGCAATATGAAGGAAGCAATGCAGAAAAAGATGAAATGATAGAGGAGATAAAGGCAACACACCAAAGGGAAATGCAAGAGTTAAGGGATGAAATAACAAAAGCCAGTGACAAATTGACAGAGTTTGCCAATAGGCTTGAGGAGGCAGAGAATCACACCAGTGACCCAGGGAAGAGCCAAGCAGATCTTAGCAAACGGGAAAAGTAGTCAAATAAGACAATCAAAGAAGCTGAAGAAAACTTGAGAGTCATGTCTGATGCTATGAAAAGAAAAAATATTAGAATAATTAGATTACTGGAACAAGACACAGCAAAGAAGTCAACAGCGAAAATAGCAAGAGAATTCTTGGAGGAAAACTTCCCCTGTGTAATAAATGAAAATCAGGCAACCATTCAAGAGGCTGAAAGAACACCAGCCAGATTTAATCCCAAGAAGAAGTCACCAAGACAAATAATTGTCAAATTATCCAACTATGAGAAAAGGAGATCATAAAAACAGCTAGGGAAAAGCAAACAGTCATGTATAAAGGTACCCCAATAAAAGTATGTTCAGACCTATCAGCGGAAATGATGAAGAAGAGGAGGAAAGGGAGTAATATATCCCCCAAATTGAAGGAAAACAATGCAAACCCAAGAATACTACCCAGCCAAATTACCTATTAAGATAGATGGAGAAGTAAGAGTCTTCTTAGGAAAGGACAAACTCAAAGAATACATAAAAAGAAACCTAGTCCTACAGAAGATCCTTGCCAATCCACTATGGGCAGAGGATCCTCACTCAACAAGGGCAAATAAGAGACCATCACATAGAACACCTACAATCATAGGGCAACAATGAGGAAACAGCCCCCAGGATAGCATCAGCTCAATAGTGGAAAAAAGGCAAACAAACCACACACAACACAAACAGATAAGATAGATTGATAGGAAAATATCCAACACATAAGGTACAGATGTTACCACAGAGTCCACATATGGATATAATAACACTGAATATCAATGGTTTGAACTCAGACATTAAAAGGCAGAGGCTAACAGACTGGCTCAGGATACAACCCATTGATCTGCTCCCTCCAAGAGACTCATCTCAAGCTTGCAGACAAAAAGAGGTTGAGAATTAAAGGCTGAAGAAAAATATGCCAAACAAATGGCAATGAAAAAAAGCAGGGCTAGTGATCTTAACATGTGACCAAATTGATCTTAAGATACAGGCCGTAACAAGAGACAAGGAGGGGTACTATATAATGCTCATGGGAACAATAGACCAAGAACCAGTGAGCATAATAAACATATGCACCTAACGAGAGACCTGTGAAATTTGTAAATCTGACACTCCAAAAGATGAAAAAAGAGACCACAGGCTCAACAATTATAGTTGATGACTTTAATACACCACTCTCTGAAAAAGACAGATCATTGGGAAAGAAACTCAACAAGAAGGTACAGATCTAAATAGCACAATTGGACGACTTAACTTGATAGATATTTTCAGAGCTTTCCACCCTCATGCAAAACTAAATTCACATTCTTTTCAAACCCACATGGCACATATTCGAAAATAGACCACATCCTGGGACACAAGTTGAACTTGAGAAAATTCAAGCACAGAGGTTATACAGACATCTCTTTCTGATCACTGTGCCATAAAGCTAGAAATTAAGAAAAGGACTGTGAAGAAAACAAGGGAAACCTTTGGATGATGCAGATTTCCCTTTTGCAAAAGGAGTGGGTACTGACCCAGATCAGAGATGAAATCAGGAAGTATGTAGAAACCAATGAGAATGAAAGTATAGTGTACCAAAAACTGTCGGATACAGCAAAGGCATTTATCAGAGGAAGGTTGATAGCAATAAATGCACACATTAAAAAAGAAGAGAGACTCATGGATGATATGCTGGCATAAAACTTACACCAACTATATCAGAGTCAACAGAACAATCCTACTAATATCAAGAGGATAGATATAATAAAAATCAGAGCCGAGATACAGGAGAAGGAAAACAAGAAAAGTATGGAAAAAAATTAATGCCGCTAAAAGTTGGTTCTTTGAAAGTATTAACAGAATTGATAGACCTCTGGCAAACCTCACCAAAGAAAGGAAGGAACAAATGACATTTGCAAGGATGTGGGATGAAAGAGAGGACATTACAATGGACCCTAAGGAAATCAAAGGGATAATTACACAGTATTATGAATTCAACAATTTGGAAGACAGACAAATATTGGGAAACACAATCCTTCCCTAGACTACCCCAGATGATGTCAAGAGCCTCAACAGACACATTGCAATGGAAGAAATAGACAAGGTAATCAAGCGATTACCAACCAAAACTCCATTGGGCCAGATGGTTTCTTTCTTTCTTTTTTTTTTTTTACATTTTATTAGGGGCTCATACAACTCTTATCACAATCCATACATATACATACATCAATTGTATAAAGCACATCTGTACATTCTTTTCCCTAATCATTTTCAAAGCATTTATTCTACACTTAAGCCCTTTGCATCAGGTAAGCCAGATGGTTTCACAGGAGAATTCTACCAAGCATTCAGGGACGAACTGACACCAATCCTGTACCCAGAACATAGAAAAAGACGGAAAACTCCTAAACTCTTTCTATAAAGCTAGTATAACTCTGATACTTAAAGTGGGCAAAGATACCATAAGAATCGAGAACTACAGACCAATATCCCTCATGAACATTGACGCAAAAATCCTTAACAAAATACTGGCTAATAGAATACAAAAGCATATTAAAAAATTAATTGACCATGACCAAGTGGAATTCATACCAGGGATGCAGGGATGGTTCAACATATGAAAGACCATCAGCATTATTCATCATATTGGCAGGAAAAATGGTAAGAACCACACGATAATATTGATAGATGCGGAAAAAGCATTAGAAAATATCCAACAGGCATTCCTGTTTAAGACACTCAGGAACATAGGAATAGAAGGAAAATTCCTCAATATTATACAAGCCATACATGAAAAACCAACTGCCAACGTGGTAGTTAACAGAGAAAAGATGAAAACAATTCCACTGAAAAAGGGGACCAGACAAGGATGCCCCTTATCACCACTCCTATTTAACATCGTACTGGAGGTCCTAGCTAACAACATAAGACAAAGGAATTCGAGGTATTCAGCTGGGGAAGAGGCAAAATTATCAATATTCATAGACCATATGATTCTATATATCGAAGATCCCTTAAACTCCACAAGCAGAGTGTTGGAAGCAATAAAGGAATATGGCAGAGTGGCAGGATACAAGATCAACAAGCAGAAGTCTATTAGAGTGCTCTACACATCAGACAAGTTCACAGAAGAGACAATTAAAAAGGTAGTGCCCTTTACACTAGCCAAGCACACATTGAAATACCTAGGGATATACCTGACTAAAAAAATGTAAGACACGTATGAGTCCAATTATAAAACACTATTACAAGATATCAAGGATGACCTCAACAAATGGAAGAATATCCCATGCTCGTGGATTGGCAGACTCAATATAGCAAAGATGTCAGTTCTGCTCAAGGCACTATATAAGTCCAATGCTATCCCGATTCGAATACCACCATCCTTCTTCAAACAAATGGAAAAACAGATTACCTCCTTCATATGGAGGGTGAAGAATCCCTGAATTAGCAGAGAACTCCTCAAGAAAAAGAATAAAGTGGGAGGACTTGCTCTACTGGACTTTAGCACGCACTATACAGCCACAGTAGTAAAAACAGTGTGGTACTGCTATAATGACAGATATTCAGACCAATGGAAAAGAGCTGAAGACCCATTAATAAAAACATCAGCATACAGGCAACTGATCCTTGATGAAGGCCCAAAAATAGTAAATGGGAAGCAGGTGCCATCTTCAATAAATGGTGCTGGAAAAAATGCATAACTACCTTCAGAAAAATGAAGCAAGACCCTTACCTCACTCCATGCACAAGAATAAACTCACGGTAGATCACAGACCTTGAGGTAAAACCCCAAACAATTAGGGCCATTAATGAGGGAATTGGGACGAACCTGAGAACCTTGGCACAGAGAATCCATAGGCTATCAGAAATAGGCACTCCATGCACAAGAATAAACTCACGGTAGATCACAGACCTTGAGGTAAAACCCCAAACAATTAGGGCCATTAATGAGGGAATTGGGATGAACCTGAGAACCTTGGCACAGAGAATCCATAGGCTATCAGAAATAGGGAGGGATACAAATACAGAGGAGTCACAAATATAAAAGTGGACTATTCTGTAGCTAAGACTCCTGAGTCTATCGAAAGAATTCAACAAGAGAGTAATAAGAGAGTCCACCCACTGGGAAAACATCTTTAGCAATGACATATCAGACATTGGCCTTATTACTTAACTCTACAATACGTTGCAAGGTTACAATAAGAGAAAAAGTAATTGCCCACTGAGGAGGTGGGCAAAGGACCTGAACAGAAGTTTCACAGTCTGAAATCCTATGGCCAATAAACGTATGAGAAAATGCTCCCTATCTTTAGCCATAAGAGAAATGCAAATCAAAACAACTATGAGATACCACCTAACACCCTCAAAGATAGCCTAATTAAAAAAATCAGAAAGCAACAAGTGTTGGAGGGGCTGTGGTGAGGTAGGAACTCTGGTTCACTGCTGGTGGACCTGTAAGTATGTGCAGCCAATATGGAAATCGATTTGGTGATTTCTCAAACAGATGGAAATTGAGCTCCCATATGACGTAGCAATTCCCCTACTGGGCATATACCCAGAAGAGGCAAGGAACAAACCACGGCCAGACATCTGTGCTCCAATGTTCATTGTGGCACAGTTCACAATTGCAAGGAGTTGGAAACAACCAAAATTCCCATCAACAGACGAATGGATTAAAAAAAACTGTTGTATATACATACAATTCATTGCTTAAAAGCAGTGATGAACACATGAAGCATATCGACGCATGGGAAGAATTGTAGGAAATTATGCTAAGTCATTTAAGCCAAACACAAAATGACAAGTATAACATGAGTCTGCTTAGGCAAAAGGGGCACGGGGAAAAGGCTGCTGTATATGAACACTACAGGGGTGAGGTCCAGGTAGGACGGCAGGGGTCAGACCAAATCCACGGGTACATATGGTAGCCAACTAAAAAGGGGGCAGGGAGGGAGTAAACAGGGAAAAAATGTTTGGTGGGGGAATAGGGCACTGACCCACTCAAGGGGAGGTTATTATTTATGTCTCCACAGGGAAAGAGGGACCAGACTGAAAGCCAGTGCCAGCCTAATGCAATGTGCCAGCAAGGAGTGGGGAGCCAGTAGAGGGGCCTGAGGGCTCGGTCCCATATCAGCTATGTGGACAACTGCCCCTCCCTCCAGAAAAATTTACTTGAGAGGACAGCATTGAAGCTGCAGCTAGGAGAGAGGGGCATGTCTGATCAGAGCAAACGGGAGCAAATGAAGGGGGATGAAGAGAGAGTGGAGCACATCCTGGCCCACTAGGCCTGGAGGACGACATCCCCGCTCTGAACAGACAATGGACAGAGTGGACCATATGCTTGATCCCAGTACAGCCAATGGACAGAGTGGACCATATGGTTGATCCCAGTATGAGACATGCTGGCCCTTGCTGGCCCAGGGCCCTAAGGGGGACAACACTGGAGACTCAGTGTCGGGACTGGCCAGAACTGACCCCTCGACACTGAGGCAAACCACTAAAAGCGTGCGGCAGAGCAACCATGAGAGCAGAGGAGGGAGCCCCCAAGAGATTACAAAGGACAGACTCTGGGGTCAGAGCATGGTACCCCATTGGATCTGACTGAAGGACACGCCTAGAGTTAAAAAAATCAGACCTTGATGTTTTCACAGGTTTTTCTTTTTAAAAAATTTTTTCCTTTTAATTAATTTATTCTTCAATGGGTAATTGGTTTTCTTTTTTGTTGTCATTGCTGTGTTCTCATTCATCGACTATCTTGCTATGGCTTTATTTTTGGTGCATATTATTATCTCTACAGATCTATCTAGATAAGATGGACTGGATGGATAGTCTGGAGGAGAAAACAGTGGGTCCAATGGTTCTGGGGGGACACGGGAGAGGGGGAGGCGGGGGTAAGGAGGTAGTGCTGACCAACCCACAGACATGGGAGCAACAAGTGATCCAAAATCAGAGGCAAGGAGCATGTAAGAGGCCTGGTAGGGATTCAGCAAGGGAAATGTAACCGAGAGAAATTATTGAAACTCAAAGGAGGCTGAGCATGATAGTGGGACTAGAGGAAAGTAAAAGGAAATAGAGGAAAGAACTAGATGACACAGGGTATTTATAGAGGTCTAAAGACAGGACTGTACATATGTAAATATAATTATATAAGAGTGTGGGGAAATAGATCTATGTGTATATATTTATAGGTTTAGTATTAAGGCAGCAGATGGACATTGGCTCTTCTGAGATGGGTCGTTTGAAACCTGGATGGCATTGTTGAAAACAACCCATTTGCATTGCCCCACCCCACATGGGTGCCATGTACCTTATTTCCATCATTAATAAACTCTCCAATTTCCATGGTGAGATACAAACACCTCACATTTGCATAGCCCACGTGAAACTGACCTCATCGTCGCCCGCCTTTTGGGGAGAGGCAGTTATCTCCAGCTTCTCTTAGGCTCTAGTGATGGAGAATTTTCCCTCCAGTGGCGCCGTTTCAGGCCACCAGGTTCCCTTATGAGTTTGCTGGTCCTCTGTGCCTGTCCTCTGTGACTACTGCTCAGCGTGGGAATCGCTCCCCAGATCCGACTGTAATCTGTCGTCTTATAGATGGAGTGTAACCACCAGCGAACTTTCAGTCTCAGAGGCCCCTCCCCTGAGTGGATCACGTCCCGTGAGTCTCGGTCGGAGAGGCTTTATTGCTAGGTACGAATTACAAGGCAAAAATGCCAATTTATGGCATTATGTCATGAGCGGCGCGATCAAGAATTACTTAATGCCCTTAGACATTTTCGAATGCTCGGTTTATTCACTGCAAACACACATCAAACAATCTAAAAATAACTCAAACTACTAAGGATAAGAGGATTGGGACCAGTATGAGCATAAGGGCGTAATGACAGCACTCTTCACACGTATCTCATTCTAGCATCACAGTCCCAACCAGCATTGCCTTCATTGGTGAGCTCACCCCGGGTAGAGTTGGAGAGAGCAGAACAGGAGTTGATGTCTCCTTGGTTGACAGCTCTCTAAAAAATCAGTGTCTGTCTCTACCGAGGTTTAAATGGACAGCTTGGCTGGCTCTTTGACGCAGTCACTGTCCCAGTCAAGTCTCATCGGGCTTCTCCACACTGTAGGTGGCTTGGCTGGCTTTTGGGGGTCTGTCAGGTGCAGCCAAGTCTTATTGGGGTTCCCCACACATTTGTAGTGGCTCCTTGGACCATCTGTTGATTCTTGGCAATGGTCCAACTTCTTGGCTGTGCCCTAATGTCACACTTCATTTCTTCTGTAGAATGCAGTTTCTTGTGTGTGTTTCTTTTGAGGTGGCTCAACGTCTTGCAAGAAGTTCTATAGTGCTCTCATTGCTGTGCTGCGAGGACTTGCCTCACTCACATGGCAAGAGCATTGGCGTTTTCTTCTACCAGAAGCAGCTCCGAAGTAGTGTAAGTTTGTCTTTTCTGGCTAGAAAAGGGATAGTCGATAGCAAAATCATTACATTGTGACAGACAAAACGATGGTGGGATTATTTAATTTAAATTGTAAGAGATTTCATAGCCACAGATGGGTGAAGGACCAACTGTTCAGGAAATGTCAGGTGAGCCAGCCCCCTACAAACCATCACGGGTCCGGAAGGCACAATTGTACAGCGATAATAACTTAAGATTAGAATAAAGTCATAGAAAATAGTGGAGATAGAAGAGAGAGTAAAATGAAGGAGTCAGACACATTTCATGGTACGATGCTGACCTCAACCCCACTTGGTGGTCCACGTAGAGATGGAGGACGTGAGGGCAGAAGAGAGAGGGAGGGGGGGAGGACAAGGGGAGAAGGGATGGGGGGAGGAGTTCTTTATTTCTAACCACGGCTTATATACCTTTGGGGGTGTGCAAGCCCCCTAATTACAGGTAAAGACATACATCACAGAAAAGGGTTGAACTATAGATAATACAGTAAAGGGAAGGGGACTTTCTAGGGGTATACACGCAATAGTAAGGGGAGGTATCTGGGGTACACATGTGACAAGATGGGCAGATCCTAGATTCAGGATGGCAGCCTAACTTTGGATGTCATCGAGCAGGTTTGACCTGTTCTCTGACTCTCCATGGAAACCATTACTACACTTATCAGTAGGGTGAGAGCCCCACCTACAGTGGACCAGACTGATGTCTGAATGCCTTCAGAGAAAATATCTCTAAGCATCTGACCTCCCACCATGTGCTGGCAAACAGCCTCTAGTGTTTGTCATATCTTTGGGGGAGACAAAGCTGGGGAAAGCCTTTTGTATCCCACAAGGAAATGTGGTTTTAATGCTAATTCAGCAACGACAAAGTATATAGTCACCATGGAAACTTGTATTTAAAGAAAAGAAAACTTTAAGTTGTCATGAAATCTCCAATCACAGGAAAAATGGCTTTTACATTGTTTCCCTTCATATAGAGGCATGTTCCTCCAGCTTATAAATTGCTTACTAAATTATGAAACAATAAATTATTATATTACTGTTTTGAGTTAGGTCAAGGGTTACTTTTATTAATAAATCATTTTATTCTGCCTCTTAAATATTATATTATATTATAGCAATCCATACATCCATTGTATCAAGCGGACATGTACAAATGTTGCCATCAACAACATTAGCTTTTTTCTTGAGCCCTTTGATAGCAGCTCCTCTTTACTCCCTTCCTTCCCCACCCTGCCATTCTCTCGAATCCTTTATATATTATGTATTGTTATTATTATTTATACACACCTTACACTACCTATTCTATCCCTTCACATACAATCTTTGTATTCATCCCCCACAAGGTGGGTTATTCTGCCATCATTGCTATTCATTCCCCATTACCCCCGTCTTTCCTTCCTCTACCCTCCTGGAATTGTTACTCCCATTACTGTTTCTGAAGGGTTTGCCTCTCTAAATATTGAAAGCTCTCATCTGTACCAACATATGTACACCATTCTAGCAGGACTTTTGAGGTAGGATTGAGATCATAATAGTGGGGGGAGGAAAGAGCAAAGGCTCATTTTTAACGATCATTACTGGCTGATTTTGAGCCACTTGTTGAAGGCACACTGGTCCCTCTGCATGGATCAACAATGATTCCCAGGTAATCTTTGTATTTCAATTTCTTTGAATTGTAATTTTTAACACCAATTGATATTGTATTTGAATACATCATTTATTTGCCAGCCATTCAAATTTCCACTATGGGAATTGTCTTTTCAGATTCTTTACCCTCTTGTTTTCTGGGTTTCCTGACTCTTCCTCATTGACTACCGAAGAACCAGAGCAGTGGTTGATGCCATCTTTTGATGATCCCATGAGTGCTGGAGTGGATTGGAACCCCAGACGTTTTTCAGTGGCTGATTTGTATTTTAAAGATTTCTAGGTCTTCTTCCCAAGGGGCCTCTGGGTGGGCTCAAACTTCCAAGCTTTCAGTTAATGACTGAGTGTGCCAACTCTTCTGTGACTAATCAGAATCTCTCAGGGTAGTGCATTGGTGGAGTGGTTTGTTTTCCACCTAAGATGACCACGAAACACAGATGTTTCAGACAATGTGTGTCTGAATAAGCAGAAGTGAGGGCAACCACTTCTTGTAGGTTTTGCCTTGTTTTTACCTCTAACTTCTGCTAGCATTTCATGTTTCCCCATTCTACAAAGAGGGTGTGCCCATTACCCAGTATTGTGAGGAATGCAAGGAGGAGGGGCCTGAGAGGAGCAGTCTTTTCTTGTATATTGGCTAAATCCTGTCCACTCCTTTCCCTGTAAATTGGCTAAGTCTTGAGCCTCATGAAATTGTGAATCTCTCTCGGTTGGAGTATGGTGATCATCTTTACTTTGCTTCTTGGTGAGATGAAAGGGTTCATGTACCACAGTGGATTGGGATATTAAGATGGGTGTAGATTGGGTTTGGCAACCAGACGTTGAGGGACACGAGGCCTTGAAGCCAACAGTAAACAATAACTCTCAGGCTAAATGAGCACAAGCAAGGCAAATAACTGTGTAGGTTCGGCCAACCAAAGTTTGGTAACCAGAAAGTAAGTCAGCTTCAAAGATCGAGCTCTTTGAACTTTGTGGACCTTGGAATGTGTGATCATGTGGCCCTTTGATGTGCTTTGCAGCTGTATACACCTACTTGTATTGATTCAAATTCAACAAGAGGTGTTATGAGTTAACTACTGGCTGCTGTTGAGGTAAGAGGTCTTGGTTTATATGGGGAAAAATAAATATGAAAGCAAGAAATGATATTAAGAATGTGTAAAATAGCAACCGCTATAAAGATGCAAGTAAGCAAGAAACAAAGTCCAAAAATTTAATTTGGCCTCATGAGACCTTACTCTGAATTTTAAACGTTTAGTTAGTCTCTTTTCTGATGCTGATTGGGTCATTTTCTAAACAAATATTTAAGCCTTTTAGCAGGCGCACCTTTCCACTTACCTTCTCCTGGTGAAGGTCTAACCTCACTTCCTTCTTCCTTGGTGGTGTAGTAGTTATACATTGGGCTGCTAATCACAAGGCCAGCAGTTCAAACCACCAGCTGCTCTGTGGGAGAAAGACGGGACTGTCTATTCCTGTAAAGAGTTGCCGTCTGGGATACTCACAGGGTTGTTCTGCCCTGTCTTTTAGGGTCGCTATGAGCCGGAGTCCACCTGATGGTAGGGAGCTTGGTTTGGGTTTGGTCTTTACTCTGGAATGACGACTCCACTTGTTGACCTCCTCCGGCTTGACCGTGGTGTGGATGGTGAGCACTCAACAGGTTCTTCCTACTTTGGTGGCAGGAGGTTCTCTCTCCAGCTGTTAAGAAGGACACAATTCCAGACTGGAAAATATGTGGAAGCCCTCCGGTGGGTGGTCCTGTCTAGCGAGGATATAAAACTGCGAAGAAAAGACAAAACAGGTAGAAGAGCGAGAGAGAGAGTACTGCAAGAACCTTTCATTTTGTACATCACCAGTAACAGGCAAGACTACCTTGGTCACAAAAGCCTTTTTCAGGAAGTGTCTCCCACAGATTAGGTCAAATGGGCTGAATTTGATTTTACTCCTGGGTGCCACCTTCACTCTTCACAGGCTACAAGTAAAATTTGAGTGCAAATCAAATGAAATTCTTGATATGATTTAGTTGTTTTGTTGGGGGTTTAAAAATTGTTTTATTCTCTGAATATTTCCACTAAATTGGGGTCTTTAGACTGTAAGCAACTTTTGGGTCACAAAATATGGGTGTTTTTTTTTTTTTACTTCCAGTGGAGGTAGGATATCACGTCAGGGAATTATTTTCTTGAGTAACCATTTGATAATCCCTAGAACTTTCTCTTTCTGCGAGGAAAACTTCAACTGAGTTCATGTAAATGTCTACCAGGACTAAGAGGTCAATTGGCATAGCAGAGTCCACAAAGAAAATGTTCTACAGCCTACTTGGTTGAGTAGCAAATGAGGTCTTAAAATCTCATAACCCTGGTACCAAGGTCTGAAGTAGAAAGAAAATGTTTTGAAAATGATGATGGCAACAAATGTACAAATGTGCATGACACAATGGAGGGAGGGATTGTGATAAGAGCTGTATGAGCCCCCAATAAAATGATTAAAATAATAATTCATTCATTCATTAATTTTTTAAATCTCATATGAGCCATTTAAGGTGCAATCCTTGTTCTCGCCCTCTCCAGGGGATAGAAGAGTAATGAAAATCAAAGACACATGGGAATAAGTAGTCCAATGGACTAATACGCCACTCAAACATCAATCTCCACAACATCGAGACCAAGAGAACCAGATTGTGCCTGGCTACTCTTAAAGGGATCTCGTATTAGAAGGTACTACTAGATAGACTGGAGGAAAATTGTGGAACAAAACGCAAGGTCAATAAAGAGACTAGGCTAATTGATCAGATAGAGACTGGTAGAAACCTCAAGATTATGGCCCTGGTCATCTTTCAGGTGTGCCACCGAACTCACAAAACTGATGATGCAGGCTTGTTGCACCTTAAAGGCTGTTGTTGATGGCTCAGTTTTCAAGCAAACGATATACAGGTTTATTGGGGGTACATTAACACTAGGGAAGTGTGTACACCAGAGAATCATGAATGATTTGAGATCCAGGGGACAGCATTTGCCCAAGAACAAGTTCACAAGGATTGGAAGAAATGGACAAGGGGAGGCAAGGAGGGGGTGAGATGAGTAGCAAACCTCACAGTACAAGGGGATTACAAGGAACTAGATGAAGCAAAATGTACCTGCACTGTTTATCTAAACCCAAGTGTCTACTCTGTAAATCTTCACCCGATTCACAATTAAAAATGAAAATAAATAAATACGTGCTTTTAGAAAAAGACTAAGAAGGCACTCACAGTGCAGGGCATCTCTATAAAATCACCTTGCCAGATGTATGGATTTGATGAGCTTGTCATTATTGGGCACTGGAATGTGAAAGCGGGAAGCAAGAAGGAAGTGATACTTGTTGGAAAATATGGCCTTGGAGACAGAAATAAAGCTGGACATCGCATGATAGCATCTTGCAAGGTCAGCAGCATCTGCACTGCAGATACAGCTTTTTAATCGACAACACAAACAGCAGCCATACATGTTAACTTCTCCAGGAACCAAACTGACTACATCTGTGGGGTAGAAAAGCTATATCAAAAATTCCATTCTGCTACATCCGCTTTGATCTTTTCTCCCCTTCCTGTCCATTTAATTATCTTTTGCTTTTTTAAGGGATGGTGTTCTTGATGTCACTACACAGCTTGTCAGGTCTTCTGTCCCTGGTGTTCACTGTGTCAGATTTATTCTTAAGAAGTGCCTGAAATCCAGGTAGAATATCTGCAATGCTGACTTTTGGCTCTGTGGACTTGTTTTCATTTCCTTCCACTTCAACCTGAACTGACGTATGCCTGGTTGATGGTCTACCTCACAGCCTTGCTTTGGCTACTGTTATTGAGTGTTTCCATGGTCTCTTGCCACAGACGGAGTGCATTTGATTACCGTGCATTCCATCTGGAGAGGTCCACTGTATATTCGCTGTGTATGTGATTGGGGGGGGGGCGGAGGGGGAAGGTATTTGAGTATTTTCCAAAGTGGATGTGGTAGTACGAAATTTCTTAATATGGTTCTTCCACCAACGTCTCTAACTTCCACTTAGGTGGGACTGTGAAAAGGGATTAGTCCATGTTCATTGTCACCCCCAGCTATAAGGATGAGCCATGGATGAAGCAGGGACAGAGAAGAGAGGAACCCCGCGAACCTTGGGAGAGCACATTCGAGGTCTCTGTGTGAAGTGGCTGAGGCCACCGAGACCAGATGCTTCACAGACTGTGGCACAGAGACTCAGAGCGGCAGTGCTGACGCAGTGGGCACCTACTCCCTGTCTGGCCCAAGACTATGGAACTGTGGTATGTAAGTATGGTAAGTAAGACTGGATTCTCAGCCCATGGAGGCCAAGGCCAAGGGACTTTGTGGCAGCGAGGCTGAGAACCAGTGAGAAATGTCTCTGTATTATCTATGAGTTCTGTGCGGTGATTGCAACAAGTTATGGAAGCCAGCAGAGAAGTGGCCTGCCACGGGAGGAAATGGTTGGTGTCCGAATGAGTAAAGGAGGGAGGATGGAGGCATGTCTGGCCCCTCCTTGGGGCAATAGGGAAGCCAGAGGAGGTCGGATATCACCCTCCATTGTTGTTCGTCGCAATGGGTATCATAAAACATTCTGAGACTTGCTCTTGAACATAAAGCAGCTAAAGCAAACGGAAGAAGTGATGAAGGAAAAAAGCTGAACAGACCATGTCAAAGGACAGCTCGAGAAGACAAGATAAAGCATTATGGTGAAATGTGCAAAGACCCAGACTTAGTGAAGCAATCAGGAAGCACATACTGAGCATATCTCAAGCTGAAAGAATGGAAGAAAAAATTCAAGCCTTGAGTTGCAATATTAAAAGATTCTATAGGCAAACTATTGAAAGATGCAGGAAGCGTCAGAAGAACATGGAAAGAATGTAGAGTTACTGGGCCCAAAAGAATCCAACCATTTCAAAAGGTAGCCCATGATCAAAAGCTATCGTCCTGAAGGCAGAAGTTCAAGCTCCATTGAAGGCACTAGTGAAAAACCAGGCTCCAGGAATCGATGGAACACCAAGTGAGCCGCTTCAACAAGCTGAAGGAGCGTCGGAAGAACTCACTGGTCTATGCGAGAAACTTGGAAGTTAGTTACCTGGCTAACCAATGAGAGGTGTCGATTTGTGCCCATTCCAAAGAAAGGTGACCCAGCAGAATGGAAATAGAAACAAAGGGAGGAAGTGGGATGACTGATGCTACATTGTGGGGATGGCAGACAGGTGCATCAGGTGCTGAGTGGAAAACAGTCTAACTAGGTAAGCCTTCACCCAATTCACATTAAAAAGTTAAAACAACAACAGAAATAAGTTTATAGACCTACACGGAGCTTGTATCACAATGCAACAAGTTTCCATTTTGAACTTTTTGCTGAATAAAGGTTTCTTTGATTGAGTAGCAACGCTGTTTAGCTTCTCTTCATATATGCCAGCAAAGCAACTGGGCTTTTTCAGACACAAAGAAGAAGAAGGAAGAGAGAAGAAGCTGAGAGAGAGGAGGCAGGGAACCTTCAGAAAGAGCCGTGACGTTAGTTAATGTCCTGCAGCAGAACTGACAGTGACAGATGGCAGGGCGATAAGAAGTCACTCTGTCCTCAGGGAGCTGAGAGGGGCCCTGCACAGCCAAGAGGAACTGAGAGAGCAGTCTTGCACTGAAGACTAGCGACTTGGCTCACATGCTTCCTGAACCTGGTCTAGATCCGGGGTTTTCTCAGTTACTTCTTTAGTAAAACACTCCAGTATGATCTCTGAGCTCTGTGTGGCCCCTGCAATAAACTATTGGACCCCAAAGAGAGGCAGAGTGCTGTGGGAGGGATGGCTGCTGTTAGAATTGGCAAAAAGTTTGGAAACTCAGGTACATCTGATCTCTGCCTAATAGGACTCAGGTTTGTGCTGATTCTAATCATTATGCCCGCTGAAGTTAGGCAATCCTACTACCTTATTCCACTTACCTATCCTGCTCTCTGTTGCACAAAATATGTCTTTGGAAGGCTTAAAGACTCTCCAGTTGGTGTTGGAGGCTTGAAGATAAACAAGTGGCCATTTAGTTCAGAAGCAACAAAGCCCTCATGGAAGAACCACACCAGCCGGTGTGACCATGTCATTGTAAATATGTGAGTGTAGAGTGGAGACTCAAAGCCCATCGGCAGCCAACCAGACACTCCCTTACTGAAGGGTTGTGGGGAGGAGATGAACCAGTCAGGGTGCACGGTAGCAACGATGAAACATATAACTTTCCTCTAGTTCTTAAATACGTCCCCCCTACTATAATGATCCACAGTCTACCTTATAAATCTGGCTATATCAGAGGATGTACATTGGTACAGAGAGCAACTGGAAACACAGGGAATTCAGGACAGATGACTCCTCCAGGACCAGTGGTGAGAGTGGCGATGCCTGGAGGGTGGAGGGAATGTGGGATAGGAAGGAGGAACTGATTACAAGAATCTAGGTATAGCCTCCTCCCTGGGGGATGGACAGCAGAGAAGAGGGCAGGGAGAGACGTTGGACAGTGTAACATATGACAAAATTATAACAATTTATGAATTATGAAGGGTTCATGAAGGAGGGGGGAGTGAGGAGGGAGGGCGAAAATGAGAAGCAGATATTAAGGGCTCAAGTAGAAGGCAAATGTTTGAGAATGATGATGGCAACAAATGTACATAGGCGCTGATACAATGGATGTATGTATGGATAGTGATAAGAGCCCCTAATAAAATGATTTTAAAAAAAGACTCCCCAGTGTTTCTGATTTTCCAGAGAAGGTTGTGATTTTAATTGATTATCTCACGGTAATTCATTGTGCCTGGCATCTCTAAGCAAGGGTAAAATTCTTGTTTCAAATCAAAAGAACCTCACTAGCCCATTGGTCTTTTTTATTCTCTACAGCCATACTGGAGGTTTAAAACAGAACAAAACTTGTGATTGATTTATGTTCAAAAGATAATAGGCAAGATTATATAGGGAAAGACATTGGCTAGAGGGTAGGTAAGGGTTAATCTTGGTGAAGGGGAAGGTCAGGAAGAGTTGGTGTTTGTTTTTCGAGAGTTAAAGGCAAGAGGGGCTATAAATACCATGATGTACACACTCCTGCAATAGTGCTGATCTACAATAGATACCTGGGGGACAAGCAGACTAAACAGGTACCCCGGGAGAGTGGGAGCACACCCATGAACAGAGAGAGCTTTGACAGAGGCTGTTTATATTGGGTATTTACCTTAATGCAACTACATCCCTGAATGTGGTAGCGCATACAGAGGGCTTAGTTATGAACATTTCTTTTCTTTTTTTCCAGTTTCTGAAAGACTTTAATTTGGGGGTGGGGAGAGGGGGGCACGGCACTCAGTCCTTCTTGGCAGCAGCCTTCCTCATGGCGGCCAGCACGTTGCTCAGCTCCTCTCTCTTCCTCTTGGCCCGGAGATGTGTGCCCACCCGCTTCTTGATGAACTTCAGTGCCCGCTTGTCCTTGGAGACCTTGAGCAGCTCCATGGCCCTCCGCTCGTAGGGTGCGAAGCCGCACACCTCCCGGATCATGTCCCGCACGAGCTTGGTGTGCATGGTGAGGCGCCCGCGGCGGCGGCTGTGCCTCGGCTTGCTCACGTTCTTGGTCACCTTGTGGCCCTTGTCGAGGCCCGGCCTTAGGGTAGCGCACAGCCATGGCTGCGACTCTTCGATGGGTGCCGTGGCGGAAGCGTTATGAATATTTCTTAACCAAACACCATGAGGAAAATGAGTCCTGGGGCTGGGGGACGAGGACCCCAGTGTCAGAGAACACTGAGGTCAAATGGTACAACATAGTTCATGAACACAATGTTCTGCCTCGTAATTTGATGAGCAGCAACTGGGAGCCCATGAGCAGCCATCTGAGGTGTAGCTGTGGGTCCCGCCTCATCCAGAGCAAAGAATAATGATGGGAAATCAAAGGACCTATGGGAATGTTTAGTCCAGTGGGCTCGTTGGTGGGCATTTCCTTTCTTAGTTTATGTTTGGAAGGTTGACAGAGCAGATTACTAGTTTCACATTCAACACTTCATGCACATCTCATTTCAACTCACCCTTCCAATTCACTCCACGTCTCCTCAACTCTCCCAAGTACTCCCTGTGCTTCCCGTTTCTCTTCTTTCTTTCTTAACCCTCTGGGCTAGGGTGAGAGCTGTCCTTTTGATCTTCAGTGGTCCATCATTCTAACACACAGCTGAGTTCATTTCCAGACTGTCACAGTGAAGGAAACACCCCCTGAGAGAGTTCTACGTGGTCTCACATGGTCTCTGAATAGCAATGAACTTGGATGTTGTCCAACACCACCACCAGCCCTCTCTGGTCCCGGTCATGACAGCCACGACGACACTGAAGATGTTTCACTATTTGATGCAGCCAACGAGACAACACACTGATCCAAAGAGCCAAAATCAGACGCCCGGGGGCATCATTTTTCCATTTATTCTTTTGGGTCTGTCTGATCATCGCCTAACTGCTCTGTGCATTGTTCGGCACCAGCTTTATTGCCTGAGTTGAGGATTGAAGACCTGGTACCACTAGACACAGGTCAACATTTCCTTCCAGTGCGCTGTGCATGCATACACATGGTCTTAGAATATCCGTATTTCCCATAGGAATGTGGTGTTGGTGTTCATATGCACACGTCCTGGAGACTTTTGCATTTTGATTCACATTGATCTGTAGAAGGATATTCTTAGCTTAAAATCTCTCTGAGCATTATTTCTCTTGATGATTTTAAGAAGATGCACGTCCATGGAGAAGAATCAATTTGGTTTGACTGGATGTTAGAAATCATTCTTATCCTAAATGTACATGAGAATGTAAAAAAAAAAAATTGGGGCCACTGGTGTTAACTGGAGCTTGCGAATGTTTGCTTTTATTTGCAGTATGTACGGAAGGCCCGATTCATGTCACTGGAATTGTCAGAGCTCGTATTTAAGGGCTTTGTAGGGATGGCACTCTTCTTTTTATTTTATGGAAAGGTTAGCCACGTTTTGCTTTGGAAGTTTTTAGAAGCTCTTCAGTAGTCCTTGGCTACATGAAATTGATCTTTTCCACTCAGAGTATTGTTCTTATATCATAGCGAGAAATTCTTGAAATACTTGGCATGCAAACTATTGGAAGACCTGAAATTCTGTTCCCCACACAGACTCTTAATTAACAGATTATTTTGTGGTTGCATTTACACTGTGAAAATTTTTTAGGATGTTTTGTTTAATTTTTTAAGTGTACTGCAGCAATAGCTTTGAAGGTGCATAACGTTATATTTATATAAAACCACTGTTTACAAAAAGAACAAAACAAAAAATAACCCCCAGAAAGAAGAGCCAGGGTGGGCTACATCCTTTGGAGCTCAGATCCTTGTGTGTTAATCGCCCTTGATCTAGGAAACAGAGGGCCGTGGCACAAGGAACGTGGCTTTCAGAGTGCCAGTGAAATGATGGCCAGAGAGGCAGCAGAACCAAGAGCCCTGGTGGGCTTCCCCTGGAGCGAGGAAGCGGCTTGCATTTGGGGAGAAGGCTCGATTGTGGAGTGGGGTGTCTCCTGGGCGTTTGCTTGCAGAAGTAGATTTGGTGAGGCACGGAGCTAGAGCCGAGTGCCTTTGGGCAGACGCTTGTGGTAGATGGGGATACCCTTCTTCTACGTCTCAACGGACCTAATGAAAGAGCTCGGAAACACTACTCAGACCAGGTGGGGGTCAAGGGGCCATGTGGCTGAGAATCCTAGGAAAAGAAAGGGGCATTTCCACAGGGATCGCTGAGGAGAGGCTGACCTGACTAAATAACTCTCTCCTGAGCATTTCTGATCTTGAATTGTAACCGGTTAGTTTCCCAAATCCACAGCATAATGGTGAAGACGGTCTGTGAGTTTTGTGCGGCCATTGCGATGATTAGTTGAGCCCTGCAGAGACGACCAATGAGTGTCAGTCGATGAAGAAGGTTGGAAGGTGGAGGCATGTCTGATATTTGCTTTAGAGAAGTGGTTCTCAAGCTTCCTCATGCTGCCACCCTTCCATACAGTTCCTCATGTGGTGGTGACCCCAACCATAAAATGATTTTAGTTGCTACTTCATCACTGTCATTTTGCTACTGTAATGAATCAGGTGACCCCTGTGAAAGGGTCGTTTGACCCTCAAAGGGCTCACGACCCACAGGTTGAGAACAGTGCACAATCAGGGTTCCTTGGGGACTGGGTGCACTCCCCTCCTAGTCTGCCCCCATGAGCATCCGCCGTGTGGCTGTGAAGAGCCTCCTCCAGGCTCCTAGGCTGGGCCCCCTGAGGTACCGGCTGCAGAGGAGCCACAGGTGATTTTTGGTGTTAGCCTCCTTCTAGCCTCAGGAAGCTTGTGTTGATGACTAGAAGGCAGGGTGTAGCTTTCAGCCACTAACAGGGAAAGAAGAAGTTTTCTAAGTGACATGAGCAATGTAGTGAATGACAAGATTATTAAGCAAAGTTAAGTACCTTAGAGTCACTACTTTTAGAAGGCAGGATTTCTTTAACCTAACTATAGATATACACATCACTATAAAACTTTGGTTTTACCGAATCATAGCCACCCTATAGGACAGGGTAGGATTGGTGCATTAGAATTTCCAGGGCTCTGATTGTAAATGGCAGCAGACTCTCACATCTTTGTCCCATAGAATGGGTTTGAACTGCTGATGTTTTGGTTACCGGCTGAGTACTCACCCACTGCAATATCAGGACTCCTTGAAACAGATGGCTCAGGACATAAAAATAATAATAGTAATAAAAATAAAACCCTCAGGTTCAGGAGCAGAGAATGCAGGATTCTAAAATGTGACATCTCAAAGAAGTCAGCAGCGAGGCAGATATAAGGCTTGCCGGTAGTTAAAACCTTCTCCTTTTTATTTCTTTTTGCAAATTAATAAATCATATTATTGGAGGCTCTTATAGCCCTTATAACAATCCACACTTCCATTGTATCAAACACATCTGTACATAGGTTGGCATCGTTTTAAAAACATTTTCTTTCCGTTTGAGTCCTTGGTATGAGCTCCTCTTGTTTTCCCTCCCTTCCCGCACCCCCCTTCCTCAGGGACACCTGATAAATTATTACTACTTTGATCTCCTGTGCCTTCTCCTCTTTCTCAAGATAAAATTGGCAGCTGCTGAAGATGCTCAAAATAGACAAAACACATTGCCAAGGTCCCACAAATTTTCTTCTTTTCTTTCTTAAGATCCAAATAGCCCTGTCTGGAAAATTAGATACCTACAAATGACTATAAGCCTTTACGAAATATGTCTAACTCTGTAGTCACTTAGGCAATTTTGAAGAAGACATTTGCGGTGTGCTGAAACTCGATCTCCGCCTTAAGCACCTGCGGGAGTGTAAGCATACACTCCGCTCTCTGCCCTCACGGTGGGGTGGCCGCACTGACTCTGTGTTGCACCAGACAAAGGCCTGGCTGGGGTAACCGAACTATAGTAGCTGTGAAACGCAGCAGACACTGGGGTGGGCAGAATGGAGTTGAGGTTTCCCCAAAGCCTTATTCCTAGGGAATTGTCATTATTTGATCTGCCTGAAAACTCCCTGGTCTCAGAACTCTCATTTGACTCGATGCAAAGCTTGTTCCCTGCCAACAGGCTCTCTGGGGGTTTGTCTCAAACCATCGGTGGCAATTGTTTAAAATTACATATGCTGGAGGCTGGGACAAGAGTAGGGCCAAACAACAATTGGACCAAAACAATACAAGGGAAAGCTGGGTAATGAGCCTTCCTTCAGGGCTCTGAACATTTCTGCCTTGTCTGCGGTCTAGGAGGCCATGTGACTGGACTTAATTGTGCTGGGCTTTATGCACGCCAATAAAGACCTCAGAGGACCCCAGCCTTGGATTGACCTTGAAGCTTTCTAGGAGCCCAGGAGTAAAAGCTAAAGCAGAGTCGTAACTGCTACAGTGTGGCTCGCATGCCCCTACACTGACACACAGCCCATTGGCAAAGGCTGGGAGACTTACTTGTTCAGGAAATTTAGGAAACTAGCTGTTCCATTATTAACTGAAAACTGATCTAGCTGATCAGTGACCTCTGTGTAACCTATATCAAATAACATATATTGTGCAGACTAGATTCTGAAAAATTACTAAGCACACAAACTCCCTCCCCTGCCGCCCCTCCCCCACTGAGCAACAATCATAAACAGCCTTGTGGAAGGGAATCTGATCACCAGAATTTCAGCCACACGATTGATTTGACGTTATGGGCAGTGCAGTGGCTGAGCTCACCGCTCTGCCATGCCTAAGGCAGCCGGGGCCAGGGCTCAGATGCCAGGACCCAGGCTGGTTTTGAGTAAGAGTAGAAAAAACGGGCTCCCTGGATACGGGTGTGCAATGGACAGAGACACTAACAATTCTGGGAAACTGAGGCAGGAAGTGAAAGCAGGGAGAGGGTAAAGGGAAAACAAGAGCGTGCACCACGTCCAGCATTCCTCTCACAGGTTTTTGAACTTTTGCAGAAGCCAGGCAAACCCAGAAGGAAAGGGTGAAGGACGAAGGCAGAGCCCAAAACAGGAACAAAGTGGCCCCACGAAACCCATTCACACACCGGTAATCTGCGTAGGTTCCAATTTAAATGCTCTCTCATGATTATTCATCGTTGCAACTCAGGGAAGTAGGACATGGCAAATTCAAGCCCCTTGACTTTCATTTATAAAAGGCACGGGAAACCTCACCCTGGAGGGGATCCTCCTTGGTCACTCCTCATCCTGGACCTCAAGGATTTCATCTTACTCACGTCTGGTGCCTGCGCCATATGAAGAATCCAGGAACCACATCTCCAGATGTTTCACAGGTAACTGGCTTGGGGAGGCAGTTGGGAACACGGTGAGGGCAGGGAGGATATGGGAGAAATAGGGAGAAGGGCACTTTGGATTTTGAGTGGAAACAAATGAGAAGAAATATCAGGGGCAGAGAAGGGGGTTAATTACTAAAAGGAGATTTGAAACTCTTCCCTGTATGGAATTCTAGAGTGAATTGTGTCAGCCTCAACTCTCAGTGGCAAAGTGAGACTCAAACTGGTCCCATTTCTGAACCAATCCCATCCCTCTCTTCAAGCCCAACAAGAGTCGTAGCCACAATTGCCAATACCCACCTCAACCCCAGGTATGTCTTTAACCTTAAAGTTGGCTTCAATCCCAGAAACAATTTGAATCTTAACACCAGCCCCAATCGAAAGTTAATCTTCGCATCTAACCTGTTTCCAACTTCGGTGCCTAACTGAGGCACAGCCTCATCTAGGGCTCAACTTAAGTTCTGACCACAATACTAACATGAGACATAACCTCAATTCCATCCCCCAATAAGATCTAGTCCTCGCAACAAATTGGCTTCAACGTTATTATCACCTTCAACTCCAAATTCAACCCAACTCCATCCCCGTCCCAGTCCTGACCCCACTGCCAACCTTAGTTGCAGACCCAGGTCCATTCCCTTTCCCCATCCTTACCCAGGACTCAATCTGAACTGGAGCCTCATCTCTTACGTCACCTCGAATCCTCACCTTGGTTCGGACTCTGGTCCAAGTCTACCCGTTGGCCTAGCCCTTACCCTACCTGCCTGGTTGCGGTTCTTGTCTTCCTTTCAGCTCGGTAAGCCTCAGAAGTTGCGTTGACCGAAGCATGCCGATGAAATATGAAGAGCACCAAACCCTGGAGAGTGAGGAGGGAAGCCAGAAGTTTAGGACTGGTAAGAGAAAGGGAGTCCCGGAGAAGCATGCCCTAAAAGATGCTCTTGAATAGGCTGCCTAGGCTCTGTTGTAGTTCACCATGAGTCCTGGGCCAGGGGGTCATGATTCTGGGCAAGAGATGGCCAGGGCCGAGTCTCTGGTGGTCCCCATCGGAAGAGGACTGGGGCCCTTACAATGACAGAGATAAGGAAGGTGACAGTTGACCTGGCTCCCTGGGTTGTGTGGGGGAGAAAGGAAAAGTTAGGGTGTACGGGGAGGTCGCTGAGCATTTGGATTTGGAAGGGACATTTTATTTGCTAACCTGAGATTCCAGAGGCACTTCAGCCTGCAACATCTGGAATACCCTCAACTCTGTCTTCCCCACAGGACTATGAGTTCTAATGACAGGCTCTCCTACATCATAGTATCCCTACTTGTCCATGCACAGTCATGTAGACGTGTGTTCTTGAGGTGGGAGAAGGTCGTGTGCCGGTCCACAACACAGATGCTCTGGTTCCCCAGCCCACCATCCTCCTAACCCCGTCTTTTCTCCAGCTTGCCTGGGCCCACTCTTTGTTCCTAGACAGCTACCTCTAGACCTCTTCTCTGGCTGCTCTCCCGTCTGGTACCCTCCTCCTCCCGACAGTCTCTCATCCTGCAGGGTCACGCCTTCTCCAGTCCTTCCAGCAGCGGGTTTGCTACGGATCCCCACTTCACCTGTTCCTCCTGGGTCTCGGTCTCCTGATGTTGATCATCATCTGTGTGTTTGGATGCCAAAGTGAGGGCCACACGGGTGGGCAGGGCTGGGGCAGTGATAGGGGACAGCGGGGAGAAAGCCATGGGGACAGTTTGAAGATGAGAGTAGAAGCAATGGGGGGTGAGGTGGGGACACAGTGACCACAGCAGGGCAGGTCTGGATTCCTGGCAACGGCAGTGCCACCAGCAGTCATCGGGGCCATGGCGGGGCGCTGTGGGCTGCCATGATGGTGACATGGATGGGGTGAGAGATGAGCTCTGGGAAGGGGATTGCCAGGGGCATTGAGGAGATCGTGATGGCATTGAAGCCCTGGAGGCCGACAAAGAGGGTTGCCTCCTGGTGCTGTGGACAAAGTAAAGTTCTGGGGTGGCACACGTGGTGTGCACTCAACCATCACCCTAATGTTGGTGATGAGTATTCACCTCGAGGCACAAGGAAGGAGGCTCCTGGTGGTCTGATTCGGTAAAGCAAACCTCATGGGGCAGCTCTATGCTGTGCACTGGACGGTCATCATGAACCAGAATCACCTTCATAGCCATGGGAAGACTTAAGCCTTCCAAGTGTCCGTTGACTCCTCTATAATTTGGGGAACAACTGCGCCTGTCCCCTTGGGTCCTTGTGAGGATCGAGTGAGATAATAGTTGCACAGCGCCCGCTCAGTGCCTTGCATGGGGCAAGGGCCCATCTCTGCTGACTCTGATGGGCCCATCCTGCTAATCAGTTACCAAGCTTCAGAGGGACCTGTTGACCCTGAGAACGACGTCCCTCAATTTCTCATCCAGCACCGCAGCTGAGATCCAGGCACTGAAGAGCCAGGGTGAGCCTGCGGGGTGCAGAGAGGAGGGCTGGGGAGGGGAGGGACTGGCAGCTGACTCCCGGGCACTGAGCTCCCTGTGGCCCAGATGGCAAGTTCCAAGGAATGATGACATCTCGGCAGAGTGAATGGGAGGAACGCATGCAGCAACTGCAAGTGGGTGAGGACCTCCCCTCCTTGGAGAGATTGTGGATGGGAGGGGGCCAAGGGTCAGAGTAAAAGGGGATGCCGCCTATTGGGTGCTGAGTTTTACCACCCTCCAGGCCACTACTTGAGGGAGAAGTTCCTGACTCTGCAGAGCAACTTGAAGATAGAGATACAAGAAGTCAAAGCAGGTCAGAGTCCCCCGCTCCTTCCTCCTTGGGAATATGATGGAGAGGGCCTGAGGGCACTGGACATCCAAGGCACTCTCCCCACTCGCCATCTGCCTGTGTCTCAGGTCATGCCAACATTGTCCTGGCAGTACAACAGCATGCTGCTGACCTGAGCTCCCTGACTTGTCAGATGACTGCTCTCAAGGGCAATGGTGAGGAGCGGGAGTGGGTGGGTAGATTCCCCCCCCCGGCTTTGTCCTTTTCTTTACCCACTTTCCTGAGCATTGTCTATGATGCACACTTTTCTACTCTCCAAGCCTCTCACAGTAAGTGCTGTCCCATGAAGTGGGTGGAACACGGAGGCAGCTGCTACTGGTTCTCTGAGACTGGGAAGACCTGGCTCCAAGCACAGCAGTACTGCCAGATGGAGAATGCCCACCTGGTGGTGGTGAATTCACAGGAAGAGCAGGTGAAGCCCCCAGGAACCCTCATTGAGGAGGGTGGCTGGTCAGATGTTGGGGGGAGGCTAAAAGTCCCTCTTCTCCCTCCCTAGAATTTTATCCAATACCGAATAGGCGGTATAAACACCTGGATGGGCCTCATGGATCAAATCGGGCCTTGGAAATGGGTGGATGGGACGGACTATGAGACAGGCTTCAAGTGAGTGTGTGTCTTCTCCCACAGCCCTGCTCCCTCTGCTCGGCCTGGCAGGTGGCTGGGCCCCCCAGGGACTTAGGGAAGGGTGGCACTCTGGAAGCCCATCTCTGTTCTGTGTCCTTAGGAACTGGAGGCCAGATCAGCCTGACAATTGGAATGGGCACGGCCTGGGTGGAGGCGAGGGTTGTGCTCACTTCACCGAGAATGGCGCCTGGAACGACAATGTCTGCCTGATGTCCTTCTACTGGATCTGTGAGACCAGGCTGACTGAGGCCAGTTAGAATCCACCTCTCCCTCTGCCCAACGGCTCCGGAACTGGGTTCCTCCCTCTTCCCAGGGATTATCATCTAGGATACCATGAGAAGGGGGAAGGGTGGTATCTGAAATATGTGAACTCATGTTCAGAGGTGTGGAGAGATTGACACCTGCCTCTTTCTAGAATTCACTGTAAAGCTTATTATCTTTTTTTAAAAAATAAAAAGCAGAATAAAAGGAGAAAAAGGCTTAAAAATGCAGCATTTTCTGGTTATTGGGGACTAGTTTGGGAGCAGGTTTATTGCTCTGAAGGCCCCGTGGGCAGGTGCAAGTGCTGTGTGTGTTTGGGCTCTGGATCCCTGGATCTCAGCTGTAAAATACTATTGTTCCTGAGAGCCATTCTCCTCGTGGCAGCCCCCACAGGAATAGAATCACTCCCAAGTGCTGAGCGCTTCAAGAGCCTTGAATGAAACTCATCTCTGCCCAATGGATTCATGACATCAACGGAAGCAACAGCGCCAGGCAGGCTAACAGGGGGCCTGATATGCAAAGAGAGGGCCACAGTCCAGAGCCACCTCACAGCTGCGGACAAGCAGTAGCAAGGGAAGGAAGCACCAAATGACAAGAACCAACCACCCAAGAGCAGAGCTGAAGGACACACAGACGTAACAGGCCTTGAAAGGATTATTAACAAACACTGACAACCTATGCACTCACAAAGACCTCCACCCAGTCCCTACCAGAAAAATTCTCGGGCATTCTTACAAATGCTATCAGACATGATCACAGAAATAAATATAAAAATCATCTTCCACACATAAAATTTTATCTTCTTTCTAACTAATTTTTTTTCACTTAGAATAAAAATCAAAATGGAAAAGGTAGTTGATTTAGAAATGATCAAGGACAGCACTGTGGATTAAGTCCAACTGACTTGATGGCAGGATCTTCTGGTTTTGGGGGCAATAATCTTTATAAACACTTATTGCCCATCCTTTCTTCCCCAGCACTTCTGACTACATTCAAACCCCAACCTTCAGATTAGTAATTAAATATACACCACACGGTCCTTTTAGGAACCTCAAGGTATAAAATAAAAAGCAAAACAAAACTAAAATCTGTCCCCACTCCATCGATTCTGATTCTCAGTTCTTCTATCTGGCAGGGCAGAGCTGGCTCACAGGCTTCCCAAAGGGGTAAATCTTTCTGAGAGCACTGCTACATCTTTCTCTTGTGGAGCAACTGGGGGTTTTGAACCACTGGGCTTTCGGTTAGCAGTCAAGTGCTTAACCAGGGTGCTACCAGGGCTCCTCAAGGAACAAAATGTATCTCTGAAAATGGAGGGAATTTACAAAAATTATGAGCAAAATCTGTGAAATAGAATATAAAAAGGCGGAAACACTAGAGAAGCCTGATTCTTTTAAGGTATAAATGATATTTCCCCTTTCCCCTTCACTCTGACTACAATGATGTTTGAGAGTTAAATAAAAATAATCTTGCTTCTTCCCTGAGATGGAACGCGGCAACCTTGGCCCAGGGGCAGAGAAGGGGAAGGCAAAGGAAATATTAGGAGACTGAAGGAAGTTCAGGATGCGTGAATAAGCCAATGAGGTGAAGAAAGCTGATGGTTTCATGGCATCTGGGGTCTTAAAGACTTGAAGGTAAACAAGCGGCCATCTAGCTCAGAAGCAACAGCGCCCACGTGGAAGAAGCACACCAGCCTTTGTGATCATGAGGTGCCAAAAAGATCAGTTATCAAGCAGCAGATAATAAAAAAGTCATATCATTTTGTGCTCACCTCCCTAATATAATCGCTGAAGACAAATGGGTACATAAGCAAATGTGCTGAAGAAAGCTGATGGAGCCCGGCTATCAAAAGAGATAGTGTCTAGAGTCTTAAAGGTTTTAAGGTAAAAAAGTGGCCACTAGCTCAGAAGCAACAAAGCTCACATGGAAGAAGCACACTAGCCTGTGTGATCACGAGTGTCGAAGGGATCAGGTATCAGGCATCAAAGAACAAAAAAATCATATCATTGTGAATGAGGGGAGTGCAGAGTAGAGACCCAAAGCCCATCTGTAGGCAATGGGACATCCCCTTACAGAAGGGTTGCTGCAAGTTGATGAGCCAGTCAGGGTGCAATGTAGAAACGATGAAACACACAGCCTTCCTCTCGTTCCTAAATGGTCCCCTGTCCCCACTATCATGATCCTAATTCTACCTTACAATTATGTCTAGACCAGAGGATGTGTTAGGCAGATAGGGCAGGGATGGAATGTCCATTAACGCATGCCCAGAGAGCCAAGCACGAAAACAAAGGGCGGTGCACTGCACATGTTCAGAGGCCTAGGGTTTCCCATTGGTGGACATGGGTGAGCACTAATCCTGGATTGGCCCACCTGGGCCAGGTGAATTCAATTCAGCCAATGGGGTCATCCACCACGCCTCCCTGTGGAATCCTTGAAAAGGCAGGAGCCCAGAGGGAGAGGGAGAGAACTTGGAGGAGAACTTGGGAGAGATCTAACAGAGAGTTACAGGGAAAGAGATCTTTGCGCGATGCTGAGCAGTCTCTGTCAGGCTGCATGATGAGGATGAATCCTATGAGCGCCATTTAAAACCTGAAACTTCTTCTAACTCTCATTAAACTCACTTGGATCATGAGCCAGGCTTCGGCGTGAATTCTTTCTCGCGCGGAGCCAAGGACCGAGGTGCAACTCTATCTCCAGAGAGTTCTAACAGATGTACACTGGTACAGATAGGAACTGGAAACACAGGGAACCCAGGGCGGATGATCCCTTCAGGACCGGTGGTGAGAGTGGCAATACCAGAAGGGTGGAAGTAGGATGGGGTGGAAATGGGGAGCCGATTACAAGGATTTACATATAACCTCCTCTCTGTGGGACGGACAGTAGAAAAGTGGGTGAAGGGACACGTTGGACAGTGCAAGATATGACAAAATAATAATTTATAAATAAATTATCAAGGGTTTATGAAGGAGGGTGGAGTGGGGAGGGAGGTGAAAAATGAGGAGCTGATGCCAGGGAGTTAAGTGGAGAGCAAAAGTTTTGAGAATGATGAGGGCAATGAATATACAAATGTGCTTTACACAATTGATGGATGTATGGATTGTGATAGGAGTTGTATGAGTCCCTAAAAAATGATTAAAAATATAATAATAACACTTACCAAAAAAAGAAAAGGATGGGAGGGGGGAATTAGCGACTTGATAGGACTCACCCGTCGGGAGCTTCTGCTGCCAGACCAGAAAATTGGGAGGTAAGGTGAAGGAAACGGGGAGGTGTAGTCCTGACAGTAGAACTAGGGTACTAGGGTCTCTCCTGGACCCCTTTTTTTGCATGTGATTTCCACTCACAAAGCATACGAAGAACACTCTAAAGCACTCTAGGCGCCAGCGGGAAAGCTCCACTTTACACTTCCCCCCTCATTCACTCTGGTAAGATTTTTTGTGTTCTGATGCTGCCTTATATCTGATGCCTTCGACACCTCGTGATCACACAGGCTGGTGTGCTTCTTCCATGTGGGCTTTGTTGCTTCTGAGCTAGATGGCCGCTTGTTTACTTTCAAGCCTTTAAGACCCCAGATGCTGTATCTTTTGCTAGCCGGGCACCATCAGCTTTCTTCGCCACATTTCGTTGTTCACCCTCTTTGTCTTCAGAGGTTGTGTCGGGACGGTGAGCATCATAGAATGCCAATTTAATAGAAGAAAGTATTCTTGAATTGAGGGAGTACTTGAGTGGAGGTCCAATGTCCTTCTGCCACCTTAATACTAAACCTATAAATATAGGCACATAGATCTATTTCCCCAACCTCATATCTATATATATATATATTTGCATATGTACATGCCTTTATTTAGACCTCTATAAATGCTCTTTGCCTCCCAGCTCTTTCCTCTATTTCCCTTGACTTTCCTCCTGTCCCACTATCATGCTCTGTCTCCACCTGGGTTTCAGCTATACCTCTTAGTTACATTACCCTTGATCATGCTCTACCATACCTGCCACACCCACCTCACCACCAATTTGGATCACTTGCTGTTCCCTTGTCCCTGGGCTTGTTAACACCATTCTCTTCCCCCCCACCCCCACCCCCACTCCCATCCCATGTCCCCTCGGAACTGTCAGTTTTATTGTTTTTCCTCCAGATAGTTCATCCAGCCTATCTTCTTTAGACAGAACTGTGGAGATAATAACATGCACAAAAACAAGACAGAGCAAAACCAAGCAACAATATCCAACAAAACAACAAACCACTGACAAAGAACAAAAGAAAACACAACAAGAAAGAAAAGCTTGTAGTTAGCTCAAGAATCATTTGTTGGCCCTTAGGAGTGTTTTCCAGTCCTGTCTGTTAGGGCACCACGCCCTGGCCCCAAAGTCCACTTTCAGCATTCCCTGGGGACCTTGCCACTCCATTCCCTTGCTGTTCCACTGCACTCCCCCAGTGCTTTGCCATTGGTGTGGTGGGATCAGGTCGGGACTACCTATTTCATATGGAGGGGGAAGAAGCCCAGAGTTATCAGAGAACTCCTCAAGAAGAAGGACAAAGTCAGAGGGCTTGTCTTACCTGACTTTAACACCTACTATACAGTCACAGTGGTCAGAACAGTGTGTTACTAGAATAACGAAAGATATTCAGACCAATGGAAAAGAACAGAAAATCATCAGCATATAGACAACTGATCATTGACAAGGGCCCCAAAAGCAAGAAGTGGGAGGTGGATGCTTTCTTTAACAACAAATATGCACATGTTAAAAAATGAAACAAGACCTTTACCTCACCCCATGCACAAGAACAAACTCAAGGTGGGTCACAGACCTAGAAGCAAACCCCCAGACTACCAGGACCATCAATGAAGTAATCGGGACAAACCTCAGGGAATCCATAGGCTAACTGCAATAGGGAAGGGTATACACACGTGAACCTGAAATTGACAAGTGGGATTTACTAAGGATAAAACCTTAGTAAAACCTGTGTGCATCGAAAGACTTCACCAAGAGAGTAACAAGAGAACCCACAGACTAGGAGAGGATTTTTGCAATGACACAACAGACAAAGAGCTTATTATAAAAATCTAAAATACCCCCTAGCCTGTGAAAAAAAGAAAACAGTTAACCCCTGAGGAAGTGGGCCAAGGACCTGAACAAATGTTTCACTCTGGAGCAGACCTGAATGGCCAATAAACATATGCGATAATGCTCCTGATCACTAGCCATCAGAAAAATGCAAATTTTTCTAGCCCAAATCACTAGCCCAAATCAGAAAATCAGAGAGCAACAAATGTTAGAGGGGAGGTGGTGAGATAGGAACTCTCCTCCACTGCTGGTGGTCATGTAGATACATACAGCCACTTTAGAAAGCCATCTGGTGATATTTAACTCAAATTGAAATTGAGTTACCTTATGACCCAGCAATCCTCGACTGTGTAAATACCAAGAAGAAGCAAGAAATAGACCACAACCAACTGTCATAGCGCCAATGTTTATTGTGGTGCAATTCACAATCAACGAATTGGAAACAACCTAAATTTCCATCAACAAATGAGTGGATTAGAAAACTCAGGCACACTCTATGATGCTCACTCTCCCGACACAACTGCTGGAGCCAAAGTGGGTGAACAAGTAAATGTGGTGAAGAAAGCTGATGGTGCCCGGCTATCAAAAGAGATAGTGACTGGGGTCTTAAAGGCTTGAAGATAAACAAGCGGCCATCTAGCTCAGAAGCAACAAAGTCCACATGGAAGAACACACCAGCCTGTGTGATCGAGTGGTCCCAAAGGGATCAGTTACCAGGCATCAAAGAACAAAAAATCATATCATTGACTGCACACCTCCATGATAGGATCACTGAAGACAAATGGGTGCATAAGCAAATGTGGTGAAGAAAGCTGATGGTGTCCAGCTATCAAAAGAGATAGTGTCTGGGGTCTTAAAGGCTTGAAGGTGAACAAGCGGCCATCTAGCTCAGAAGCAAAAAAGCCCACATGGAAGAAGCGCATCGGCCAGTGCGATCACGAGGTGCCAAGGGACCAGGTATAAGGCATCATGCAAAAAAAAGATATAAGTGTGTGTATGTATGTGTATATGTATATGTATATATGTATATATATACCATATTAAATGAAGGGGTAAGTGCAGAGTGGAGACCCAAGGCCCAAGTGTCGGCCAATGGAGATCCCCTCATAGAGGGGTTTAGGCGAGGAGATGGGTTAATTAGGGTGTGAGGCAGTACCGATGAAGAACACAGCTTTCCCCCAGATCCTGGATGCTTCCTCCCCCCAACTACCATGATCCGAATTCTACCTTGCAGGGCTGGATAGGACAGAGGCTGTACACTGGTACATATGAGGGCTGGAGGTACAGGAAATCCAGGGTGGATGATACCTTCAGGACCAAGGGTGTGAGGGACGATGCTGGGAGAGTGGAGGGTGAGTGGGTTGGAAAGGGGCAACTGATTACAAGGATCCACATGTGACCTCTTCCCTGGGAGAGGGACAGCAGAGAAGGGGGGAAGGGAGACTCCGGATAGGGCAAGATATGACAAAATAACGATGTATAAATTACCAAGGGCACATGAGGGAGGGGGGAAAGGGGAGGGAGGGGAAAAAAAAGAGGACCTGATGCGAGGGGCTTAAGTGGAGAGCAAATGCCTTGAGAATGATTGGGGCAGGGAATGTATGGATGTGCTTTATACAATTGATGTATGTATATGTATGGATGGGGATAAGAGTTGTATGAGTCCCTAATAAAATGTAAAAAAAGAAAAGAGGAGAAAAAAATGATTAGGGCAAAGACTGTACAGATGTGCTTTATACAATCGATTTATGTATATGTATGAACTGTGATAAGAATTGTATGAGCCCCAATAAATTGTTAAAAAAAGAAAAAAAAAGATTTAACCTTCTCCTTATCAATGTATTTTTTAATAATGATACCTCTTTAAAAATATCATTTTCAGAAATATTACTATATGGGAAATTTTGAGTAATATGATCAAATGTTTATGCACATCATTCCAATTAAGTTCTTGTTTTAATGTAAGCCAATGAAAATGTTCAATATCATTGTAATGTCCTGTCGACTCTTCTAAATAATCTATGCAGTTACTATAGAACTTTTTAACGTGATTCATGATATCTGTACAATTTATTTCACCTTATTCTTCTAGCTGGCTTATACTATTACAAATAGTTAACAGAAGAAAATTATTTTTTAACCGCTCTTGACACTGAAATTTTAAATTATTAACTTCATTTGCTACTTCGATTACCGAAATTGTGTCACCTTCAATAAGTTTTATAGCATTTTAAAAAAGAGCTGCTCGATTGTGTACAAACTCTAGCCAAATTTTTGAAGATTATTTTTCAAAAAACTCTTCTAAAATTCTAGGACATTTATCCTGTGATAGAAAGTAGGATTTCAAAGGATTGTATATTTTCAAAATTCTTTCGACAGCTGGCAAAAGAGTTAACCAGCACAGTTTACTGTATCCAAGTATTTTCTGATATTCCACTTCCGCAGTTTCACAAAATTCTTTAAGCATTTCAACATGCACAGTGTATATATAGAAATAAGTCTATTTTAATAACAATATTTTCCACATCTATGGGCAAAAATCAGCAGTTGTTTAAATGGTGTTATGTATTATGTGTGCTGCACAACCAACACCAATAATGTTTTGATTAAAGTTTTTGTTTAATTTATAAAATATATTTGTACCTCTTCTCTCTTTTCCTCCAAAATTTGCACTCATGTCTGCACAATATGCAATCATTTTATGTTTTAAATTGTTTTTTCCAGAATATTAATAATGGAACTTAAAATTATTTCAGAAGTTTCTCCGGGCACAGAAATGAAATCTAAAATTCTAATTTTTATTCTAGTGTCCGAATCAAAAAATCTAATAATGGCTGGAAATAACTTTATATCCTTATGATTAGATGTGTCAGAATATAAGGCTATAAAATTAATTTTTTTCTGGATATTTGTTTAATTCTGAAAATGCATCAGGGGAAAGCACATTACACACAATTGCCTGAGATTTTGTTCTAGCACAGGCAAATTTTTGGTTGATTAACTTTTTGACAACTTGTGATGCACAGTCCATAGATCTGAAAGAATGATTGTGACTAATAGCTTGAAAAGACATAAGTCCTTTTGCTAATGCTAATTTCTTTTCTTTGTCTCCATAAATTGTTTTCTGAAAAAATCCCTGTATTTTGGAGGAAGATGCAGCAGTATTTAAATATCTTTTATGTTTCTGCGCCTCCAAGTGCTTTGAAATATCATTCTTACCGCCATGCGAAATAGAAAATTCACCATTACATTTCTCACATTTTTACCATGTAATTAATCGCTTTTGGATTTTTAATAAAAGGAAATTTACTTCTTAAAAAAAAAAAAAAGAAAACTCAGGCACATACACACAATGGAGTACTTACTACACATCCCTAAAAAGCACTGATAATTGAATGAAGTACATCGTCTCATGGGAAGACTTGGAGGAAATTATGCTAAAGGAAGTTACCTAATCACAAAAGAACAAGTAGAACAGAGTCCACTGAAGTAAGTATAATCAGCACAGTAGTTACAGAAGAAAAACCAATTTTCTCACACTTTACTGGTTGAGGTACAGGCAGTCGGGCAGGGGACAGACCAAAGTCAAGGATGTACATGTCATTCCAACACAAAGAAGGGGAAAAGGTGGGAGGGGGAGAAGAGGAAAAAAAGAGGGAGATGATGCACTGGGGGACTAGGACACTAACCCAGCTGGGGGGTATTGTTTATGTCTCCACAGAGATGGGAGTGTGAGTACAGCCCCCACCACAGCGCACCAAACCTTTGGAGAAATCTAACCACAAGGAGAAACTCATGAACAGAGAGGTCTACAGGACTGGCCTCAATCAGAGCCAAACTGACCCCCCTCCCTAGATGTATGTGCTATAGAGGATAACGCTAAACCTACAGGCGGAGGAGAGGGGCTGGCCTGCCATGCCCACACAGAAGCAAACCAAGACATGAAAAGAGAGAGTGAGGGACTAGACCCCATACTGGCACATCATGCCCTGAGGTTGATGTCCCTGCATGGAACTGCTAAGCCACAGAGAGGGCAACAGCTTGAGACATGATGTCTCATCTCTGGAGCATGCCACAATAGAGGACAATACTGGGGACACATGGTGGGGTATGAGTCCAGCCTGACCCGCTCCCCCCACACACACAGTGTGACAAACCAAGAAAGGAACATAACAGATCAGCAACGGGAGCAAAGCCAAGTCACAAAGGCCCTGAGGAGCCCCCAAAATAGACTTCAGGCTAGGAGGGGCAGTTCCTAGAACTCCTCTGGACTGGTGGGGAGATAGTCATTAAGGTCAGTGGACAAACATAGGATTATGTATGCTTTTTCTTTTGTTTTTGCTAGTTATTTTTCCCCATTTTTATTCAATCTTTTTGTTTTGTCTCTATTGTTGTTGGTTTGCCTACCTATGTAAGATAGGAATGGGGAGGGGAGCAAGCTTGGGGAGAATGCAAGGGGACATACAGTTCTGGAGGGACAGTTGGGGGAGGAGGAGGCAGAAGGAGAGAAGGAGTGGTCAGCAAACAACTCCATAGACAGGGGAACAACTAGGGAATTAAAAGCAAAAACGAGGAGGATGTAGAGATCCCAGTGATATTAGAGCAACAATAATCTAGCCCAGAGGAATAACTAAGAGGCAGAAGAAGAGAGAGCGTGATGGTGGGGCAGGAGGAATGTAAAATGAAACAGGAAAAATCTAGGAAGCAAAGCTATGGAGAGAAGTATAAACATAGGTGTGCAATGTATTTACTTATGTAAATATATTAATGCATAAAAGTAGGGATATTGGCCTATGTACATATATTTATATAGCAATACATTGAGGAAGTGGATGGACTTTGAGCCTCTGCTCAAGTCCTCCATCAATACAAGAACACTTTGTTCTCACAAGCTGGCATTCTGTGATGCTCACCCTTCCAGCACAATAGCTGAAGACAAAATAGGTGCATAAGCAAATGTGGTGAAGAAAGCTGATGTTGCCCGGCTATCAAAAGACATAGTATCCAGGGTCTTAAAGACTTGAGGAGAAACAAGCGGCCATTTAGCAGAGAAGCAACAAGTCCATATGGAAGAAGCACACCAACCTGTATGATCTTGAGGTGTCGATGGGATTAGGTAACAGGTATCAAAAGACACAAAACAACAACAAAAACATATAGTTGAGAATGAGGGAGGCTAGAGCAGGGATCCAAAATCCATCTGAAGACAATAGGACATCACCTCACAGAAGGGTCACAAGGAAGGGATGAGTCAACCAAGGTGCAGTATTACACCAATGAAACACACAATATTCCTCTGGTTCCTTGAGGCTTCCTCACCCCCCACTATTATGACCCCAGTCCTGCCTTTCAGTTCTGGTTAGACTATAGCATGTACACTAGTGCAGATAAGAGCTCACAACACACTGAATCCAGGTCAGATAAACTCCTCAGAAACTCGCTCAGGGAGTAGTGACACCAGGAGGGTAGGTGAAATGTGGGGGGAAGGAGGAGAGGGAGGAGGAACCGATAGCAATGATCGACAAATAACCACCCCCCACCTCCGAGGGGGATGAACAACATAAACATGAAGGGAGACAGTGGTCGGTGTAAGATATAATATATTTTATAATTTATCAAGGGGTCTAGAGGATGGGAGGTGAGAGTAGAAGGGGGAAAAGGGCGCTGATATCAAGGGCTCAAATAGAAAGTAAATGTTTAGAAAATGATGATGGCAACATATGTACAATTATGCTTGATATAATTGATGTATGGATTATTATAAGAGCCGTGAGAGCCTCCAATAAAATGATTTTAAATAAATAAATAAAATTTAACACCTTATCATTTGATGGCCCTTTTGACCCATTTGAAATTCATTTTTAATATTTTCTGTTTTTCTTTTGATTGAAGTCTTTCTCTGTTATATTTTGTTAGGATTTTTGTTAGGTTGTTTATTGTGAGATTTTCTGTATATGAAGTCCAGTACAGGCAGGGGACAGCCCCAATCCCAAGTATGTGGGCAGCACCCTTTTCCCCATAGAAGAATTTACTTCAGAGGACAGCACTGAAACTACAGCTTAGGGAGCGGGACATGTCTGATCAGAGCATACAGGAGCAAATGAAGGGAGAGGAAGACAGAATGGAAAACATCCTGGCCCACTAAGCCCTGAGGGCGATATTCCCGCTCAGAGCAGCCAAAGCACAGAGAGGACCATAGGGCCAGCCCCACTATGAGACACAACATCCCTCACTGACCAATAGCCCTACAGGGGACAACGAGGTATTACTGTAATCCAAGTGCAAACTGAGCATGATAGTGGGACAAGAGGAAAGTAAAATGAAATAGAGGAAAGAGCTGGGAGGGAAAGGGCATTTATAGAGGTCTAAATAAAGGCATGCACATATGCAAAATATATGAGGATGGGGAAATAGATCTGTGTGCATATATTTATAGGTTTAGTATTAATGTAGCAGATGGACATTGGGCCCCCACTCAAGTACTCCCTCAATGCAAGAATACTTTCTTCTATTAAACTGGCATTCCATGAAGCTCACCTTCCTGACATGATCGCTGAAGACAAAGTGGGTGCATAAGCAAATGTGGAGAAGAAAGCTGATGGTGCCCGGCTATCAAAAGATATAGCATCTGGGGTCTTAAAGGCGTGAAGGAAAACAAATAGCCATCTAGTTGAGAAGCAACAAAGCCCACATGGAAGAAGCACACCAGCCTGTGTGATCACGAGGTGTCGAAGGGATGAGGTATCAGGCATCAAAGAACAAAAAATCATATCATTTTGTGCTTACCTCCCCAATACGATCAATGAAAACAAATGAGTGCCTAAGCAAATGTGGTAAAGAAAGCTGATGGAGCCCTGCTATCAAAAGATATGTCATCTGGGGTTTTAAAGGCTTCAAGGTAAACAAGTGGCCATCTAGCTCAGAAACAACCAAACCCACATGGAAGAAGCACATCAGCCTGTGTGATCACGAGGTGTCGAAGGGATCAGGCATCAAAGAACAAACAAAACCCCATACCATTGTGAATGAGAGGGAGTGCGGAGTGGGGACCCAAATCCCATCTGTAGGCAACTGGACCCCCCCTTGCAGAAGGGTCACAGGGAGGAGACAAGCCAGTTAGGTTGTAGTGTAGCAACAATGAAACATACCCCTTTCCTCTAGTTCCTAAATCTTTCCTCCCTACCCACTATCACGATACCAATTCTACCTTACAAATCCGGCTAGACCAGAGGATGTACACTGGTACAGATAGGAACTGGAAACACAGGGTATCCAGGACGGATGATCCCTTCAGGACCAGTGGTGAGAGTTGTTATACTGGGAGGGTGAAGGGAGGGTTGGGTAGAGAGGGGGAACTGATTACAGGGATCTACATATAACCCTCTCTCTGGGGGACAGACAACAGAAAGGTGGGGGAAGGGAGATGTTGGACAGTGTAAGATAAGACAAAATAATAATTTATAAATTATCAAGGGGTCATGAGAGAGGGAGGGAGGAGCGGGGAGTTAGGGGGGGAAATGAGGTGCTGATGCTAGGGGCTTAAGTGGAGAGCAAATGTTTGAGAATGATGAGTGTAATGAATGTACAAATGTGCTTTATACAATTCATGTATGTATGGATTGTGATAAGAGTTCTATGAGCCCCCAATAAAATGATTTTAAAAAGAAAGAAATGAAGCTGGAGATCACATGATAAGAGTTTTCCCAGACCAACTGCTTGTTCATTACAAATACCTTTTTTCAACAGTACAAAAGGCTATTATACACAATACACATGGGCTTCTGCATGTGGAATACACAGAAATCAAATCGAAGATATCTGTGGGAGAGACAATGGAGAAGCTCCATATCAACAGCTAAAACCAAGGGTGGATTGTAGAATCAATTGCTCCTATGTAAGTTCATGTCAGGTTGAAGGTGAAGTAAGTGAAAAAAGTCCACAAGAGCAACATATATCATCTTGAGTCTATCCTATCTGAATTTCAAGAACAGATTTGCTGCATTGAACCCTAATGACAGAAGAGCTGATGAGCTGTGGAATGGCATCAAAAGTATCATTCATGAAGAAGGTTAAAGGTCATTGAAAAGACAGGAAAGAGAGACAAAGTCAAAGTGGATGTCAGAAGAGACTTTAAAATGTGCTCTCATTCATGGATAAAGGCAAATGGAGGAAAGGTTGAAGTCAAACATTTGGACAGAAAATTTCAAAGGGCAGCTCAAGAAAAATTAAAAAAAATATTTTAATGAAATGTGCAGAGCCCTAGAGTTTGAAAATCAGGAAAGGACAAACTCACATAGCATATGTTAAATGGGAAGAACTGAAGAACAAATTCAAGTCTGGAGCTGTAATACTGAAAGATTCTATGGGCAAAATATTGAATGATGCAGGAAACATTAAAAGAAGATGGAGGAAAAAAATGGAGTCACCGTACCATTGACATTCAGCATCTCAAGAGGTAGCATATGAGCAAGAACCAATGGTGCTATAGACCAGGATGTGAATCACCTTGCTATCATGCAGAAGGCATTGGAAAGTGGCTTGTGGTAGATGCAGTTAGGACAAAACTAAACACCTTACCATTTGATCTCCTTTTTGATCCACTTAAATTTTGCTCTTGTTTTTTACTATTTTCTGCTTTCTTTTCAATTGAGATTTTAATCTGTATTACTTTGGTATTGTTGGAAGTTATTTTTAAAATGGATTTTCTGTATATATAATCCAGGATACGTAAATCGATAGAGACCGTAACTGGATGGATGATTCCTTGGGGGTATGATGGGGGAGGTTGGGGGGAAATGGAGAATAACAATGAAAAAAGAAGATGTTCTAAAATTGATTTGGGGTGATGACTCTACAAACTTTCTTGATTTGAACAAACTATTACAATGTATGATATGTGAATTATATGCCAGTAAAAAATGTGTGTGTTTTTTTTCAAAAGAACCATTGCACTGAAGGAAAACCTTCAAAATGCACTGAAACATTAATAAAAAACAAGACTCCAGGAACTGAAGGAATGAATATGATTGAAATGCTTCAACAAGCTGATGAAGCGCTGGAAGCACTTACTGGTTTATGCCAGGAAATTCGGAGACAGCTCCTTAGCCAACCGATTGGAAGAGATCCATATTTGTACCCATTTCAAAGAAAGGTGACCCAACAGAATGCTCAAATAATAGAGCACATGACCTCTAGTAATAGAGCTGGCATTGCTGAGAACCAGGTCCAGAGTCTCATCCTGCGAGTGGCTGAATTATAATGTCGGCTGAATTGCAGATCTAGATCAGTGTCTGATATAAAGTAATGACATTCATAAGAAAAAGTTGAGACCCTGAAACATGGAATGAGAACATATGGGCTGATGATCCAGAAGAGGAGAATATTGAGCCCCTAGAAATGATTGAGCCACCCCAGTCAATGGATCCACCCCTCCCAGCTGAGGGGATCAATCCATTGTCAGTAAAACAACCCACACCTGAGCAGATTATTCAAACTGCTCAAGCTGAAATGCCAGGTGGGGCTGCATCTGTAGCATTGCCTGAAGGAGATGCCCTACAAGATATTGCTGAGAGCACCAGGGAAGCACCCTCACCACCCATTATTTCCTGTAACTAAAATTAAGGCTCAGAAAGCTCCCAAAGGTGAGGTTGAGATGATTACCCAAGGAGAAGCACGCTATACTCACAAAGATCTGACCCCCAATGAAATGATTTTTAAAAGAAAAAAATGTTTTGAAAATTATTATGGCAACATATGTACAAATGTGCTTGACACAATGTATGGGTGTATGGATTATGATAATAGCTGCAAGAGCCCCCAATAAAATGAATTTTTTTAAAGAAAAAAAAAAGATCTGCTTGAGTTTTCAAATACGTACAAGCAGAAGCCTGGGAATATCCTGGGAATGATTACTAAGGGTGTGGGATACTGGTGCACGAAATGTAATATTAGACGGTAATTGGAAAAATGTGTTTTCTGATGGTCTTAAGCAACCCCTATGAAAGGGTTGTTCAACCACAAAGGGGTCTTGACCCACAAGTTGAGAACCACTGCCATAGACAATATCATTAACCATGAGAGAGATGCAAACCAAACAGCAATGAGATTCCACCTCACCAGTACTAGAATGACAATGCTCAAAAAGAAGGGACAAAAAACGGCAAACACCTGGTGTTGGTAAGGCTATGGAGAAACTGGAGGCTTCATCCATGGTTTGTGGATGTGTAAAATGACAACCGCTGTGGACAGTAGTTTGGTGGCCCCTCAAAAGGTTGAGCATATGATCCAGCGATCCCGGTCCTCAGCATAGATCCAGGAGAAGTGAAAGAAAGCATGCCAACAGGAACCTGCACATCCTCGTTCCCATATTTATTTGACCGAACGCCCACCCACACCCTTTCAGAAAAGAATTACCCAGCACTCCCTTGGCAGTTACAGACCCTTCTCCTACAAGCTGTCGTCCAGGATCAAAGGCAGGTACCCACCTGTCCTTGCAGCTCCCTTGGATCATTCCATCACCCCCAAAGAAAGACTGCTGTCCCCCAAGGTTCTCTGAAACACTTCACAGGAGCCCAAAGGTGGAAACAGGTGAAACGTCACCAACAGATGAAGGGTAAACAAAATGTGCTGTGTGTGCATATAAAGATGACTTGAAGCATATCTCAAGGAGCATGGACGAGGCTTGAAAACACCCTACTGAGTAAAGTCGGTTGTAACAAACAGATACTGTACAGTGTCATGTAGGTGGAATAGGCAAAGGCAAAGAACCCACAGATTATTCGTGATTACGAGGGAGGGAGGGAGAGTTTTTGAGCAGGGGGCTGAGTTTCTATTAATGGTCCCCCTGATCCTGGTAGGGGTGTTTGGAGACACCGATGATGCTGGGAAAATTCAGAGGCAGGAGTTGAGGGTGGGGTGGGAGTAAAGCAGAGGGGAAGAGCAAACTATACCCATCAATCGATATCAATCAAACTATACCCATAACTGCCATCAATCAAGCAATGCAAGTGTGGAGACCGGCATGTAGGAGTAGATAGACAGTCTCTGAGATGGTCCACTTCCCTCCCCCCACTCCCCTTTGCCCGCGTCCCAACTGCATATTCACTTTTGTTTACTGTTCAAAGTCCCAGGGGCAGAAAATGCAAGGTGAGAAATCCCTGGGACACTCAGGTCGGGCTCACTGCCCTACATGGGCCAGACTCCTCCTTCCCTCTCCTGTCTAACAACAGGCCTTTGACCCCCACCCAACCACCTCATCACAGAGCCTGGGCTGCTGCAGGGATCCAAGAATCAGAGCTCCGCAGCGTTAGCAGGTAACCCAAAGTGGGGAGGCAGGTGGGGCTGAAGATACTAGTGATTAAGGAGAGCCTGGTTCAGGGGCAGTGAGGATGGATGGGAAGATATGGTTGGTTTGGCTCATGAGCGTAAAGGCAGAAGACTCAAGGCCGCCCACAATCTCCGGAGGGGGGAATGAACCCCAGCTGTATCTCAAACCTCCGTCTCAACGTCCCCTCCAAACTCCTATCTAAATCAAAGCTACCACCTCTGCCTAGACTTGACTTCACTACCAGCTGCTCCCAGCTCCAGCCCCAAGAGCAGCCTCAGCGCCCCCAAATCCAGCGCCGTGCCAGCTCCAGCTCCTGTCCGGAGCGCATCATGCAGAAGGACTTTCAAGACATCCAGCAGCTGGAGCCTGAGGACAATGATAACCAGCTGGGTAAAGATGAAGAACCAGGTCTTCATGGGCAGAACCCCCAGAGAGAAGATCCATTTTGGAAAGGTCAGTGTCCAGGGTCTGAGGCCATGTGCCACCTCTGACCCAGCTCCTGAAGGGGCTCTAGTCTCCGAGGGCTTCATCACAGGGAGTCCACAACAGGGAGGGGTATGAGGTGCATGGGGCCTTTGCTTACCTCACCTTCCTGTCTACTCCAGAGACCTCAGAGAGGTGTGTGCTCAGGGGCGTGAGAATGACAAGCGAAAGCAGTCCCGTCCTTCTTTCTCACATGGGTCCGGTGTCTATGGGCTGTGTGCACAAGGAATACAGGTTACACAAGACTCAGGTGGGAGGCAGTGTTGGGGGAGGTGTGTGCGAGTGAATATGGAGAGAGAGCCTGGAATATTGTTGGTCCTGTATCGGCAACTCCCCCCCCCCCAACCCACCCCACCCCCTCTTTTCTAGAACAACTCTTGAATGCAGGCCCAAGTGTCAGGTCAAAGGCTTCAAGGTGAGAGGCACTCACCTGAGTCTAGAGGGAAGGGCAGGAGCCCACAGGATGGCAGATGGTGCAGGAGGGCAAGGGGTGTGGGTGTTGGGAATGGAACAGGGTTCTGTGGAGACAAGAGGGGTTTGGACCTGGAGGTCAGAGAGGGCACTGGTTAGCCTGAGCTAGGCAGAAGTTGGCAGACAGAGGCAGGGCTAGTGCTGCTGTTGGTGAGGATGGGAGCTGGAGAGGGCAGGAGGGTCAGGCATTCCTCTCCTCCCCTCCCCCTCCACTCCCCTCCCATCTCCCTCCTCTCCTCTCCTCCCCTCCCCTCCCCATGGTGTACTGGTCTTTCGGGCCTTTCATGGGGCAGAGACTACATTTGCCTTGCTTGGCTCTGCATTCCCAGTGCCCACCGGATGTCAAAAGCAAATTGGATATTGTTGACTCTTCTGAGGGTAAGAAGATTCAGAGTTCAGGAACTTTCGTGAGAGCCCCCAACTTTGGATTTAGTGGGAGAGGGAGCTTGGTGAGGGACCGATGGACAGCATTGAAGGCCAGGTCCAAGCTGGTGCAACCAATGCGAGCATTTCTTCCCCTCGTCAGCCTCTGTGGCTGGGAGCGAGCCGCCATCCTGTCAAGCCATGTTAAACCAGGACACCGGCTGAGGCCGACTTGACTCTGTCTTGTGGTGACCCTGTGGATGTCAGTACCATGCTCCACAGGCCTTTCAGGGACTGGGTTTCTTTCCTTTTTTCCTGTTTTTTTTTTTTTTTTTTTTAGCTCAACAATCCTTTCCTGTGAGACACCCCTGAGTGGACTTGAACCGCAGACCTTTCAGTTAGCAGCCAAGCACTGAATTGGTTTGTACCACCCAGGGGACTCCATCTTCACACTGGCTTAATGTATCAACTTGGGATCATGTTCTGATCTCCTAGCACCTTACCCCTTTGTCATTGCCATCACATTTGGAAATTCCCTGGGCGATTCCTCTTCAAATCTGCTTCACTTTCCCTCTTGCCGGTGGGGACGCCAGGAAGTCCACAGCTCACGAATGACCTCTCCATTTTCGGGCTCTTTTTCTCTCAGCGCTTCTTCGTTTTATATGGTTGTGCAAGACACTGTTGCTGTGTCTTTGATTCACTACTCTCCACATCGAGGTCTCATCCACTATTCTGCTTACCCAGTGCGATTTCATTGAGTCACTGCACTGCTGATGTGTAGACCTCTCATTTGGTACATTTGGTACTTTTAATCCCATCTTCAATGTCGCTTCTGAACTTTCAAAAATTGATTGAATTTTGGTGAAAGTTGACATTCAGTTAGGTTCTCATTTGACAATTCTCCAAGGATTTCTCCAATGACATGAGGCATATGCATCACGGTGTGCGAACCTCCTCTTCAATGGGGTTCTGTTTGTTCCCTTTCCAGTTCTCTAGTTTCCCTCCTCCCGTATCTTCTCATCTTGACGTTTGAGAAAACAGTGACATTCTGGTCTCCTATTCATCATTTTCAGAAGAGCCATGTTCTCTTTTGTGTGCCACTTTACTATGTGGGGAACGGGGGTCTTAGGGAAAAGCCCTGCTCTACATTTCAATAGTGCTTCGGAGTGACAGTCTCTGACAGGCTTCTGTTCTGCATTTTTCTCTTTGGTCTGGCTTTATTTTTAATGAAAAAATTTGAGTTCTGCTCTATATTGTTCTCCCACTCCACCTTGAACCAGGTACTGTGGTCCCAGCCAGAGTATTTCCTGGGGTCATGGAAAGCCCCCTGGCCGCTGGACACGTGCAATTGTGCCTCTTGCACACTTGTCTTCCTTCAGTTTTTGGTTATCTTCTTTTGGGTGATTTGAGACCCCTAGTTATGTGAGATTTGACTTTTTGAACATATTGAACATAGGGGTACTCTCTGTTTTGATGCCTTATCTTTAAAAAATCATTTTACTGGGGGCTCATACAATTCTTATCACAATCCATACACACATCAATTGTGTCAAGCACATTTGCACATTCATTACCCTCAACATTCTCAAAACATTTGCTCTCCACTTGGTATCAGCTCCTCATCCCCCCCTCCCTCCCCGCTCCCCTCTTCCTCATGAAACCTTGATAATTTATAAATTATTATTTTGGCATATCTTATACTGTCCGACGTCTCCTTCACCCACATTTCTGTGTCCATCACCCAGGGACGAGCTTATATGTAGATCCTTGTAATCAGTTCCCCTTTTAAACCCCACCCTCCCTCCACCCTCCCAGTATCGCCATTCTCACCACTGGTCCTGAAGGGACCATCTGTCCTGTATTTCTTGTGTTCCCAGTTTCTATCTGTACCAGTGTACATCCTCTGGTCTAGAAGATTTGTAAGGTAGAATTGGAATCATAATAGTGGGGTGGGGGGGGGTAGGGGGGGCGGAGGAAGCATTTAGGAACTAGAGGAAAGTTGTATGTTTCATCGTTGCTACACAGCACCCTGACTGGCTCGTCTCCTCCCCGAGACCCTTCTATAAGAGGATGTCCAATTGCCTACAGATGGGTCTTGGGTCCCCAATCTGCACTCTCCCTCATTCACAATAATTTGATTTTTTTGTTCTTTGATGCCTGATAACTGATCCCTTCGACACCTCATGATCACACAGGCTGGTGCACTTCCTCCATGTGGGCTTTGTTGCTTCTCAGCTAGATGGCAGTTTGTTTACCTTCAAGCCTTTAAGACCCCAGATGCTGTATCTTTTGATAGCTGGGCACCATCAGCTTTCTTCACCACATTTGCTTATGCACCTATTTGTCTTCAGAGATTGTGTCGGGAAGGTGAGCATCATAGAATGCCAGTTTAATAGAACAAAGTATTCTTGCATTGAGGGAGTACTTGAGTGGAGGCCCAAAGTCCATTTGCTACCTTAATACTAAGCCTATAAATATATGCACATAGATCTATTTCCTCATACTCATATAAAATATATTTACACATTGACTCATGTATAAATATATTTATAAATGCCTTTATTTAGACCGCTATAAATGCCCTTTGCCTCCTAGCTCTTTTCTTTGTTTCCTTTTACTTTCCTCTTGTTCCACTATCATGCTCAGGTGCTATATCTTTTGATAGCCGGGTTTCATTTGGGTTTCAGTAATTCCTCTTGGTTACATTACCCTTGATCAAGCCCTACCAGGCCTCCTACACCCTCCTCACCACCGATTTGGATCACTTGTTTTTCCCTTGTCCCTGGGTTTGTTAACACCACTACCTTTCCCCCCACCTCCCCCTCTCCCATGTCCCCTGGAACCGTAGGTCCAATTGTTTTCTCCTCCAGATTATTCATCCAGCCTATCTTATTTAGACAGACCTGCGGAGATAATAACATGCACAAAAACAAGACAGAGCCAAACAAAGCAACAAAAGGAAACAGAAAAACCAAAACACGAAGGGGGTGCAACACAACAGCAAGGGAATGGAGCAGCGAAGTCCCCAGGGAATGCTGAAGGTGGACTTTGGGGCTAGGGCTACTGGACTGGAAAATACTCCTAAAGGCCACCAAACAATCCTTGAACTAACTACAAGCTTTCTTTCTTGTTGTGTTCTTTTTTGTCATTGGTTTGTTGTTGTTTTGTTGTATATTGTTTCTTGGTTTTGCTCTGTCTTGTTTTTGTGCATGTTATTATCTCTGCAGGTCTGTCTAAATAAGATAGGCTGGATGAACAATTGGAAGAGAAAACAATGGGACCGACAGATCCGGGGGGTAGGGAGGAGCATGAGGGAGGGGGAGAGGGGAAAGGTAGTGGTGTTAATAAACCCAGGGACAAGGGAACAACAAGTGATCCAAATAGGTGGTGAGGAGGATGTGGGAGGCTGGTTGGGAATGATCAAGGGTAATGTAACCAAGAGGAATTGCAGAAACCCTGGTGGGGACTGAGCATGATAGTGGGACAGGAGGGAAGTCAAAGGAAATAGAGGAAAGACCTGGGAGGCAAAGGGCATTTATAGAGGTCTAGATAAAGACATGTAATATGCAAATATATTTATATATGAGGATAGGGAAATGGATCTATGTGCATATATTTATAGGTTTAATATTAAGGTAGCAGAAGGACATTGAGTCTCCACTCATGTACTCCCTCAATGCAAGAATACTTTCTTCTATTAAATTGGCATTCTATGATGCTCACCTTCCTGACACAACCACTCAAGACAAAGAGGGTAAACAACCAAATGTGGTGAAGAATGCTGATGGTGCCCGGCTATGAAAAGATATAGCATCTGGGGTCTTAAAGCCTTAAAGGTAAACAAGCAGCCATCTGGCTCAGAAGCAACAAAGCCTACATGGAAGAAGCACACCAGCCGGTGCGATCACGAGGTGCTGAAGGGATCAGCTATCAGGCATCTAAGAACAAAAAATCATATCATTGTGTGCTCACCTCCCTAATGCGACCGCTGAAGACAAATGGGTGTATAAGCAAATGTGGCGAAGAAAGCCGATGGTGCCCGGCTATCAAAAGATAAAGCATCTGGGGTCTTGCACAAGGGGTCAAAGGGATCAGGTATGAGGCATTATCAGAACAAAAAATGTTACCATAGTGAATGAGGGGGGAAGTGCAGAGTGGAGACCCAAAGCCCATTTATAGGCCACTGCACATCCCCTTACAGAAGGGTCTTGGGGAAGAGATGAGCCAGTCAGGGTGTGATGTAGCAACGATGAAAAATACAACTTTCCTCTGGTTCCTAAATGCTTCTCCCCTGCCCCGCCCTGTCATGAGCAGAATCCTACCTTGCAAGTCTAGCTAGACCAAAGGATGTACACTGGTACAGATAGGAACTGGAAACACAGGGAATCTAGGGCAGATGATCCCCTCAGGACCAGTGGTGTGAGTGGTGATACTGGGAGGGTAGAGAGAGGGTGGGTTGGAAAGGGGGAACCAATTACAAGTGACCTCCTCCCTGGGGGACAGACAACAGAATAGTGGATGAAGGGAGACGTGGGACAGAGCAAGACATGACAAAATAATAATTTATAAATTATCAAGGGCTCATGAGGGAGGGGGGAGTGGGGAGGGAGAGGAAACAATGAGGACATGATGCCAGGGGCTTATGTGGAGAGCAAATGTTTTGAGTATGATGAAGGTAACGAATGTACAAATGTGCTTTACACAGTTGATGTATGTATGGATTGTGATAAGAGTTGTATGAGCCCCTAATAAAATGATTTAAAAAAAGAAGAAAATAGAAAAACCAATAACAAAAAAAGAACCCAACAAAACAAAAACCCAAAGAAGAAAGGCCTGTCGTTAGTTCAAGGACTGTTTTTTTTGGCCTTTAGGAGTGTTTTCCGGTTGAGTCTGATGGGGTGCCAAGCCCTGGCCCCAAAGTCTAATTTTGGTATTCCCTGGGGATTTCACCGCTCCTTTCCCTTGCTATTCTGTTGCATGCTCTTAGTGCTTTGCCTCAGTGTGGTGGGATCAGATCAGGCACAATTCCCACACTGTGTCGCCAGTGTTGTTACCTGTAGTCAGTGAGGGATGTCGTGTCTCATAGTGGGGCCAGCCATGTTGTCTTCTCTTTGGATTGGTTGGCCTTATCTTCTAATCATAACATTTTTGTCAATTCTGAATCCATTTTGATTGATTTTGTAAATCTTCCTCCATGGGTTGCATTTTCCTGTTTCTTTGTGCACCTGGTTATCTTTGAGTAGATGCTAGACATTGGGTGTGGTGGTATGTTCACTCACACACGTTTTTTTTCCTCCATTCTTCCAATTATTCTTTAGTTTTCTTTTAGGATGCAGTTACATTGCTTGGACTCAGATGGGGCCTTTATGATTTTTCAGGTGGTTTGGAAAATGCTCAGTATAGGGCTAATTTTACTTTGGAACTGAAAGCAGACCTCCTTGAGATACTTTACCCAAGACCTTGAGAATTTTGAGGTTTTCTATCTGGCTGCTGGGAATTGGCACTTTTCTTGCCTTTGTGTGATTTCCAGGCACTGTTCCCTAATCTTTTCAAATTTTTTTCTTGACCATAGATGATATCCTTATATGCAATACACAAGATGCAGCTAATTGTTAAAGGGAAACTCTGCAGACCTCCCAGTTTCTCTCTCTGGACAGTGCTCTCTTGCTTGTGCTTCTAGCTATATTGGTCTTTCCAGTCTCTCAGCTTTGTCTCCCAACCCAGGGAGGTCCCATTTCCCTGAATGTATGAAAACCTTCTTCAGGCTGGATGCTGGGACAACCATAGGGCATACTTGTTTCCCAGCGCTCAGAAAGCATTTGACTGATGTACAATAGCTTGACATGGGTTGGTTCTATGGTTGTCTATTATTTTGGGGTGGAGTGGGGGGTTGTTTTTGGTGGAGGGCAAGTCTGGTCCCTGTTTCTCTGAAATAGACCCTTCCTTTTACTCCCAAACTTATTTAAACAGCACTTTATATGTTGTAATTCATTTAGTTCTTATAACAACTGATGAGATAAGCACTCTTTTAAAAAATCATTTTATGACACCCAGACATATCTGAGCAGAAGCCACATTATCTACGTGAAACAGCTTTGGGTGCTCCACAGCTATATGCAGATGCCCACCAAATATGAGATTATTTTGCTTTCTCTGACTTGGCTCTTACTAGCAGTCAGCCTCATTCCATCTCTTTTGTAGATGGTTGTGGATTCTGGGGGGCCTATGGGATAATGGTGGGCTTATGAGATTAAAAAGATCTTTTAGGGAAAAAAAATCATTTTATTGGGGGCTCTTACCGCTCTCATCACAATCCATACATCATCGTGTCAAGCACATTTGTACACATGTTGCCATCATTCTTTTCTTTCTACTTGAGCCCTTGGTATCAGCTCCTTATTTTTTTACTCCCTCCCCTACCCTTCCTCCTCATGAACCCTTGATAATGTATACATTTTTATTATTTTCATATCTTACACTGACCGCTGTCTCTCTTTACCCACTTTTCTGTTGTTCATCCCCCTTTGGGGGGGGGGACAGTTGTATATCAATATATGATTGGTTCCTCCTCTCTGCCCCCTTCCCTCATAGTATCCTTGCTCCCATTGTTGTTCTTTGGAGGTTATCTGTCCTGGATTCTCTGTGTGGAGAGCTCTTATCTGTACCTCTGAACATGGTCTGGTCTAGCCGGATTTGCAAGGTAGAATTGGGGTCATGATAGTGGGGTGGGGAGGGGGAGGAAGCATTAAAAACTAGAGGAAGTTATATGTTTCTTCAGTGCTACACTACATCCTGGCTGGCTCACCTTTTCCTTGTGACTCTTCTGTGAGGGATGTCCAATTGTCTACAGTTAGGCTTTGGATATTCACCCACACCCACCCCTACCCCCATTCACTTCTATATGGTTGTTTGTTCTGGATCTACCTGATCTCATCAACACCTATTGATCACACAGGCTGGTGTGCTTCTTCCATGTGGGCTTTGTTGCTGCTAAGCTAGATGGTCACTTGTATATCTTCAGTCTTTTAAGATGCCAGACGCTATATCTTTTGATAGCCAGGAACCATCAGCTGTCTTTACTACATTTGCTTATACACCCATTTTGTCTTCAGTGATTGTGTCGGGAAGGTGAGCATCACAGAATGCTGGATTATTAGAACAAAGTGTTCTTGCGTTGAGGGAGTACTTGAGTAGAGGTCCAGTGTCCATCTGCTACCTTAATATTTAACGTATATATACATAGCTCTATGTCCCTATCGTTATATATTAATATATTTACATATGTATGTGTCTATATTTATACCTTTATACTCTCCTTTGATTTTCATTAATTCCTTGAGGTAAGTACTCTTATTGTTTCCATTTTAACCCTGAGATCATGGAGGCGCTAAGAAATTGAATGATTTGTGCCTGGTTTCAGAAGTAGCTGGTGGCGAACTGGAATACAGTGTTTCAGGGTAGAAACACTGAACTATGTTTCTGGGTTGACCCAGAGCTGGAGGTTCATAGATTGGGCTGGGCAGTGGACAAGGGCCCACTAAATGAACCGAAGAGAGCAATCGGACCCTCAACCACAGAGTCTTGTTTGAGTGGAGAAGAGTGGGAGCAGTGGCAGAGCATTAGAGTTGGCAGTCAGGGCATCTGAGGTGTAGCCAAGATGAGGTCCCCAGTGGGACTGAAGAGGAGACGGGTGATAGTCAATGAGGGGCAAAGAGGCCAAGGTGATGCATGGCAGTTTTTAGAACATGTCCAACAAGGATGCTGGCAGGAGACCAACTGAGTAGGAGGATTCAAGATTTCTGCCTCACCTTGACTAGACTATGGGGGTGCCTACATGTGATGGTGTTGAGGAAGGAGAGCAAATACAGAATCAGGATTTGAGGTGAAGAAGGGGGTGTGTTTAGTCTGTAGTTGGGTGGTAATAATGCAGGATCTTGGGGTCAGAACCACAGTCCCTCCTCCAGGGCTGGAGGGATAGCAGGACAGGTGAGACAGCTGCGTGTGTCCCTATGTGGGCCTTAGTGTGTGTTAAGGTATGCGGGTGAGAGAGAGAAAGAGACTATGAATCTGTGCAACAGTATGTGTGTGCAGGTGTGCATGAGAGAATGTGTGTGTTCATGCAGGTTTAAGTGTGAGCAAGAAATATGTGTTGACAAATGTGAGAACACGAGAATGAGTGTGTGTGTTTGTGTTTTATGATATTGTAGGGAAATATGTGTAAGAATGTGTACTAATGTGTGTGAGTGAGTGTGTGTATTTGGTCCAGGTTCACTTTGAGAAAGGGGAGGATGCGTGATGGTGGAGAGCTACAGGGAAAGAGCTTACAATGGAACAAAGGTTGCCAAGGCAGCAATGGGTCAGAGAGTTGAAGAGAGGAGTAGCTGAGTGGTGGGAGATGAAGAGGATGGAGTCTATGGCATAGCCTTTTGGGAGTGGTCCATGGGGAAATGACCTGGACTTGGAGGGAAAGGAGTTACTCCAGTCCTAAACTTGTTTGAATGGCCCAATGTGGAGCCCAGGAAAAACACAGGGCCTAGCATCTAGGGACCCATGTCAAAGACCAGCACAGCAGAGGCCAAGAAGGCCAGAGGTGATGTGTAACCCCTCCCACTGGTTGGACAGACAGGGAAACCCAATCATAGACCCCCTTTCTCAGGACTTGTGACCAGATTAGCCAGGTCTGTCCCCCAGCCATCTCTCCATGTTCCTGTCTTCAAATTTCAAGAGTGGGATTTTTGTGGACATTGTGTGTCCATGTGCATATGTATTGTGTACACCTGTATAGGGGCAGGTGCACGTTTGGATACGTTCATGTTAATAAATATGTGTGCCTGCAAAGGTGTCTGGGCATGTATTCATGTGTAAAGCCTAGATATTTGTGATCAAAGCCCATTGAATCCCCACCACTGAGAGTCCCTCCCTCAGCCCAGGTCGCGCTTTCTCAGCCTTCTCTTCTGTTTCTGCTTCCATCGACTTCATTCTCTAGTCCCCATGCCCATCAGACATTCTCCTCTCCTCCTGTCAATTCTCCTCTCACAGCGATGCCTCCTCCGAAGCCCTTTCTGCAGCGTCTCTGCTCCTGGCCCCGCCTCAGTGTGCTCACTCTGGGCTTCAACGTCCTGCTGCTGGTGATCACCTGTGTGACTACGTCTCAAAGTGAGTATGAAGACAGTGGAGGCCGCGAGGGACCAGTGCGAAGAGCAGCAAGAATGGTGGTGGGGAAAGATGGAGGCGGTGGGAGGGCAATGATGTTTGCAGGAATAAGGGAATGGAGGACAAGGAGTGGGTAGGGCTGAGGGCAATGGACAGGGAAGCAACAAGGGCAGTGATGAGGGTGGTCATGAAGCAGTTATGGGAACCAAGATGGCGGGGGGTGGGGTAAGTAGTGGGATTCAGGATGTAGGAAGCAGCAGGGTTGTTGGTTCAGTGGTCGAGTTCTCGTCTTCTGTGAAGGAGTCCTGGGTGTGCATCCTAGCTAATGCACTAGATCTGTAGCCATGACTTGTCCACCCCCAAGATGGAGGCTTGTAGGCTACTCTGCTCCTGAAGAGGTTTCAGTGGAGCTTACAGAGTAAGATGGTCTAGGAAGAAAGGCCTGGCGACCTCTTTCTGAAAGTCGGTCACTTTCTCTTGGTGACAACACCCTGTGGAGCACAACAGCCGCATTCCTTGGTGGAGAAGGCCACCGTGAGTTGAGGGGTGACTCGGAGGCAGTGAACAAGCGTGATGAAGGGAAAGATAGGCTGTGGGCGGAATGGTTGCCTAGTCAGTGGTAATGCGGTCACAGGGACCCAGGCCCCTCCACCTTGTCCTATTCCCATGGTCTCTTGATAAGGCACACAGCTGCAAACAGAGCTACAGCTCCTGAAAGAAGCTTTCCGCAACTTCTCATCGAGTGTCTCCATGGAGATCCAGACTCTCACCTCTCATGGTGAGAGGGCACTTCACTTGGAGGGCTGGGGAGGCGGGTGGGTTGTGTGGTTCTGGCACTTGTTAATTCACACAGATCTGGGGCACTGGGCAGATGCCTGATCCAGAGTCTGCAATGGAGGGGTGTCCAGAGTACTGGAGGTGCAGAGGAGAACAGAGAACCCAGCCTGAGACACAGGGCAAAGCGCCCCAGAAATGCAAAGGCCTGAGTTGAGATGCCTTAGAGCAGCGGTTCTCCACCTTCCTCACACTGTGACCCTTCCATACAGTTGCTCATGTGGTGGTGACCCCCCAACCAGAACATTTTCATTGCTACTTCATCATTGTCGTTTTGCTGCTGTGATGACTCGGGCGACCCCCGTGAAAGGGTCATTTGATCCCCAAAGGGGTCGAGCCCCACAGTTTGAGAACCACTGCCTTAGAGGTTGAGCAGGAGTTGGATGGATGCCAAGGAAGCCCCAGGTAGAGAGAACAGGATCTATGAGAGCCAGCGGGGTGCACAACAAAACAAAACAAAGTACAGCTCATGGTGTGAGCTGTCCATTCCAGTGTGGCTACAGCTGATTCTGAGTGAGTGGAGCCAGGTCATGCAGAAAGCAGGCTCCGTAGTGAGGCTTGAGCTGGAGAAGATGCAGAGGGCCTCTTGGTGGGGCTTAAGCCGGGGAGTAGACCCATTATTAGGTTTATGCTTCAGAGAAACCTCACTGGCTGTGCCGAGAGGATGGATGGTGTCAGGAAAGCCAGGCGTGGAGCCTCCAGCGGTCCCAGGAAAAGATGCTGGTGGCTAGGGCTAGAGCTTGTGCCCCGGTGGCAGTGAGGTTGGGGGGCTATGAAGGAAGAAGTGAGAGGAAAATATATCGCTTTTCTCTTTCAGGAAGCAACGTCAGTGACACGGTGACCTTGATGACAACCAAGCTGGAGAATCATAGCCAGCACTTGAAATCAGGTGCGCTATCGGTCCCTGGATGGTACTATGTATCCGCAGGCCAAATCGGGGCTCCTGGTCCTGGTGCTGGTCGGTGGGAGCCCAGACTGTCTCTGTCCACATCGCCCCTGTTCATCTGTCCTAGATCATGCCAGTTTGCAGCTTCACTTGAAGCACTTCCCAGCTGACCTGCGCATCCTGAAATGTCAGGCCGAGTTCCTTCTAAGCCACGGTAGGATCCAGGGAAGAGCGAGTCAGTGGGGTGCTCCGGTGTTGTCCTTCCTGTTCCCCCCACGGGGTCTCACCGTCCCCTGTCCCCTTGCCGTCAGGTAAAGAGTGCTGCCCTGTTAACTGGAAGGAGCATGAGGGCAATTGCTATTGGTTCTCTCACGCTGGAGCGAGCTGGACTGCTGCCACCTTGTACTGCCAGCTGGAGGATGCCCACCTGGTTGTTGTCAACTCCAGGGATGAGCAGGTGAGTCCATTTCCTTACCAATTACACCCCCACCTGCACTCCCCACACTCGAGGGGGCTCTCATTCATGGAGGCCCCGTGTGACGGAGCAGAGCTGCTCCACCAGGTTTGCTCGGCTGTCACCTTGGCAGATGCAGAGCGCAGGGCCTTTCTGCTGGGGTGCTGCTGGCTTAGCACAACTGCCAACCTTTAGGTTAATAGCCCGTGGCAAACTACTTGTGCCACCCAGTGACCAAGCCTTTCCAAAAGAGAAACACCAAAAACCCAACTCAGTGCTTTCAAGTCAGTTCTGACTCATAGTGACTATCAGAAATAAAAACCCTGAGTCAGCCTGCTCATGTGGGTGTTTGAGGTTGTCAGTCTTTCCAGGAACGTCTGGTGGGCTTGACTTTCTGCCCCTGGGGTTAACCGGCCAACTCATCACTCACGGACGTCACCAGGGCAGGAGGAGGCGCTTGGGAAGCCCCGGAGATCAGCGGGGTCATCTGGCACCCCACGGTGCTGCCCTCAGGGTCATGGGGCTTGGCTTCCCGGGGTCCAGGAATTCCTGGGGTGAGCTGCCTCCAGGAGTCTGGTTTCTCTTCACTCTTCTTTACTCTGAAACAGGAGAGAGCCCTGGCTCCCGTGTCTGCACTGGGCTGAGACAGAAGTAGTCTCTGAGCAGTCCACAGGACCCACCTGCACTTTCTGCTTGAAGAGCCCAGCCATGTGGTTTTCTCTCACAGTTATGCCTCTTTCTGGGATGTAAGCCCACGGTTTGGGAAAGTAGTAATTACCCAGTCTGTGGAGGAGGCAGCGGGATGGATTAGTCGACGTGTGCGCCCGACACTTCCCTTTGCCAGCACGTTAGGGATTTCCACAGAAGGCGGAGGCACAGAAATTGTTCAATTCTGTTCTCATCCCCTAGGGCAGGGGCGGGGAACCTATAGCCTGCCAAGGACCATTTAGATATTTAGAATATCAGTCATGGGCCATGCTGGTCTAATATTTAACTTCTCCTTGGTAAGGCATTATGTTAGCTGGTATAAGGTCTGTAGGTTAGGGGTTCCCCACCCCTGCCCTAGAGGTGCAACTGAGAACAGCTCACCCTTGCATCTCTCATCCATTGTCAGTGAGCTCATTCTGATTCCCGGCAACTCCTTGGGATAGAGTAGAGCTGGCCAAAAAAGGCCATACACCTTTTTCTTTAAAGTCATTTTATTGGGAGCTCGTACAGCTCTTATCACAATCCATCCATCCATCCATCCATTGTATGTCAAGTACATATGTTGCCATGATCATTTTCAAAACATTTTTCTCTACTTGAGCCCTTGGTATCAGCTCCTCATTTTTCTTCCTTCCTCCCTCATGAACCCTTGATAATTTATAAGTCATTATTATTTTGTCATGTCTTACACCGTCCGACGTCTCCCTTCACGCACTTTTTTGTTGTCCGTCCCCCAGGAGGGGGTTATATGTAGATCCTTGTGATCGGTTCCTCCTTTCTTCCCTCACCTTCACCTTCCCGTCCTGGTATCACTACTCTCATTATTGGTCCTGAGGGGTTTATCTGTCCTGGATTCCCTGTGTGTCCAGCTCTTAATAGTACCCATGTACATGCTCTAGTCTAGCCAGATTAGTAAGGTAGAATTGGGATCATGAAATTGGGTGTGGGAGAGGGGAGGAAGCATTTAGGAACTAGAGGAAAGTTGTATGTTTCATCGTTGCTATACTGCATCTTGACTGGCTGATCTCTTCCTTGTGACCCTTCTGTGAGGATATGTCCAATTGTCCACAGATGGCATGGCCATAAATCTTTATGGAAGCAGACTGACACAACTTCCTCCTAACTTTATCTGTAGCACTCAGAATTGAAGACCCTGCAAAAAGACAATGAGCTATGCATGTGGGAGTACCCCTCAAAGGCTGGTATGGATGCTCCCCAAATTCAGAGGAGTTGAGTTCGAAGGAATGTGAATGGAGTCAAGGCACAATATTTGCTGCTACCTATTACCTGAAACCCCTCTTCCAACACCAGAAGCTGAACAATTGATTAGAAGAATAAAACCCAACCCAAACCCAACCCACTGCCATCCAGTTGATTCTGAGTCACCAGGACCCTAAAGGACAGGGTGAAATTGTGCTGGTGGGTTCCTGAGGCTGCCACTCTTTCCACATAACCACTCCATCACTGGGGCTCCTGGATAGGAGAAAAGAAGCCCTCAATACCCAGCCTTTCATGCCGGAAACAAAGGTGATAAATCGAATCATGACCCAAAGGTGCAGTCCAAAAGATCCACCCCACCTGTTGACACACAAGAATTGTACCCATTCATGAAAGCAGCACGGAGCAAAATCAGCACTGGAATTTTTTTTTAAGTAAGAAGAGAGAAAGAAGGATAAAGAAGGCAGAGGAGGGAAGAAATACAGTACCGAAAGAGAGAGCAACACTACAACTTGGAAAAGGAAACTTGCTGCAGAATACAAAGGGATATTGGAGAACAACTTCTTTACTTTCTCAAAAAACATTAAAGGGGAGCATCCTATTTAAATGAAGGTGGCACCCAAAGTGAAGAAGAAAATCCTGCCCTTCCACAAGCAAAGTCAAAGCAGAAGCAATGCCAGCCGAGAAGGCAAAGCTGAGAGATGTTCACAATGGCGCAAAGCAGCAAAAGTGGAAGAGGAGGGAGAGCAGAAAATGCTAACAATCTGCTTCCCAATCACCTAAAACGCTGTGACTAAAGAAAGGCCAAATCGCCTTAGAAGAACAGTACCAGGGAAACAAGCTGATCACTGCACCACCATCAAATTCTCTCTGATCACTAATTTGGCCAGGAAGAGGCTCCAAGATCACAACACATGTGTTTGTTGTGGCTAACAAGATTAATAAGCATCAGATGAAACTGGCTATGAAGAAGCTCACTGACATTGACATAGCTAAGATTAACCACCTTGATTGGGCCCACTGGAGAGAAGATTATATATATATGACTGGCTTCTCACTATGATGCTTTGGATGTTGCTAACAAAATTAAGACAATCTAAATGGAATCTAGCTGGCTAATGCTAAATGTAATTGTTTTCAATATGCACAGATTAAGAGATGAATAACAGTATTTCAAAGAAAATATCATAGAAGACAACAAAATGATAAGGAAAGAAATGAAAGTGAAAATTTTATCTCTAATTTAAAGAAATGATCAACTCAGTAGAAAGAAACCAAGTCTGAGATACAGGAGAGGGATTTGATGAAATCACCCAGGATGGAGAGGGGAAGGAGAAAGATGGAAATAATAGCAAGAACGCGGTGACTATTGTTCACTGAACCACAGGTATGGTTATGAAAGAAAACGCAAGGAAAACTAGTCATATTGGATTTACTGGCTTAGCTTGAGGCAGATCAAGGTTAAGGTGGATGGTGGAAAGTATTAGAAATTTCTCTCTGGTCTGTTTTCCCAGAAATTCCTTCAACAACACATCAACCCTTTTGATACGTGGATAGGACTCACCAATGTCAACAACACCTGGAAGTGGGTGGATGGAACCAAATATGAGAATGGCTACACGTAAGTGACAGCTCCCCCCACCACACACCCCCGCAATTCCTGTATGCGCTATTTAGTCTGACCTGGGGACAATCACCTGGACTTCTGACCCACTCGCCTCTTACCCAATCCCTGAGGGCCCAATTTCTCCAAGTCTCTTGTCTTAGTTTATCCAGTGCTGTGGTAACAGAAATACCACACTTGGATGGATTTAATAATCAAAAGCTTACTTTCTCACAAAGTCAAACTTACTGCCACCAGGACTCTCCCCAAAGATAGCAGAGAAGAATAAATTAAAAGTAGAGCAAGCAAAAATGGGTCAAAGGGGAAAACAAATGAATGAGAATATGGTCCACTTTAACCTAACTAGATACACTTCCCAATGTACTCTGCCTGGGCACTGAACTATCCACATCCATGACCCATGGACTGAGGGGATTTAATGGAGGCTTTGTCCGTGTGTGTGTGTGTGTGTGTGTGTGTGTGTGTGTGTGTGTGTGTGCAAATGGACTTTGGGCTGTCACTGTCATCCTTAACCTTCTGCAAACCAAGTGCTCAGAATTTAAGCTCTGATACAGCTGTTCCTTCTGATCTTGGCTTCTTTTGGTTAATGGTCCTTTGGTCATACTGGCTGATGTGCTTCTTCCCTTGGCATCAGGTGACATTTCATTTAGATGGCTTCTAAGACAAGACTCTAAGACCGCAGAACCTATTCTTTCTGACAGCCGGGCACCGTTTGATTTGCATGCCACACTAAGCAAGAGCGCCCGTTGCGGGCTCGAATCAATGACAACCACTGTAACGTCTCGATCAGTTAGAAGAGTCTTTATTTGGTTATAACCGGACTGCTAGAATCAAAAAGCTATCTTGGATTGTAGTCTGGAGTCCACATTTAAGTTTATTTTTAAAGACGAAAACCTCATTTATCATTTGTCTAAGACTTAAGCAAGCGTGGACAGAAGCAGAAAGCAAAATTAATGCTATTACTCTTTAGGGTTAGGGAGCGTTACAGGGCACATGGTTCATGATAACATTCTGGTAACCCCAGGAAGAGCAGGCATGCATTACAAGGTACATTCCTTTTCATGAGAGAAACAATGCCAACATTGACTACATCCTGGTTAGCATCACGAGATTAATTGCACCATTCAGATTGCAACATCAAAGGAACACTATTAAACAAATGCTATATAGAAGAACGGTTTAAACTAATTGTAGGTCCAGACTTGGTTACATGAGAGTACATTCTAAAATCAGTCTCTAGTGGGACTTTCTGAGATGGGAGGGGGAAGGAGGCAGGTCATTCAGCAGCTAAAAAATGGAGTTTCTTTTGCTAGTCTGCCTCACACCCATCTCTTCTGAGATCACTGCCTGAGGGGGAGTGTGAGCAGGGCCACATCAGAAAAGCAGATTATTCTTAGATTAGGGTTTATGATTGAGAGCTCAAAACCCATTTGTATATTTATGGTTTATATCTCCCTGGTCCACTTTAGACACAGTTTCTTTCGTCTTTGTTAATAAATTGTTTTATTGGGGGCTCTTACATCTCTTTATAAATAACCCCCATGGGACATTTTATAATTCTATTGATAATGTCATTAATTTAGCCAGTGGTATAGAATTTAGCATATTATTGGGAAAAGGAAAATAAACTTAGGTAGGAAAGCTTTTTTTTTTAAGACAAAAATGGGATGGATGGTTGACTTGTATAGATTAGCAGCTTAAGTGACTAAACACGGAAAACAGTGAGCATTGGACATGAGACAAAAACCTTTCAATCACACTCAGGCAAAACCATGTCTGTGGGACTAAGCTATGCCATAAAAAGCAAAGAGTATAAAAATAGCAAGTACATAGTAGTTTTAAGTTGCTAATTATCGGGCACCTTCGAATGCAAGATATGAACCAATGTCTAATGACTTCTCAATCCATGACCTGGAGACGGCAGTCATCTGCCTCTCACACTAAGGCATTGCAGTCGAAAACCCAAGAGCATTTCAGTTCCTTGAACCTACGACGGGTATCCCGGGCTCCCAACTTCTGTGCTGTCACTCCTGCTTCCTGGGCCACTTCCATACTCTGCTTTTCTGGGGTGGGGACTGATGGTCAGTCAAGGATGTTGAGGGGCCCTAAACTGGAGTTTTTTTCCCTGCCTTTTCAGGAACTGGGTTAACTCTTGGACATACCCCCGGCAGGGCCCGGATACCCAAAGAGAGGAAGGCTGTGTTGAAATGAAGGCGGGCGGCTCCTGGAACATTGATCACTGCCAGGGAGTCCACCGCTGGGTATGTGAGACCAAGCGGAACCGCACCACAGAGGACCCCAACCACAAGTCTGCGACTCGCACACCGCCCATTTGACCTGACACAGCTTTCCGCCCCACCCCTCCACTGGACGATTTTCAGGAAGGAAGAAGAATGGAACACAGGGGATGGAGCTGAGGGGCTCGGAGGTGGTGGTTATAGGTTCGGGCCCTGGAGGGCAGAGATCCCTGCTTCCGTCCACAGTTCATTGTCACAATGAACCATTTCAACCCCTGTAATGAAGGAGAAAAAAGGCTGGAACTCTGTGTGGCCTGGTTATCTGCAGGAAACTCTGGCGGAGTGGGCCCAAGAGACACGTGATTGGCCTCCAGGGTCGTGACATGCAGCAGCAGACAAGGGTGGGGGCCCTAAGGGCTACACCAGGCCCAAAGAGTCTCTAGGAAGCAGTTACCCCTGTCGTAGTCTCCTCTACAAGAGGTGACAGGAGACACCCTGGCTCCACTCCCAGCCTCAGAACGGCAGGGAGGGCTGCTAAACGTCCCCAACGAAGCAGGGCCAGTGATCAATGTTTGTCAAGAGGAAGAGACAGGCACTTTGATCCATTTTCAGTCTCTCTTGACTCAAAATAGATGTAGACATACCTTCAGCAGAGGCTAGCACCAGCAACTTCCACACTGGATAGACTCCACATTCCAACACCATTCTAAAACTCACCTTTACAAATGACCGTTAAAAATTCCCAGAGTAATTTATTCATTGTTGCTAGTTGCTGTCATGTGGCTTCCCACTCATGGTAACAGTGTATAACAGAGCAAAATAATTCTTCATCTTGTACTGTCTTCATTAGCAAAACCATTTCCAAGGAAAACACACACATACACACGCGCGCATGCAGTGAAAGTACTCCTCTGACTTCTCCCAAGTCCACCATTTCATGGGTAGTCTGTCATGACCTTTTAAATAAATCATTTTATCGAGGGCTCGTACAACTCTTATCACAATCCATCCATCCATCGGGTCAAACACATTTGTACATTTGTTGTCACTATCATCCTCAAAACATTTGCTTTCTACTTGAGCCGTTGGTGTCAGCTCCTCATTTTACCCCCTCCGTCCCCGCTGAGACTGTTCATCTTTAAGGGAGTAGGAAGCCTCATCGTTCTCCTGCAGAATGGCATAAGGTTTTGAACTGCTGACCTTGTGGTTATCAGCCCAATGCCTAACCCAGTGTGCCACCAGGGCTCTCTCAGGCACATGGATTCAAATAACAGCCAAACTCACTGCTGTGACGACATTCCCAGTGACCCGATAGGAGACAGCAGAACTTCCCGTGGGTGTTTGAGATTGTGACGTTTAAAATTTTCAGTCTTATTGGCACTTCACCCACATATCATACAGTTGAATAGTCCGACCATATTGTATGATCTTTACCATCATCAAGTTTTGGAACATTTTCTTTTTCCCTGTACTCATTGTTATTAATGTATTTTTTTCAATTTTGGCAAAAATATACCCAACAAAGCATTCACCAGTTCCACAACTTCTACATGTACAATTCAGTACCATTGATGATGCTCTTTGTGTTGGACAACCATTGTTCCACCATCAACAACTTAAACTCTATGCTCCCTAAGCAAAAACTCTTTCTCCTTCACCCACGGTAAGCACAGGTCAAGTTTGCTTTCTTTTTTTTAAAGTAGTTTTCTTGATATACTAGTCACATGTCATACACTTCCATAGTTAAACCACTTCCAAAGAGAGTTGTACATACACCAGACTGTGACTCTTTATGGGAGCAGAAAGCCTCATCTTTCTCTCACTGAATGCCTTGTGTTTACGAGCTGTTGGCCCCGTAGTTACCCTCCCCACCCTGAGCTCTTCGGGGTGCTTTGATTCGGGAGATCAAAAGAGACCCATATTTTGCCTGGCTTATTAGATAATTTTTCCCATTACGGTTCCCACTTTTTCCATTAAGGAACGATACTCTCTAAGAAGGTATTCTTAACCCCTTTATACAAAGAAGCCTCTCCCACTTATCTTTATGGATGTTGTAAAAGTGGCCTGGAGGTGGGGTGGGGGGCAGAAGGGTTGTCTGACCACCTAAGGCTTCACAAGGGGGCAGGAGAATCACCTGTCTCAGTTGCAGCTGCTCCACACGGCTGGGATTCTGGGACTCTGGGATTCTGCTTCACAGCTGGATGAGAGACTGTCATAATTGCAGGCCGCTTTCTTGCCCTCTGCTGTTTCCTTCACACCTTTCTCCATGGTACACCCAGCCTCACTTCAAAAGGAGAAAGAGGGATGAGTTCCAGAGCATAAGGAATATGCACCAAATATATTTTCTTTATTACTAGGAATTCAGATAGAGCTCCAAGACGATCTCACACCTCACCACGACTGCATGATACAGACGAAGAGCATGTATGCATGGAAGCAGGACCGCAATTAGCCAATGAGATAGGGACATGCTGCTGTGTGGCGTGGTTAGCTTTAACCCTGAAGGGATGGAAGGTTATTTATGATGAGGCTATTATTGTAGCCATTTTAACTCCAAAGGAGAATACAGTTAAAAAGAGAATAATTTTAAAAAGGGAGGGAGGAGTGGGAATGATTGGGGGGGCGGTTTTTGAGATTTATAAACGGTTGTTTGATTACCTGAGAAATGTCTTTAGTGGCCAAAGAAACTACTTCTCTCAGAAAGGATATGAAATGCTAGAGATGCATGTAGACCTCTTACAAGGAAAAACAAAAAACAAACTCACTACCATTGAGTCAGTGCCATTCACAGGACAGTGTGGAACTGCCCCTGTGAATTTCTGAGACTGTCAATCTTTATGGGAGTAGAAAGCCCTGTCTTTCTTCCTCTTTCTCCTGCTGGTGGTTTTGAACTACTGACCTTGTAGTTAACAGCCCAACACACAACCTCTATGCCAGCATGGTTCCTTATAAATAAGCAGTTTAAAACTTGAAGGAAAAATACAAAACAAAACAAAAAGAACCTGCCCTCAGAATTTTTGAGAGTTCACTAAGAGTATTCTTAAAGGTCCAAGAGGCAGCGAAGAGCATCTGAAGATATGGTCTCTTTCTCTCTCTTTTTAATTGTTTTATTGGGGCTCATACAACGCTTCTCACAATCCATGCATGCACCAATTGTGTGAAACACATCTGTACGTTCTTTGCCCTCATCATTTTCAAAGCATTTGCTCTCCACTTAAGCCCTTTGCATTAAGTCCTCTTTTTCCCCCTCCCTCCCTGCTTCCCCCTCCCTCATGTGCCCTTGATAATTTATAAATTATTATTTTGTCATATCTTTCCCTGTCCGATGTCTCCCTTCACCCACTTTTCTGTTGTCCATCCCCCAGGGAGGAGGTCACATGTAGATCCTTGCAATCGGTTCCCTCTTTCCAACCCACTGTCCTCTACCCTCCTAGTATCACCACTCACACCACTGGTCCTGAAGGGATCATCTGTCCTGGAGGAAAGTTGTGTTTTTCATCGTTGCTACGTCGTCCCCTTACTGACTCATCTGCAAGGGGGTCTCCAGTGGCCATCAAACGGGCTTTGGGTCTCCACTCTACACTCCTCCCCTCATTCACTATAGTAAGATTGTTTTTGTTCTGATGATGCCTTATACCTGCTCCCTTCAGCACCTCGTGATCACACAGGCTACGGTCTCTTACAAATATTTTATTTCAGTAGATGGTACAATCTCACAGGGGTTTCATAGTTTCAAAAGCTACAATCTCATCATGTTGTATCTGTTTAGAAAAATGGTGAAGTAAATTGAATGGCTTGATTTTGGCCATACATATTTCTACACAGTATTTGTGGAATCTACACCAAGAAAGATCCTCTCCTTTTGTTCCAGTGAATTGTTCTTGTGTATAAATTGCTTTCTATTCCAGTATATCCAGAGAGGTGAAATAGCAAGTCCAACCACATAGCTAAAGGCTGCTCCAGACATACAGGAGATGGGCTATATTGGCAAAAAAATGTGTGAGCTGAAAAGAGAACAAATCGCTCATTATGACTTGAACACAAATTATCCTAAATAGTCCTATATTAAAACATATATGTACCTTCTTCAGAAAACAAAACAAAACAAAACACAAACAGGTTATTCAATTAGTCCTTCAGGATCAGAAATGCTCAGGACCCAATTCTTCCAGCCAGGATAGCCTCTTCTTAGCCATGCCTGCAGGGACAACTTTCCCTCAGAGAGGACCTTGGTCTCTCAGCCACATAGACCCCTTGACTTCTGCCCTACTCAGTCAATGCACCAGACCTCTTTAAACGCTGCTGATATATTCCCAAAGGATGCTAAAGCACTCCACCATCAGCATCAGCCTGAAGGTGTTTAGCATTAGCTCTTGGTCCAGCAATCTTGCTCCTCTAATGAATTGTCTGGAGGGACCCCACTCCATATGGAAGCCTCCTGATGTCAGGCACTCAGTTCAGTGGGCTCCCTGAGTTAGAAAGCCCACCCTTCTATCTTATATTCAGAACTGTGCCACTCTTCTCTCTGGAAAACTAATGGCTTTATTCTAGTAAAGAAGACTGCAGAAGCAAGTGAATCAGGTCAGGTGCTAGACTCAAGCCCCAGGAACTGGAGAGTTGGCAGAGGCAAGCCAGATGTGGGATCCAGAGGAAGAGAGCAAAACATCTAAACGTGAAAGAGGTCTCACATGCTTAGCCAGCCCGAGAGCCCAGTGGGACTCATAGGAAGACGGTTCATCTGAGTTCTGGGCCAGTAATCTTGGTGGGCGGTCACTGGCACCTGCTTGGTGTTCATCACCCAGCAGTCTCCATCATGTGCTTTGTATGCACAGAAGAAGAGGTCACAAAGAAGACAGATTGCCCACAACCAGGATCTGGATGGCAGCTGGGATTTTGCCTTTTGCAGACCATGCCTCCAAAGAAACAGAGGATGCTGACTTGAGTCACACTCTAGTAAGGTGGAGCCCAAAATATGTCCCACTTTAATCCCCTCATGAGCATCATGGATAGCACCCTCAGAATGGAATCCCAACCACTGGTGTGGGGGCTAGGATTGTGGTACTCCGCAAAAGGGAAGACCATGGCTAGAAGGACCCCATTAAGGAAATAATTACATCACAACCCTCAAGTTTAGCTTTTGTATTCTGGTCTAACAGGCTATTCTAATTTTAAGACAAAACGACTTTCTTTTTCTCTTTAAAATGTTCTTTTAACTTTCTACTTAACTTTCCTCTGACTTTCTATAACCTTTTACAATTTCCCATAGCGTTCTCCATTCCAAAGTTAGCCCTTTATGTCTTGTCACCTGGTTTTGGAAACACCACATCTCTCCTCAACTGACTAAATCATTTGCATATATTTAAACTTTCCTGGGTATTTTGAAAGACAATAGACGACCAATTTTTTTTTGCATTATTTCACAGTGCTTTACGGCATGAAAGAGACCCAATCTCAAATACAATTTAAGGAGAATATGTATTAAATAGTTTTTTGTATTAAATCTTAAAGGGGGGCAAAAACAATAGAAGGACACAGACAAGATGTCAAGCTGGAGTCCCAGGCTTCATCGGATGGTAGTTAAAAAAGGTATGGAACAAAGGAAATTGTCACAAATTCATGCTGGAGGGCAGATCAGTACATCAGTGAGAGGTGGGACTACAGAACCAGGAACAGGACCATAATTGACACAAGTATATGATGATAAATCGAAGAGCTTCCAAGACGGGACTATGATCTTCAGACCAAGGCAGTCAGGACATTGACAGGGCATGACTCATGACCATGGGGCACCCTGTATGACCCCCCAATATGGCGGTCTCCATCAAGGACAGACCACATAAGCAAACCCCAAAGAGAGAGACTATCTCTCCCTGGGCTGGCTGGGGAGGGGTGGAGGTCATCCACTTTTCATACACTCTGTCTACATCCTACACTTGATCTTAGCCAAAGGCCGAGAAGTGATCAACTACATCCTTAGTTAATGATCAGAAGGAATTCAATGGACCCTCAGTCCATGTGAAGACTACATCTGTAGCCTTCTGTGAATGGGATGTCCAGAAATTAAGCTCGAAGACAGCACAGCCAGTGGAGAAAACTCCAAGGTCCTAGACTTACTCGATATCTCTGGAAGAACTTGTTTCCCATTTAAAATCACCCTCCCTCCCCCCCTAAGATAAAATATATTATGAAGTATCTAACTTAAGTTAGTTGGAAAGAACTCAAAAATCTCCGTCAAAGTGGATTCCTATCATTCTCCACAAGATCAAGACGACTTAACCTACAAACACTCACCAGTTCCTAGAAGAAATACTAAAATTTGGAGGAGACTTCCGGGAAGATGGCGACGGAGTGATACATACCAGAGGGACTCTGCAGAATCCAGCCCAGGAGAGTTGCTCAGAGGGAAATTCAATGCCACTGGATCGCAGGAGGCGCATCATAAAGATAAGTAGGCACAGATCCATGGGGTTTTGAGGGGCTGGGGGCTTTTGGCTTACCTCAGTGGAAGCCGGCTGGGGCTCAACCCTAGCCTAGCCGCTGTGTCTGCCCAATCTGGAACCATTTGGAGCCTGTAGCAGGGCTTGGCCTAGGCACAGCCACAGTTTTCCCCTACCTGCCTCAGGGTAGGGACAGGGCCCTTGAGGCCCCACCGGCAGGGACTGGTGTTTAGCTGCATTGTTGCTTCTGTTTGCATCTCTGCTCTATATTCCCACACAGCCAGGGAGGGCTGCGGAGGGGCTTTTTCGGGGCACAGCCACAGCTTGCCGCGCCGCGTGGGCTGAGCAGGGACTGAACCCAAACCCCCACAGCTCCATAGGCAGGGATCAAGCTTCAGCTACACTGCGGCGTCTGTTAAGATCTCTGCTCTCTGTCCCCACACTTCTCTGGAGGCTGCTCAGCAGCTTTCTTGCGACTCTTCTTGGGGCTCAGCTGCGGATTGCCGCTGGGGCTTGGAGCAGGGAGTGGGCCCTTGCAGGTCCACAGGCAGGGAGTGGGACTCAGCTGCATAGTTGCTTTTCCTTCCCTCGCTTCCCTGTACCCCTGCACAGTCTGGTCTCACTTTTAAATTTTTCTCCCCCTCTTGTTCCTGAACTGCTCTCTCACACTCCATTGCAGACTTACGGGACACTCCCATTGCCCTAGGGCATTTTCGCCTGGGCCACACCCAGCTAGGTGAGCTCCACCCTGCATAGATAGCCCAAGGCTAGGGAAAGGCCTGCTTGCTCTCCAGGGGATGCTCCTCAGACTCCTCTCCAGGGACTTCCTGTCTGTGTACCTGGGGACATAAGGCAGCTCAGCCAACACTTATCAATATTCAAACCAATAGCAGGAACTTCAGCCCAGCCTCTGCAACACTGGGGCAGGCAGCCGACCTGCCATCTGGGGCACTCCACTGATAGGGAAGCCACAGGAAGATAAAGTGGTAGGTTAATAACCTAGCAAAATCAGCTGTAGGCAGTTCGAAGAAGCATTCCTATAAGTATTCCAGAGAGAGACTAGAAAATGGCACCTGGCCCCTCAAAAACAACTCAACGCAAACAGCCATCAGCCCCAACGACCTCAACAAAAAAAAACCAGGAGAAACAAAAGACAAAGGCAGAAGATGTGCTGAACATAGCAACATACATAGAAGAAGCAGACATTGAGAGGCCATACAAAGAAACTCTCAGAATGCTGCTTGGAGCCATGCAGGATATGAGGGAAACAATACAGAAAAAGGATGAAACAATAGAGGAGATAAAAGCCATACACCAAAGGGAAATATAGGAGCGTAGGGAGGAAATAACGAAAAACAATAGCAAAATCATGTTCCTTGAGAATCGATTGGAGGAATCAGAGAACCGCATCAGTGTCTAGGAGGACAGCCAAGCAGACTTTAATAAACGTAAGCAAAAATCTAATAAGAGCATCAGAGAAGCTGAAGAAAGCCTAAGAGCTATGTCTGATGCTATGAAGAGGAACAACATTAGAATTATTGGCCTACCGGAGGAAGACACAACAAAGAAGTCATCTGCAACAGTAGCGAGAGAATTCTTGGAGGAAAACTTCCCCAGCCTAATGAATGAAAACCAAGCAACCATCCAGGAGGCTGAAAGAACACCAGCACAACGGGACCCCAAGAAGAAATCACCAAGGCACATAATAGTTAAACTATCCAACCTTGAGGAAAAGGAGAAAATCATGAGAGCAGCTAGGGCAAAACAAGCAATCACATATAAAGGTCACCACATAAGGATATGCTCAGACCTATCAGCAGAAACTATGAAAAAAGGAGAGAGTGGAGTAACATATTCCAAAAGTTGAAGGAAAACAACGCAAATCCAAGAATACTCTACGCAGCCAAATTATCAATCAACATCGATGGAGAAGTAAAAGTCTTCCCAGACAAGGAAAAACTCAAAAAATACGCTACAACAAACCCAGCCTTACAAAAGATCCTCGCCAACTCAGTATGGGCAGAAGAACAACACTCACCAAGCACAAATAAGAGACCAACACATTGAACAACTTCACCCAGAGCACAACAAAGAGAAAACAGGCCCCAAGATAGCAATGGCTTAAGGATGGAAAGAAGTCAAGAATAAAACACACACAAAACACACACTAATGATAAAGGAAAGTAGGACAACTCCCAACACAAAAGGTATAAAATGGCATCACAGAGTCCGCACATTGAGATAATAACCCTGAATATCAATGGCCCGAACTCAGGCATTAAAAGACTGAGACCAGCAGAATGGCTTAGAAAACCCAACCCATCAATTTGCTGCCTACAGGAGACACATCTCAAGGCTACAGACAAAAATAGGCTGAGAATCAAAGGCTGGAGAAGGACCTACCAAGCAAACAGCAATACAAAAAAAGCAGGGGTTGCAATCCTTATCTCGGATAAAATTGACCTCAAAGTGCAAACCATAAAAAGAGATAAGGAGGGACACTATATAATGCTCAAGGGAATCATAGACAATGAACCACTAAGCATTGTAAACATATATTCCCCGAATGAGAGACCAGCTCAATATGTCAACCAAACACTCCAAAAGATTAAGAAAGAAATCACAGACTCGACAATTATAGTGGGTGACTTCAACACACCAATCACTGAGAAAGCTAGATCACAGGGAAAGAAACTCAACAAGGAGACTAGAGCACTAATCTCCACAATTAGACAATTTGACCTAATAGATATTTACAGAGCTTTTCATCCAAATAAAAAAATTTCACATTCTTTTCAAGTCCCCATGGCACATATTTGAAGATAGACCACATGCTGGGGCATAAGGCAAATCTACATAAATTTAAGCACATTGAAATAATACAGACCTCTCTCTCTGACCACTGTGCCATAAGACTGGAAATCAACAAAAAGAAGACAAAGAAAATAAGAGCAAATAATTGGAGGATGAATAGATCTCTACTGCAAAAGGAGTGCATACTGGTGCAGATGAGAGATGAAATCAGGAAATTTCTAGAAACCAACGAAAATGAGCACACGACGTACCAAAACTTATGGGACACAGCAAAGGCAGTCATCAGAAGAAGGTTCATAGCAATACAAGCACACCTAAGAAAGGAAGAGAGACTCATGATGGATACGCTGACACAAAATTTACAAAATCTAGAGCAGAGTCAGCAGGACAACCCTACTAATAGCAAAAGAAAAGAAATTATAAAAATCAGGGCTGAGTTTCAGGAGAGGGAAAATAAGAAAACTATGGAAAAAATTAACATCGCTAAAAGTTGGTTCTTTGAAAGGATAAACAGGATCGATAGACCATTGGCAAACCTAACCAAAGAATGGAGGGAACAAATCTCAATAGCAAGAATAAGGGATGAAAGAGAGGTCATTACAACAGACCCTAATGAAATCAAAAGGATAGTTACACAGTACTATGAAGGATTGTACTCCAATGAATTCAACAATTTGGAAGACATGGACAAATTCCTGGAAAAACAATCCCTCCCTAGACTATCCTCGGTGGACATCAAGAATCTCAACAGACCCATAGCAATAGAAGAAATAGAAAAGGTTATCAAGGGATTACCAACAAAAAAATCCCCTGGACCAGATGGATACACTGGAGAATTTTACCAAGCATTCAGGGAAGAACTAATACCAATCCTACACAAACTTTTCCAGAACATAGAAAAAGATGGCAAACTCCCAAACTCCTTCTATGAAGCTAGTATAACTCTGATACTCAAACCGGGCAAGGATCCCACAAGAATCAAGAACTACAGACCAATATCCCTAATGAACATTGATGCAAAAATCCTTAACAAAATACTAGCCAACAGAATACAACAGTATATAAAACAAATAATTCACCATGACCAAGTGGGATTCATACCAGGGATGCAGGGATGGTTCAACATACGAAAGACCATTAGTATTATTCGTCACATTGACATGAAAAAGTATAAGAATCACATGATAATATCAATAGATGCAGAAAAAGCATTCGACAACATCCAACACCAATTCCTGTTTAAGACATTAGCGAAGATAGGAATAGAAGGAAAGTTCCTCAAGACAATACAAGCTATATATGAAAAACCAACAGCCAAAGTCATAGTCAATGGAGAAAAGACTAACACAATCCCACTGAAAAAGGGAACCAGACAAGGATGCCCCTTGTCTCCACTCCTTTTTAATATCGTGCTGGAGGTTTTAGCTAACAGCATAAGGCAGAGAAGTCACATCAAAGGTATTCGACTGGGGAAGGAAGAGGTGAAACTATCGTTATTTGCAGGTGATATGATTCTATATATGGAAAATCCCAAAAATTCCACAAGGGGAGTACTGGAAGCAATAGAGGAGTTTAGCAGAGTGGCAGGATACAAGATCAACAAACAGAAGTCCATCGGACTGTTATACACATCAGATAAGACCACAGAAGAAGAGATAAAAAAGGTGGTACCCTTCGCAGTAGTCAAACACAAATTGAAATATCTAGGGATACACCTGACTGAAAAAACAAAAGATCTATATAGGAAAAACTATAGAACACTATTACAAGAAACCAAGAACGACCTCAACAAATGGAAGAATATTCCATGCTCTTGGATTTGGAGACTTAATATAGTTAAGATGTCAGTTCTGCCAAAAGCACTATATAAGTTTAATGCCATCCTGATACAATTACCATCATCCTTCTTCAAAGAAATGGAAAAACTCATTACCAACTTCATATGGAGAGGGAAGAAGCCCAGAATTAGCAGAGAACTCCTCAAGAAGAAGGACACCGTGGGAGGGCTTGCTTTACCTGACTTTGGCACATACTATGCAGCCACAGTTCTCAAAACTGCATGGTATTGGTACAATGACACATACTCAGACCAATGGAAAAGAACTGAAAACCCATAAGTAAAAGCATCAGCATACACACAGCTGATCTTTGATAAGGGCCCCAAATATATCAAATGGGAAGCCGATGCCCTCTTTAACAAGTGATGCTGGAAAAAATGGATATCCACATGCAGAAAAATGAAGCAAGACCCTTATCTCACTCCATGCACAAGAATAAACTCAAGGTGGATCACAGACCTTGAAGTTAAACCCCAAACTAATAGAGCCATCAATGAGGGAATTGGGACCAACTTGAGAACTTTGGCGCAGGAAATACACAGGCTATCAGAAATATGGAAGGACACAAACACAGAGGAGGCACAAATTGACAAATGGGATATACTGAAGATAAAACACTTGTGTACATCTAAAGAATTCACCAAGAGAGTAATAAGAGATCCCACAGACTGGGAAAACATCTTTAGCAATGACACATCAGACAAAGGCCTTATTACTAAAATCTACAATACTCTGCTAGATTCCAAAAAGAAAAAAACCAATAGCCCACTTGAAAGGTGGGCAAAGGACTTGAACAGAAATTTCACAGGGACAGTAATCCGAATGGCCAACAAACATATGAGAAAATGTTCTCGATCTTTAGCCATAAGAGAAATGCAAATTAAAACAACAATGAGGTACCACCTGACACCCTCAAAGGTAGCCCAATTCAAAAAATCAGAAAGCAACAAGTGTTGGAGGGGCTGTGGGGAGACAGGAACTCTCATCCACTGCTGGTGGGCCTGTAAGTATGTACAGCCATTATGGAAATCAATCTGGCAATACCTAAAACAGATGGAAATACAGTTACCATATGACCCAGCAATCCCCCTACTGGGCATATACCCAGAAGAGACAAGAAACAAACCAAGACCAGACATCTGTGCTCCAATGTTCATTGTGGCACAGTTCACAATTGCAAGGAGTTGGAAGCAACCCAAATTTCCATCAACTGGCGATTGGATTAAAAAACTGTGGTATATACATATAATGGAGTACTACGCATCACTAAAAAGCAGTGATGAACGTATGAGGCACATAGCGGCATGGGAAGAACTGGAGGAAATCATGCTAAGCGAGGTAAGTCAGGCACAAAAGGACAAGTACAACATGAGCCCGCTGAGGTAAGAATTAAAAAAATTTTTTTTTAATGCAAAAGTGGCATAGGGGAAAAAGCTACTGTATACAAACATTTCTGGGGTGAAGACTGTGTAGTATGGCAGAGACCAGACCAAAACCAGGAATGCACATGGTAGACAACGGTGGAGGATGGGGGTAAAGGAAAACAAAAGGATGAATATAAGGAAGAAAAGGGAAGTGGGGGCATGGGGCACTAACCCACCCAAGGGGAGGGTATTGTTTATATCTCCACAGGGAAAGTGGGACTAGACTTCAACCCAGTGTCGCAAGGTGTGAATGCAATATCCCGGCCTGGAGTAGGGAACAAGTGGAGAGGTCTGGGAGGCTGGCCCCAGCACCATAAATTAAGTGGATTCCTGCCCCTCCCCCAAAAAGAATTTGTTTCAAAGGATGACATTGATTTTGCAGCTCCGGGAGATGGACATATCTGATCAGAGCACATGGGAGCAGATGAAGGGGCAGGAGGAGACAGTGGAACACAGCCTGGCCCACCAGACCATGAGGATGATGTTCCTGAGTAGAGCAGCCAGTCCACAGAGAGAACAACATGGCTGGCCCTACTCAGTGACTAAGGGCGATACAGGGGACAGCACCGGAGACACAGTGTGGGAATTGCACCTGACCTGATCCCACCACGCCGAGGCACAGCACTGGGGGAGTGCAGTGGAACAGCAAGGGAATGGAGTGGCAAGGTCCCCAGGGAATGCTGAAAGTGGACTTTGGGGCCAGGGCATGGTGCCCCAACAGACTGGACTGGAAAACGCTCCTAAGAGCCAGCAAATGATCCTTGAACGAACTACAAGCCTTTCTTTTGTGAAGTGTTTTGTTTTGTTCTTTGTCAGTGGTTTGTTTTTGTTGTTTTGTTGTCTGGTTGTATACTGTTGCTTTGTTTTCCTCTGTCTTGTTTTTGTGCATGTTAGTGTCTCCACAGGTCTGTCTGAATAGGACAGGCTGGATGAACTATCTGGAGGAAAAACAATGGGACAGACAGTTCCGGGGGGACAGCCAGCTCCGGGTTGGGGAGGAGGGTAAGGAAGTGGTGTTAATAAACACAGGGACAAGGGAACAACATGGGACCCAAAATGGTAGTGAGGGGGGAGTGGCAGGCCTGATGGGGAACGATCAAGTGTAAGGTTGCGTAGAGAAGAGGTATAGCTGTAACCCAGGTGGGGACGGAGCATGGTAGTGGGGCAGGAGGAAAGTCAAGGGAGAGGGAGGAAGGAGCTGGGAGTCAAGGGGCATTTATGTAGGTCTAGACAAAGACACGTACATGCAAACATATATATGAGGATGGGGAAACGGATCTAAGTATCTACATTTATAGGTTTAATATTAAGGTGGCTGAAGGACCTTGGGCCTCTACTCAAGCACTCCCTCAATGCATGAATACTTTCATTTATTAAATTGGCACTCTATGATGCTCACTTTCCCGACACAACTGCTGAAGCCAAAGTGGGTGAACAAGTAAATGTGGTGAAGAAAGCTGATGGTGCCCGGCTATCAAAAGAGATAGTGACTGGGGTCTTAAAGGCTTGAAGATAAACAAGCGGCCATCTAGCTCAGAAGCAACAAAGCCCACATGGAAGAACACACCACCCTGGGTGATCGAGTGGTCCCAAAGGGATTAGTTATCAGGCATCAAAGAACAAAAAATCATCATATCATTGGCTGCACACCTCCATGATAGGATCGCTGAAGACAAATGGGTGCATAAGCAAATGTGGCGAAGAAAGCGGATGGTGCCCGGCTATCAAAAGAGATAGTGTCTGGGGTCCTAAAGGCTTGAAAGTGAACAAGCAGCCATCTAGCTCAGAAGCAAAAAAGCCCACATGGAAGAAGCACACCAGCCAGTGCGATCACGAGGTGCCCAAGGGACCAGGTATAAGGCATCATGCAAAAAAAAAAAATATATATATATATATATATGTATGGGTATATATATATATATCATATTGAATGAAGGGGGGAGGGGGAAGTGCAGAGTGGAGACCCAAGGCCCAAGTGTCGGCCACTGGAGATCCCCTTATAGAGGAGTTTAGGAGAGGAGATGGGTCAGCCAGGGTGCGAGGTAGTACCGATGAAGAACACAGCTTTCCCCCAGATCCTGGATGCTTCCTCCCCCCAACTACCATGATCCGAATTCTACCTTGCAGGGCTGGATAGGGAAGAGGTTGTACACTGGTGCATATGGGAGCTGGAGGCACAGGGAATCCAGGGTGGATGATACCTTCAGGACCAAGGGTGTGAGGGGCGATGCTGGGAGAGTGGAGGGTGAGTGGGTTGGAAAGGGGGAACTGATTACAAGGATCCACATGTGACCTCCTCCCTGGGAGAGGGACGGCAGAGAGGGGTGGGGGGAGAGGGAGGGAGACTCCGGATAGGGCAAGATATGACAAAATAACAATGTATAAATTACCAAGGGCACATGAGGGAAGGGGGAGCAGGGAGGGAGGGAAAAAAAAAGAGGGGGAGCAGGGAGGGAGGGAAAAAAAAAGAGGACCTGATGCAAAGAGCTTAAGTGGAGAGCAAATGCTTTGAGAATGATTGGGCAAAGAATGTACAGATGTGCTTTATACAATTGATGTATGTATATGTATGGACTGTGATAAGAGTTGTATGAGCCCCTAATAAAACGTTTTAAAAAAAGAAATACTAAATTTTGATTTAATAGTACCACCTGGAGATAAAATGATCATATTTTCATAATCCTGTATTTTACATGCTTTATAGAACTTTTAAGAAAAAGCTATTTAGAATGAGTTGTTTCTTCCAAAGGCCTTGTTATAGCAAATGTTTAAAAAATGTACTCTAATAGACAGCAATCCAGAACACTTGAATTATTTTCATGGCACCCAAAATCTAGAGAAACAGATGCCTGTTCAAAATTGACCTACCTTCTACAGGCTAAATATTATCGGAGTAATAGACTGTTGACACTTTTTCTTTTTGTGGAGAATCTTGTTTTGTTGATGACAGATAAACTTCACAGGCTAAACACTACCAAGTCTTAGTTATGTCACCAGACCAGCTTCGTAAGCTATGCTAGATTCGGTCTTAGGTACTCTTTCTTAAACCTGTTAGAACTTCTCCTTTCACACAGGGGGGCCTTGAAGTTCCTCTTCCCAGAGCATCCAACACTATGCTGTCTTTAAAGCTCCCCATTGGCAGCATCATGGTCCACAAGCTCACCTCTGCAAAACCATGGACGAATGTGTGCTCACATGATGGAGGTCTGAGGGAGGCTATGGAGTCAGGGGAGACTACAGATATATTCCCATCAGGGGCATCAGATTCACTATCTACAAAATGCTAACTTCGTTGCCTGGAGTGATCTAGGCATACTGGCGAGGAGCAAAAGGATTGCCTTTGACCTTGTTCACAACCTGGAGACAGAGGAGGATCATAAGATTTTGTCTGCCTCTAGATCAGTGGTTTTCAACCTTTCTAATGCCATGACCCTTTAATTCAATTTCTCATGTGGTGGTGACCCCCAACCATAAAAGTATTTTCGTTGCTACTTCGTAACTGTCATTTTGCTACTGTTATGAATCATCGTGTAAATATCTGATATGCTGGATGTATTTTCATTGTGACAAATTGAACATAATTAAGGCATAGTGATTTATCACGAACACAATGTTATTATATATTGTGAAATATTTACTTCTAATTACAAATAAATGAAATTCTTGAAGCATGTTGTAGCACGGGTGGCAGACTGCACGTCGGGTGCTCATATGTATGTGGGTGGATCTGCATGTGGGCAGACTCACCTGGAGATGGATAGAGGATCAGTGTCTCAGTTCCTAAGACCATGAGAAATATGTGTTTTCCGATGGTCTTAGGCGACCCCTGTGAAAGGGTCGTTTGACCTCGAAAAGGGGTCACAACCCATCGGTTGAGAACTGCTGCTCTAGAAGCTGTTCAAGTTTCTTTTATAGGGTAAGGATTGCATCACAATCATCCTATACATCCACTAACATATAACTTGTTATCACTACAGGTTAAGCATCGACAGGCAATCCTTACCATGTCTCATTACAATATTAAATGTCCATCCAGGGATGTATTTTTTTTAGGCTACTAAGACCTGGAGTTAGCAAACCAAATAGGAAGAACATGATCAGCATATCTTAAACTGAAAGAACTAGAGAAAAGATTCCAGCCTTAAGTTGCTACATTAAAAGATTCTATGGGAAAAGTATTAAATGATGCAGGAAGCATCAAAAGAAGATGGAAAGAGAACAACAGAGTTGAATGTGAACGAATTGTGTAAGATATGTTAATAATAAGAAGAAGAAGATGGAAGAAAGCATTGTACCAAAAAGAACTGATCAAAATTCAACCATTTCAAAGAGCGGCAGATGAGCAAGAACCAATGGTACTGTAGGAAGAAGTCCAAGCTTCCCTGAAAGCTTTAGGCAAAAGCAAGGCTCCAGGAATTGATGGAATACCAACTGAAGTGTTTCAACAAACCAATGAAGCACTATAAGTACTCACTCATGTCTGCCAAGAAATTTAGAAGACAGCTACTTTGTCAACTAACTGGAAGAGATCCATACTAATTCCAAAGAAAGGTGACCCAACAGAATGCTCAAATTACAGAGCTGTATCATTGAGATCACATGGGAGTAAGATTGTGCTGAAGATCGTCCAACATCAGCTGCATTGGCAGGAAGCTGCCAAGCCAGATTCAGAAGATGTGGAACAAGGGATAACATTGTCAGACGGATCTTGGCTCAAAGCAGAGAAAGCCAGAAAGATGTTTACTTACGTTTTATTGAATATTCAAAGGCATTCAACTGTGTGGATCCTAACAAACTACGGACAACCTTGAGAAGAATGGGAATTCATTGTGCTCATTCACTGTGCTCATTCCGTACCTGTACCTGCATCAAGAGGCCGTTGTGCTGCGTGGTTTATAATCAGGAAAGGTGTGCATCAGCGTTGTATCCTGTCACCATATGGATTTAATCTGTATATGGATCAAATATTCAGAAAAGCTGGATTATATGAAGAATGAAGCATCAGAATTGGAAGGTTTCTTTCTTTTTTGGGGGAAGGTTTCTTAACAACCTTTGATATGCAGATGACACAAGCTTGCTTGCTGAAAGTTCAGAGGACTTGAAGGATTTGCTGAAGAAAAGGTCAAGGATTTCAGCCTTCAGTGTGGATTACAACTCACTGTAAAGAAAATGACCATTGCACTGGGTGAATCTGCTGCACGGGACCTCTTTAAAGTGTTGAAAAGCAAGGATGTTACTTTGAGGACTAAAGTGTGCCTGACCCAAGATATAGTATTTTCTTTTTTAAAATTTGTATTAAAAGATCATTTTGTTGGGGGCCTTTACAGCTCTTATAACATTCCATATATCAATTGTATTAAGCATATTTGCACATATGTTGCCATCATTATTTTCTAAACACTTTATTTCTTTTAAAAAATAATTTTGTTGGAGGCTCATACAACTCTTATCACAATCCACACATCCATTGTATCAAGCACATTTGTACATTTCCACACCACCTTCCCTCCACCCTCCTGGTATCACCACTCTCACCACTGGTCCTCAGGGGTTCATCTGTCCTAGATTCCCTGTGTTTCCAGTTTCTACCTGTACCAGTGTACATCCTCTGGTCAAGCCGGATTTGTAAGGTAGAATTGGGATCATGATAGTGGGTGGGGAGGAAAGATTTGTCTTCTTTTGGGTGTGGATAGTGAGCTAAGTCAGTTTCCAAGGACATCCTCAGCCAATGGCAGCAGAGTGAACACACTGCCCATGCTAGCATCCCCTCCCAACCCAGACATCAGAAATACAGCAGTGTGACCCCTCCAAAAGTATGTACAGAGTGTTATAATTTCTCTCTACTGACCCTCAAAGCAACCAATAAAATATCAAAGAAAATAATTAATCAATTTTTAAAAAAACATCAATTTTAGCAAAAGGAAAATATCATCCTTGCACCTTGATAGTAGAAATGTATGAACAAATGCTTGGGATGGAGCTGCCCCTATGGATAAGTTGATCAAGCTGGATTGGTTCTCTGGCAGAGTTAGGATGCCAAAGAACACGGGCACGTAATGGAAGCCATGAATGTGAAGCTTGACCTATTTTGGAAAGATGTTGACCTTCCAAAGAGAACCACATGGTAGAGTGAGGCAAAATGAGCTGCATTCTGAGACAGGAATACACAGTGAACATTCCAGAAGAAAGTAAAAAATGTGTGGTGGAAAGGATTCCTTGAGGGTTTCAGAAAGGCCTAGGTTAGGATTCCTGCAATAGAAAGTATCCTTACCACCACCATGACATCAGGTCACGGGCCTCTTTCCCTTTAATTCACCTTGACCTTGCCCCAATGCTTGAAGGTTAATACAGGGAGAAGAAGCAGGAGAGGCCAAACGATTTACAATTCTTGTCCTAGCTTCCCAGGAGTGGTTCCTTTACAATTCTTGTAAATCTTATAAGTACCACGCGCTAACCAATCTCGCCACTGGAGCTTTTAATTCTTGTAAATCTATCCAATAGGAGTGTGTCCAGGAAAAATGGGTGGGCTAACAAAAAGAAGAAGGGAAGGAGGTGTTCAAGAGTAGTTGACTGTGAGATGAGAATTCTTGCCACAGTGATTTATTAAGCAATGCTCGCAGTAATATCAAGCAAAGTCGTATGATGACGGTGCATGTGTGTAGCTTTAACCCATTCCCACAGGTGAACAATGGAGACATGGTGGGGCAGTCACACATCGGAGGTGTCTCCACTGGGGAAGAGGCAGCTGGAGTACACCTACTCTTGCACTGAAGAGCCATTAATGAAGCGCTGCCTCTGGTTGGCTAGAGGTTCCCATGTGTGGCACGAGTGGCTTTCCTTTGGGCTGCCAATGCCTAGGTTGGCGGTTTGAACCTACCCAGCAATGCCGCAAGAGAAAGGCTTGTGCTCTGCTGATGTAAAGATTATAGGCAAGAAGCCCGTAATGAGCTGAGTTCTACCCTCTAACCCACAGTGTCACCAAGCGTTGGAAAGGACTCACTGGCAATGGGTTTGGTTTGAGTTGGTTCTGGAGAAGATAAACTCCAAAGTCTTTCCCCACGACCCTGTGTGTCCTAATGAGACCGCTGGAAGGCATTCCTCTGACTAGGAAGCAAAGGAACATGCTCTTCAAGGAGGGTTTTCAGGCAGGAGACATATTACCATGCAGACACATGGACCTATATAAAGAATGGAAGAGCACCAGAAATGGCAAATTAATAGGGAAGCAGAAAATGTCTTTCTGACTCAACTTGAATCATGATAGAATCGAGAAGGATGGCTGCCAGAGTCAAGCATCAGGCACGATTGACGGGGAATGGCTCAAGGATGTTTGGGGCGATGGGAATGTTCTTTATCTTGATTAGCATGGTGATCTGGATGCATGTTGTTGTTGTTGTTAAGTACCACGGAGTCAGATCTCATTCATAGCAACCCTTTGGACGACTTATTAAAATGCCCTGCTGTCCACATTCAAATTTTGTGCATTTTATTGTAGAGGAATTATACCTCAATAAAGTTGACTTAAAAAGCACAGTGGATATGCCATTTACATATCCTTCTAAATGGCAAAAATGAAAAAGAGAAAACCAAGTGTTAATCACAAGGAGCCACTGCTAGTCTCATACATCCCAAGTGGACGTTAAATGGTTCCAAACACTTTCAAAGGGTATTTGGCAGCATGGCCTAAGGCTAAACATTCAAGGACGCTTCAAAATAAAAGTTCATAGAAAAATTCTGTTTCCTTTCCATTCCATTTTGTTTTGCCTGTGGTCTTTTTGAAGCCCCTTCATGTGTACATCCTATCTACGACTCAGAAACTTCACTCCTGGATATAGTCAAGTGAAATATTTATATCCAGTCCCCAGGAGGCTAACACAAGACTGTTTGTAGCTGTGCTGTTCAGAACGTGAAAAGTTGAAAATAAACCAAATGGTTATTGACAAGGAAATGGATACAGGATATGCTGAAATTCTGTACAGCAAGGGAACTGAGTAAGGAGAACTACAAACAACAGTATGGTAGGTTTACATGCATGCTGCTGTGTGAAGGGAGTCAGACATTTTAAAAAACCAAAGCGTATAGGCTGTGTGAGAGCACTGAAATATCGTTTGAAATTAGGAAAAGTGATGCCGTGGTATAAGGGGTCAGGACAGTGGCTATTCTTTAGGGGGGATGTTAGTCAATGAAGGGCATTGTGAGGGGACTTCTAAGGAATTGTTAATGTGCTGTTTCTTGACCTTGATGTTGGTTACACAAGTTCACTTTGTGAAAATTAACGGAACAGTATACTTACAACTTGCGTGTTACATTTGAATACAAGTTACAATGAAAACAATATAAATTGGGAGGGAGGGGGGAAAAAAAGGAGGACCTGATGCAAAGGGCTTAGGTGGAGAGCAAGTGCTTTGAGAATGATTGGGGCAGGGAATGTGTGGATGTGCTTTATACATTTGATGTATGTATGTGTATGGATTGTGATAAGAGTTGTATGGGTCCCTAATAAAATGTCAAAAAAGAAAAGAGGAGAAAAAAAAAGAAAATGATTAGGGCAAAGAATGTACAGATGTGCTTTATACAATTGATGTATGTATATGTATGGACTGTGATAAGAGTTGTATGAGCCCCTAATAAATTGTTAAAAAAAAACTATTAAAAAAACCATTTTATTGGGGACCCATACAACTCTTTTCACAATCCGTATATACATCACTTGTGTCCAGAGCATTCGTACATCTGTTGCCACCATCATTCTCAAGGCACTTGCTTTCTACTTGAGCCCTTGGTATCAGCTCCTCCTTTCCCCCCTCCTCCCTGAACCCTTGATACTTTATAAATAATTATTATTTTATCACATCTTACACCATCCAATGTCTCAAATGCCTTTTTATAGTTAATAAAACACAAGTAGGTCTCTTTCTGACATTCTCTGCTTTAAGCCAAAGTCCATCTGACATTAATATTGATATTCCTTTAATCCACATCCTCTTCTGAATATGTCAATATATTACTGAAATAATTGTTGGATGATCTTCAGCAAAATTTTATTTACATGTGATATGAATGATATTGCTCTATAATTTGGATATTCTGTTGGATCAACATTCTTTGGAACGTGTACAAATATGGATATCTCCAATTCGTTGGCCAAGTAAATTTCTAAATTTCCTGGCAGAGATGAGGGAGTGTGTCAGTTCTTCTTCAGTTTGTTGAAACATTTCAATTGGCATCCCATTACTTGCTGGAACTTTGTTTTTGGCTAATGCTTTCAGTTCAGCTTGGATTTCTTTTTTCAGGACCATTACTTCTCAGTCATGTGCTACATCTCAATATGGTTGAATATTAATGAATTCTTTGGAATAGTGAAAAAAAAAACACAATATAAATTAGCATAAAATTTAATCACATAATTGAATTCTGCTTTTGTGGATTCAAGATGATTTGGAGTTGTAAAAACAATAGTGTGAATGTAGGTATTAAACAGAGTTGGTTTAAACATGTTACTAAGACTGGATAAAATGTAAACATAAAAACATAGGATTTACATTAGTAAATAAGTACCTCATAGAAGAAACTTCTATTAAAAATTCAAGCAATGGCAGACAGTTGATGGAATGGTTTGGGGCTTCTATCTGACGTCCTGTGAGTATACAAGAAGGAAGGAGAACCCCATTCCAGCCCAGCCCAAGGCTGATTTCAGGGAGGCCGAGGTGAAACACGCCTCCACACCCTGATCTTCCTTATGACACCTGACACCAGCTGTCCCTCCCTTGGCACTCCACTGCTCTTCTGAGTCCAATTATCCATTGCAATGGCCGCACAGAACTCCTCCACAACATTCCCAATGGTGGTTGTCTAGGGAAGTTAACCGGTCCAAAATCAGGATCCGAAAGCTTAAGGATACAGTTCTTTTCAGCTATGCTGGCAGGCATCTCTCTCTCTGGTCCTCAATCTCTCAGTCATGTGGCCCTGTGGTCTTTGTCTCGTGCAGGCAAGTGTTGCAAACCTTCTCTCGAGTTTCTGAAGCCTAAAGGCACTCAGCTTTACCCATCCCATGCGCGGGAAGCCTGGGCCTTTGTCTCAGGGTCCTGAGTGGGAGACCTCTGGCGTCTGTTGCTGCTGCCACTTGTCACCCAGGAATCGTGGGCGCTCTGTGATCTCTCTCCACTCTTCGTTACTGGTGGTTGTGAAATTTTCTATATTTTCTCCTGAGATGGCTCACCCGATAGCCACTAGAATGGCAAACTAGATCAATCCCGGAGCTATAGTCACCAGCATCTTATTTTCACGCACCGACGCAGTCATTCGGCGAGTTATAAAGCCTACAGTTGTTGTCGTTATTGCGTCCGCTCCAGCTTGTAGTGACCCTGTGGACAGCAGAGCAAAACACGGCCCGGTCCTGTGCTACCCACACCATTGTTCTTATGTTTGAGCCCATTGCTGCGGCCACTGCGGCCCTCCACCTTGTCAGGGACCTTCCTCTTTGTTGCTGTCCCTCCACTTCACCAAGCATGATGTCCTTTCTCCAGGGAATGATCTCTCCTGTTAACATGTCCAAAGTACACGAGATGAAGTCTGCCCATCCTTGTCTCTAAGGAGCATTCTGGCTGTACTTCTTCCAAGACAGAGCTGTTCGTTCTTTTGGCAGTCCATGCTACTTCCAATATTCTTGACCAGCACCACTATTGAAATGCATCGATTTTTCTTCAGTCTTCCTCATTCAATGTCCAACTTTTACATACATACGAGGCTATTGAAAATATCATGGTCAATTCAGAGATGCAGGAAACAGATTGGTGGTTGCTAGAAGGCTAGGGGAGGAAGAAATGAGACCGGACTGCTTCCGAGGCTTCCACCTCAATAAGGAAAAAAATCAAGAGAGAGCCAGAGGAAGGAAGATAGAAATCTCAGTACAATGAATGAAAAAGGTCCACACCAAGGCACATTATTGGGAATGTTCAAGCAGCAGGGACACAGAGAATAGCCTCAAGAGGAGATTTCCTCCATAAAGGATCAAGCCGGTGACTACTCTCTCAAGAGCACTTCAAAGGCTCAAAATGGTGAAAGGAAAATAGCAACCTAACATCCTGTATTGCCTAAAATTGCCTATCAGTCAATGGGGAAAAAAAATAGTCTCACCCATACACACTCTCCCCCTGCCCCCGGAAGCAACCCGAAGACATGCAGTAATTCAACAAACGAGGGAATACATTCAAAAAGAAAAGGAAATGGGCCCAGGGAACTGAGACTTCACCAGAAGAGAAAGAAAAAAGGTTCAGGTAATTCCCAGGATGAGTGGAAAGTCCCTGTGGCAGGCTTAGAGAATCAGCTCTTCTGGCTGAAACGGAGAATGGGCGATTAAAAAAAAATCATTTTATTAGGGGCTCATACAACTCTTATCACAATCCATACATGTATCAATTGTATAAAGCACATTTGTACATTCATTGCCCTCATCGTCAAACATTTGCTCTCCACTTAAACCCCTGGCATCAGCTCCTCATTTCCCCCCTCCCTCCCTCATGAACCCTTGATAATTTATAAATGATTATTTTGTTATACCTTACACTGTCTGACGTCTCCCTTCACCCACTTTTCTGTTGTCCGTCCCCCAGGGAGGAGGTTATATGTAGATCCCTGTAAGTCTCCCTCCACCCTCCCGGTATTGCCACTCTCACCAGCATGGGGAGGATGGGTTGAGGTGCAGCCTGGATTTACCTGGAAGCTAATGGAGCTTGGGAGAGCCTGCGTGATGCAAATAGTTAGGTGCTGGGCTTTTCACCAGAAAGTTAGAGGTGAAGGTGACCCCGGAGGCACCTCTGAAGAAAGCCCAGGTAATCTACTTCTGGAAAACCAGTCATGGACAAGCCTGTGGAGCCCAGTTCTATGCCCACGAGTCAGGGTCAACGTGAGTCAGAGTCAAGAGACGGCAACTGGACAATGGAGCTTGGCCTTGTTGCTTAGCGTTTGCTGAAGGGATGTGCAGTATTCTGGGAGGAGTTTCACAAAAATCACTCCCAGGAAGAATAAGGAAGCAGGAATGTAAGCTTTTGAAACCAGATGGCCGGAAGACCTGCTGATCCAAACAAGAGAGAGGGAGGGAAAGTGACTGTCAATTACGGGTCATTGACCCAGGAGACAGGATTGTTGTTGCTAGGTGCCCTTGGGGCTGGTTCTGACCCAGAACCACCCATGTGCCACAGACCGAACACCACCCAGTCCTGCAGGTTCGAGCCTATTGCTGCAGCCACTCATCCCCACAGCTCCTCAAGGACCTCCCTCTTTTTGCCTCCCTCCACCTTCCCGAGCATGCTGCCCTTCTCCAGGGCCTGGTCTCTCCTGACAACTTGCCCGAAGTACCTGAGATGAAGTCTCCCCTCCTTGTCTCTAAGGGGCCTTCTGGCTGTGCTTGTTCCACGACAGACCAGGTTGTTCTTTTGGCAGTCCATGGGACTGTCAGTATTCTTCACCAGCACCGCAGATCAAAGGCATCGGTTTTTCTCCAGTCTTCCTTATTCGGTGTCCGACTTCACATGCACAGGAAGCTATTGAAAACACCATGCCTTGAGTCAGGGGCATCTTTGTCCTCAAAGTAACATCCTTGCTTTTCAACACTTTAAAGAGGTCCCGTGCAGCAGATTGACCCAGTGCCGTGTGTCATTGGATGTCTTAGCTGCTGTTTCCATGAGCACTGGGTGTAGATCCAAGCAAGATGAAATCCTGGACAACTTCGATCTTTCCCCATTCATTGTGACGCTCCCTAATAATCCACATGTGAGGAATTTTGTTTTCTTGATATTACATGGTAATCCATACTGAAGGCAGTGGATAGAAGTCCAATATCAAGTAATTTCATTTTATCACAAGGATGAAAAGACAAAGTCCAGGCTGGGAGAGAATATTTTCAAATTATTTCACTAAGGTGAAGATGACTGTTTTGGGCTTAGGGTCCGCCAACATCTTACCTTTCTTATGACAGACGCTAACACTTAGAGTCCTGATGTCTCCATAGCCTTTGGGCTGCTCACCTCAAGACTGGCAGTTCAAACCCATCAGCTGTGCCCTGGGAGAAAGATGAGGCTGTTGGCTCATGGGAAGATTTGTAGTCTCTAAAGTCCTCTCTGCGTTGCTGTGAGGCAGAATCAACAGGACTGCAGTGGGTTCGGTTTGCGGTTTAGCCCTTGAATTACTTGATAAGGCCTCTGATGGAATAAAACTCAGGGAAGGCTTTGTTGTGGTTTTCGTTTCCTCTCTGTCGTTAAACTGAACCAATGTCAGAACCTGTTTTCCAGGAGCTCTCAGGCCCCTCACTGAAGCTGTGTCTCGAAAAGAAGGAAGGCCTTGCTGCTCACCCTTTCCTGAGTCCTCCAGACAACTGCAGAAAAGCACGATTTTCCTGGAGCCAGTGTATCCCCCCAAATTACCTTATTAGGTTTCTCAGCTGGGAAATACCTTGGTTCTTGGCTTTGCATAAGAAAAAAAATTCACACTGAAGCCTGGTTTGTGATCCAGGTGGGTTTTTATAAAGGATGGAAGAAGTTTCAGGTGTTACAGTTACTAAACAACGGCCCAACTCACGGGATTGCACACCCACATGTGGTGGCCTGAGGCCAGAGGCCACAGCAAGGCCGAGCAGAAGGGAAAACAAGAGAGAGGGGTGGTCTCGAGGTCCAGGTATTTGAGGCCTTTGAGTGGGAGGCGTGGTCAAAGGTATTGGTTGATCCCATTGGCTGAATTAAGCTTACCTGGGCCTAGTTCAGGCCACCCAGGTGTACTGCCCACCTGGCTCAGGCATGCCCAGTAGTCTTTATGGCTGGCTAAGGGCTTACCTGATTCTCTTCCAACCGCCTGTTGGGGGCCTTCAGGCATGAAGAGGGACAACCCCTTGGCCCTGTGCCACGCTACCTAGCAATCATATAACTCTCTATGCTGCCCCTTCAAAAGAGTGAGCTTGCTCTTAATCAAATTACTAGAAATATAATATAATTTAATATTTTGTTTAATGGAAACCCAAAATCTAGCAGTCCCCTCTCTTGCAGGAAAGATTCCTTTTATGCTTAATCAGTAGGGGTATTCTAACTCAGGAATGTGGGAAGGAAGGCCATAAAGATAAGTAGCCAGGCCTGAAACATCCTCCCATTTAGTTTAGATCAACAATGGAGTACAATGGTGGTCTGGTAAGGCCAGGCATGGAAGCATCCCACGCTTCATGTTTTACAAAATAATAGAGTGTAAGGCTTCAGGGGATAGTGGTCTGTTAACCTCTGGAGGGACTTAGATATAGATAATTGTTTCTTATAATCAATGCGAACCTTTTTTTGTCACATTGTTTGGGAATACCACTTATTTCCTCTGATCATTGTACAATATGCTTTTTGTCACCTAGTTTGAGATACATAACTTGCTTGGTTTTCACTGGCTTTAAAAAGCAGTTTAAAGGTCGCAAGCCCCACTATTTCTTTTCAGTCTTGCACAATAAAGCTAGAGGTTCTCGAATCACCTTGGTCTCTGTCTTTGGCTGAAACGGTGACAAGCAACCCCAGGCCTTGTTCACGGCAACACCTTGTTACCCATATTCCTGCTGATTTCCCCATTTTGAACTCATAGATTACACAAGGGCATGGCATGCTGTCCCTCATTTGAATCGTCTCTTATTTAGACTAATTTTACTTTAACAGATCCTAGATAATTTTTTTCTTAGACAATGGTTAACGTAGAACTGATTCAGATATATAAAGAACCCTTAGGAAACAGCGAGAGAGAGCATATCTGGAACAGCAGCGGAAGCTCTTACGAAAATGTCCAACCCCACCCCCACTTCCCCACCCCCACCCCCGAGAGCAAGAGTGACAGGAACAGCATGTCCCAATCCACTTTCTCAGAAATCTGGAAGTGAGCCACAGGCTGCAAGAATGTAAGAAGTGCTGATTCAACAAAAGTGAATTTGGGCAAGTTCAGTTGGCTTTGAAGGTCTTAAGGTGTGGCATTCCTACTCTCTGCTTCCCAACCCTGCAACCACAACACTTAACCCATCGCTGTCCATTAGATTCCAAGTCTTCTTATTGCTATAGGACAGAGGAGAACTGCCCCATCGTTTCCAAGGCTACAATCTTTCCTAAAGCAGGCTGCCTCATCTTCCTCCTACTGAGCTACTGGTGGGTCTAGGCCACTGAACGGTCGCTTGTCACTGCGCCTCTCGGACTCCCTGTACCTGCAGGAGCTGTGAAAGGCAGCAGACTCGAGAGGGGCTAGAAAGGGTTAGGGGCTTCCCTCAAAGCTTCATTCCTAGAGAGTTATTCCTTGACCTGTCTTATAACACTGTAACTCCCCCGCTCTGAGAACTCATTTTTTGCCCTGGTGCGGAGCTTGTTCACTGTTAACAGCCTTTCCCTGGAGGCTGTCTAAAAGAGCGGTTCTCAGCCTTCCTGAAGCCACGACCTTTATTACAGCTCCTCATGTGGCGGTGACCCCGACCATAACATTATGTTCATCGCTACTTCATCACTGTCATTTTGCTACTGTGAGGAATCTGCCGGCCCCTGTGAAAGGGTTGTTCGACCGCCCCCGCCCCCCGAGGGGTCGTGACCCCAAGGTTGAGAACCGCTGCTCTAATACAACCAGTAGCAACTGGTCAGCATCACAGCTGCCTGGGGCTGGGCTAAGTGTGGGGACAAACCAAAGGCTGATCAAAACAGTCAGGAAAACTGAGTCATGAGATTTCCCTAAGGGGCGTTGAACACTTCTGTCATGTTTCCATTCTAGCAGGCAATGTAATGGTGCCAAGCTGTAGGCATGCCCAAAAACCACCCCAGAAGATCCCAGTCTCTCCCCGCTGGCTGACCTCGAGACTGCTCAGGCAGGAAATAAAGACAAAGGCAGAGTTGCTAACCGGGAGAGCATTGAACACATGCCCCCAAACATACCCACAGAGCCCATGAGCAAAGGCTGGGAGACTTCTAATTAATTCCACTGAGCAGAAGCCTCCATGGAAACCCACAACACATATTGTACAAAATGGATTCAGAAAAATGAATAAACAAGCAAACACACAGCCTCCACATCAGCCACGTCACAGTCCCCAGGGCTCATCTCAACTCCAGGAACTCAGCAACCCCAGACACAATCTGAAACTTCATCCCAGCCTCAATCAAAAGTCGATCATCAACCCTATTCTAGTTCCAACTTCATTGTCAAGTTTAGGCCTAATTTCATCTATGGCCCAACATGAGTATTGACTGACTACAAGCATAGCGTGAGACACACCGCAATTCCAGCCCCCCAAATCAGAGCCAGTTCGCACAACAAATTAGCTCCAACCTTATCTTCACCTTCAATTCCAAATTCAACACAACTGCAGTGCAGTCCGCAGTCTTGACCCCACTGCCAACCTTCGTTGCAAACGTGGGGCCATTCTCTTCCCTACCCTCCTCCCCCTGGACTCATTCTCAAGCAGTACCTCATCTATTGCCCCAACTCCAGCTCTCGTTTCACCCTACTTCCAATTCCAGTCCAAGTCTCACCTGTAGTCTAGCTCCCGTTAACCCTGACCTGCCACTGTTCCTACAAAGCCTCATAGGACGTGTGAGTTCAGCAGGTCAGGGAAGTACCAACCCTTCCGATCCATGCAGGCTGAGGAGAAAACCCCAACATTTAGGAATGGTTAGAGGGAGAGGAGGCCCCCAGAGAAGCAGTCTGTCCTGAAACACACTTTCAATATATGCAGAAGGGTTTCTACTGTCAGGGCGTCTCATACTACCACCATGAGTCCCGGTGGGGTCACTACTTGGGGGTGGGGGAGTAAGGGCCCAGCCTCTCTGGTGGCCCTCATCTGAAGAGAGTCTGAAGTCCTTACAGCAGCAGAGGGGAAATTACTGCTTGTCTGGTCCCCTGGGCTCTGCAGGGAGGGGAGGGGAGGTTAGGGTAGGGTTGGAGAAGGTAATGAATGGCTGCGTCTGGAAGGGAAACGCTAGCCTGATATTGCAGATGAATGTGAACTTGGTAAGGGTCCAGGATAATCCCAGACCTCTGTGTGTCTTCCAGACACCTCCCTGTGCTCTAATGACAGAACCCTATGTATTACTAGTTTCCTCTGTGTGCACATGTGAGTATATGCATGTTCCTGAGGTAAAAGGTGATATGGTGCCTGGTCCACAATGGGGAACGTCAAAGGCCAGGACAGACCCCAACTCCTCATCATTCTAGTCTAGCACTTCCCTCATCATGGGAAACAGAAAGATTTCTCCCAAGTTGTCTCCCCCAAATATATGCCAAACTTAGCTGCTTGCTACACGTGGCAGATGACTATACACTTGGAGGTCAACAGAATAGGTCAGGGGTTTTTCTCCCTAAGGGTTATCAGTCATCCAGAGCAAGAAGACACCACTGTTTATCCCACAACAAGTAGGGTCCACTCCCTTCTGATAAGGATAGTAGTTGTCTGTTTCCTTGTAAGAGACCCCAGAGAGGTCAAACCCACCCAAGGGTGAACAAGGTTAGGCTGCCATCATGAATCTAGGGTCGGCCCATCTTGTCACATGTTTACCCCTAGTCCCTCCCCTGCCTATCATGTGTGCACCCCTAGCTCATTCTCTTCCTGTTAAACCCATGCCCATTGTATACCCCCCTCCTATTGCTTGTATGCTGATTGTGCTGGCCCTTCCTGTGATGTGTGGTTACCTGTGATCACGCCCCCCTCAGGAGATATAATGCTTGGTTAACAATAAATGGGGGCTCCAGCCAGCTGGCTCTCCCTGGATTTCCGCCCCACCTCCCCTCAGCCCACGCTGTGCTGACCTGGCTGGTAAGATCATGGCCATCCAGGAGGTGAGCATGTTACCATGAAATGTGTCTGACTCCATTATTTCGATCTCTCTTCTATCTCTCATGCTCTCTATGACTTTACTACAATCTTGTATATCTTAACCATACAATTGCGCCTATTGAACCTATGATTAGTTGTGGGGGGCTGGCATTCCCCCCACACCTCACCTTTCCTGTGCCCAGTTTTCATTCCTAGACAGCTTCCTCTAGCCATCTTTATGTGTCTGATACTGCCCCAACTGTCGTGCCCCTCCCCCCGCCCTTTTGATCCCTTCTTGTCCTGCAGCGCCCGCCCTCTCCAGTCCTTCCTGCAGCCCTTTGGATCCCACCTCCGCCTGTTCTCCCTGGGCCTCAGCTGCCTCCTGCTCATCATCATCCGTGCCCGTGGATCTTAAAGCAAGGATCACAGGACTGGGCAGCATTGGGATAATGGAATGCAGTGGTGAGGAAATGATGGCGGCAAGGGTGAAGACCACAGCAGAAGCAATAGGGGCTTGGGGTGGGTGGTGGACACAGTGATCACAGAAAGGCAGGGATGGGTTCCTGGTAATAACAAGCTCCATCAGCTGTCATTGGGGCCATGGCAGGGCGCTGTGGGCTGCCATAATAGTGACATGGATGCGGTGAGAGATGAGCCCTGGGAAGGTCATGGCCAGGGGGCACTGATGGAGATCATGATGGCATAGAAGCCCTGGAGGCCGACAAAGAGGGTGGGCACCTGGTGCTGTGGACAAAGTAAGGTTCTGGGGTGGCACATGTTGTGTGCACTCAACCATCGCCCTAAACGTTGGTGATGAGCATTCACCTCGAGGCACAAGGAAGGAGGCTCCTGGTGGTCTGATTCGGTAAAGCAAACCTCACGGGGCAGCTCTATGCTGTGCACTGGACGGTCGTCATGAACCAGAATCACATTCACAGCCGTGGGAAGACAGAGACCTTAAGCCTTCCAAGTGTCCGTTGACTCCTCTATAATGTGGGGAACAACCGCGCCTGCCCCCTCGGGTCCTTGTGAGGATCGAGTGAGACAATAGACGCTCAGCGCCCTGCTCAGTGCCTTGCACGGGGCAAGGGCCCATCTCTGCTGACTCTGATGGGCCCATCCTGCTAATCAGTTACCCAGCTTCAGAGGGACCTGTTGACCCTGAGAACGACGTCCCTCAATTTCTCATCCAGCACCACAGCTGAGATCCAGGCCCTGAAGAGCCAGGGTGAGCCTGGGGGGTGCGGAGAGGAGGGCTGGGGAGGGGAGGGGGTGGCAGCTGACTCCTGGGCACTGAGCTCCCTGTGGTCCACGATAGAAAGGATATTTACATCCTTGGTCTATAGTCAGAGGGATTCAACAGAGACTTCATTCACATGTATTTCTCCTGAACTTTTTTTTTTTAACTGAAAAATTTTTAAATGGGTCAAAAGGGAGATCAAATGATAAAATGTTACATTTTAACCTAATTATATCTGCCATAATCAACGTTACAATACTCTCTGACTCTGTTCACATGCCTCACCTATGGTCAGAGGGCATTCACCAGAAGCTTAATCCATGTGTAGACCCTGCAAGTGGATTCTTGGCTTCCACTGCCATCCATAGCCTTCTGTAAATTAGGTGTTCATAATTTAAGTTCTGATACCATTCCCTCCTTTGGCTTTAGATTTTATTATTTATAATCCTTGGATCACACTGGCTGGTGTGAGTCTTCCATGTGGACTTAATAGATGCCTCATTCAGATGCCATTCTTTCCAAGATCTGGGCACCATGTAGTTCCTTCACCACACATTGCTGTAACACACATATCTTCAGTGGCCTCTTCATGAGGTGAGTACTGGATAAGGCCATGTCAAAATAACTAATTGTTGTTAGATTGGGGCTATAATTAACTGTGAGCCCAAAATTTCATTCGTAAATCTAATCTGGTTCATTTCAGAGACATCATCACCATTTTATGTTAGAGAATATTTTAATCATCCCCTGGGCATAAGGTATTTCTATTGATAGTGTCATTAATTTTGCCAGTGGTATAGAATTTAAAGCACTTGCAAGGTGAGGCACTGAGGCATGCAGCAGAGCAGCAGGGGAGCAGATTAATGAAAGCCCCGGGGATTCCCAAAATAGACTTGGCAGACAGAGTGCGGCACCCATCAGATTCCACTGGAAAACACTCATAAAGGCCAACAAACAGACCTTGAACTATTTATAGGCTTTTCCATTTTCGTCAGTGGCTTTCTTTTTGTTGCTGTTATTTTGTTCTTGCTTTTTACTGCAGTTGCTATTGTTTTGTTGGTTTTTCACTTCCTTTGTTGTTTTATTTGGCTTTACCTTGTTTTTGCACTTATTAATGTATCTGCATATATATCTAGATAAGATAGGCAGGTAAAAGATTTGGAGATGAAAAGAACTGGACCAATGGTTCCAGGGGGATACGGGAGAAGGGGAGGTGGGAGAAAGGAAAGGGGGGTGACCAACCCAAGGACAAGGAAATAACAAGTGAACTAAAATCAATGGAAGAAAGGTTGCAGGATGCCTAGTGGGGCTCAATCAGGAGCAATGTAGCAGTGAGGAATTACTAAACCTGAATGAAGGCTGAATATGATGGTGGGGCAAGATGGAAGTAAAAAAGAAATAGAGGAAAGAAGCAGGAGGCATAAGACATTTATAGAGACCTAAATATAGGCATGTACATATATAAATATTTATATAACAAGAGGGGAATAGAACTATGTACTCATATCTATATGTTAAGAATTAAGGTTGCAGATGGACATTGGGCCTATACTCAAGTACTCCCTCAACACAAGAACACTTGGTTCTAACAATCCAGAATTCTGTTATGCTCACCTTCCTGAAACAATCACTGAAGCAAATGCGGTGAAGAAAGCTGATGGTGCCCGGCTATCAAAAGATATAGCATCTGGGGACTTAAAGGCTTGACGATAAACAAGCGGCAATCTAGCTGAGAAGCACCAAAGCCCATATGGAAGAAGCACACCAGCCTGTGTGATCATGAAGTGTTGATGTGATCAGGTATCAGCCATCTAAGATCCAGAATAAAACCATCCTCAAGGTGAATTGGGGGTGGTGGGCAGGATGGAGTGGACACCCAATGCCCACCTGTAGACAATTGGACATCCCCTCACAGAGTGGTCACAGGGAAGAGATGAACCAATCAGGGTGCAGTATAGCACTGATGAAACACAACTTTCCTCTAGCTCTTTGGTGCTTCCTTCACCCCACTATCATGACCTCAATTCTACCTTACAAATCGGATTAGACCAGAGCATGTACACTGCTACAGATAAGAGCCTGAAACACAGGGAATCCAAGATAGATAAACCCCTCAGGACCAACAAGGAAAGTAGAGATACCAGGAGGATTAGGGGAGGGTGGGGAGAGAAAGGGGGAATCGATCACAAGGATCAATCTTGAATCCCTTCCCAGGGGGACTAATAATGGAAAAGCGGGTGAGGGGTGACGGAGGATGATGTAAAATATGAAAAAAAATAATCTATAACTTATCAAGGTTTCGTAAGGGAGAGAGGGTGGGGGAGGGAAGGGGCAGAAATGGGGAGCTGATATCAGGGGCTCAAGTGGGAAGAGAATGCTTTGAAAATGATGATGGTGGCCTATGTGCAAATGTGCTTGACACATTGGAGGAATGTATGGATTGTGATAAGAGATGTAAGAACCCCTAATAATAGTATTTAAAATAATAAATTAAAAAATTTAAAAATAGTTAAACAATGGCACCTAAATATATATTTTTTTTCTGAAAGAGCTTTCAAGACATCAACATTTAAATGAACATTAGCAATGTAAGGTTAAAAAACAAAAAGGACTTGCGTTGCCCAACTGTATGCCCTTACCAGTGATGCTGTGGGCATGCTGAAGTGTTTAAGGCTGAAGCACACTGATGTTTCCAACTTACTTTACAGTGATCTGAAAAAAGGAGGTAGATAGGTGGGTGGGAAGATATGTAATGAAGCAAATAGGGTAAAATGTTAGAAATATTATTAGAATCTAGATGATGGGCACATGGGTGTCCACTATGCAATATTTCATATGTTTAAAAATTTTCATAATACAATCTGGGGAAGGAAAAACCAAAACTGCCTATGACTATTAGCTCTTTCAGGGCATCTGGTTTCAATCCTTAATGCTGCAGAAAAATCAGCTATGAAGTCCTTGTCTTCCACCATGGCATCTGGCCCTGGTTGACATTACCCAGCTGTGAAGCAGAGATTCTGGCCAGGCTGAGTCACTGCACCCTGCAGGGCAGATAGGGGGTGTTCACCAAGCCCTTGAAGAAGCCGAGGCCTTTGAGTCAACGGTCAAGTCCCTGCCTGGGCTAGACAAGAGTAGACAATGGGTCCTGAAAAAGCAGGTAACGAGAAGGTTGCACAGAGCCATGGAGAGACGGCAGACACCACCTGTGGCCCTTCTGGTCTGACTACACCTTCTCAAATCAAGACATGAGGTGTATGGAGAGCTGGCATAGAGATTGGACTGAGGGTAGAGACGGGAAGCAGGTAAGGAGGTGATGGTGCTCTGAAAATGCAAAGCAAGGGAATGGGAAGAAGCCTACACTTGTACTGGCCATGAACTTGAAATTGACTGGGTCCTTTCTGAGCTTTATGGCATTGAAGTTTCTGCAGCAGCCACGTGTCATTTTCTCTGCTTTGTGAAAGTGCCTGGAAAGTGTTGGAGTTGGGGCCCAGAAACTCTTACAGTTCACCAGGTCTGAGTTGCTTTCTACAGAACACACATACTGCTGCCTGAACTTGAATTCCATTTCCATTTTAACAACCTGACCCTTTATTTTGTTTTCTGGAACTACGACAAAAGTGGAATCTTCTCTTAAATGAAGTTAATAACACTTCATTTCATTTTACTCATATCAAGTGCCTCCAAACTTTATCAATGTCCAGCAAAATGCATATATATATATATATATGTAATCTCTTTCTATTTACATGAGCGTTGTAGTGTTAGTAGACACACACATTTATTTTAGTTATATTGATAAAATCTAAGTATTCATAGGAAAATAGATCTCATCGCTGTCCTTATTAGATCTGAGCTGAGAATCCAATGGCAGCTGCTTTTATTTATTTACTTTTAGTGTGAGGAAGCAAAGAGCACTTCTGAGAAGTACATGGTAGTTTCTAGGTCAGGCACTAACAGAGGCCCAGAAGGAACTTCTAGTGCCCGCTGGGGACAGCAATGGCTTGAGCAATTCATTTACCCCTAATGCGACTCTTTGTTCTTGTCAAATCTAACTCTGTAACTGTGGTAGTTACATAAACTGGTGTCAACTTGAGACTATTAAGAGTGAAGGGGTGGAGTTTAATCTGTCCATCAGGTCACAGCTTGATGACCTGATTTGGAGGCCAGACATACTCTTTTTCTGCTGTGTCTCCCCGTGAGACAGAGCCACATGGAGACACACTGATGCAGCCAGAGCCCTGGAGCAAGAGGAGCCACATGGAAACCCACACCAGTGCTGAGATGCTTCCACCGCCACTGGATCCACAAGACTTCCCACCCCCTGACCTATGATCTTCCTGCATTCATTATCATTGCATGTGTTCTGGGAGTGTGAAGAGGAATTTATAGATTGGTATCGGACATATGGACTAATATTAGACTTATGGACTTGAACTGGGCCAGGCTGGGATGTTTTCTCAATATATGATTTATTTGTATATTGAGAAAACCTTATTCTTTGATATAAAGTTCTTTATTACACACATATGACTGTCTCTGGATTTGTTTCTCTAGTCAACCCTGATAACACAGTAAACTAACTGGAATTTTTGTGAGCTATCAGGCTATATATAGCCTCATATAACAAATTCTTTTTCCCTTCAAAGAGCCAGTGTTCATGACTTACAACTAAGAACTTCGACATAGATGTTGGCCAAATGCGCCAAACCAGAAAAATCCCAAGGAAGACACATTTGGATATTCAGGCACACGTGTGTAGTCACCCAGCTTAGCATGAGGAACTCCATTGGTTTTTAAACTACCTTCAACCCCCTGCTAGCCGCTGGCCCCACTCTCCCCAACTCCCCACGCCTGCTCTCCAGACAGACCTTGACTCTCCTGAGATGCCTCTGGACCCTGCCTGCCCAACTAGCAAGAAATGTAAACTATGCATTACCTCCAGCTGTGCTGTTCCCCCAGCCTCCTCCACTCCACCCCTCTACCCTGTCAGCCTGATAAAGATGTAACTGCTTAAATATCCTCTTAAGCCAGCCCACTACTTTGAACCATACGAATCCTGTCCTTTCTTCATCTTGGGTCGAGTGTGTTTTCACAGTGATAGCCCCCTCTCAAACCTGCTGTTAATAAAGGCTTTAGTTACTAATAAGTGGTGTGGATTGATCTCACCCGGTACAACACCTGTGAGACTCCAAGCTGAGTGGCACAGAGTTAAGCACATGCCTACTAGTGGACACCAAAGGCTGCCAGCGTGAACCCATTTAGAGGTGCCTTGTAAGTCAGGTGATGTGTTTCCCAAAAGTCGCAGCCCTTTGGAATGGTTCTACTCTGCACACATGAGATCTGCAGGAATCCAAATGGCCTTGAGGGCAGCTACTAGCAACACCTGGTCAAAAACCTTAAAGAGAGTCCTGTCCCAATCATTTCTGCCCACCTTCTCCTGGAGACTGGGCTGTGCAGAGAGACCCAGGAGCCATGTGTCTCAGACCTTCATTATCGGAGCTGGGCTCAGTATCTGAATAGAGCTGGGATGTGTGGGGGTGGGAGGTGGTCATAGAAGTAAGGGATGGGGGAAAAACAAGTGATCTAAAATCAATGACGAGGAGGGTATAGAATGCCTGGTGGGGCTTGATCAAGGGCAGTGTAGCCGAGAGGAATTATTGTAACTGGAATGAAGGGCAAACATGATAGTGGGACAAGAGGAAAGTAAAAGGAAATAGAGGTCATATGATTTTGTTTGTTTGATTGTTAAGGTCTTCGGATGTCTGTTACCTGGTCCTGATGACACCTCATGCTCGCACAGACTGGTGTGCTTCTTCTCTGCTGGATGATTAAAAAAACCCAAGAAGATGCAAACTTTAAAAAAAATTCAAAGGTAGGGAACTGGATTGGACAAGGTATTGAAAAACAGATTTGATAGAGGGGGTGGGCGGAGGCAATGAGGAATATTTCTCCTATCCCACCCTAAGCTGTGGCTCTAGTCCCAGCTCTGCCTCACCTCCTCACTAGCCTCGCCACTGCCGAGACCCTGCCCCAACAGAGACTCAGGGTCCTCAGCTTTACTAATCTGTGGTCATCCAAGCAGGCGCCTTCTCTTTACACTATGAAGCTGGCTGCTGGGGGCAGATACCTTAACTGAGTCGTGTCCCTTCTGCCTCCCCACCCCATTCCCCTCGGTCCAAGTAAGATCATCTCAACAGTTGTGCTCTCTTGATCTTGAGCCTTTTGTCCTTATTCTCTTTCCTCATCATGTCCTTCCTTCCCACCCCCACAGCCTGTTCTCTTTGTGAGCCGAGGAAAGGGAGAATGCTGGGGGTCAAGCGTTGAGAGACAGCTCTAGTAAGGCTCTGAAAGGCTATGGCTGAAATGATTCCCATGTCTGCCCTTTTGCTTTGGTTCCTTGGGAAAACGATTGGGGATCTTTTCCCCCTAAGCCCTGAGGAGTTACCTTTGCCCCACTTCTGTGGAGAAGCACCTTGAGTGGATTGTTTTCTACTCCGCAGGGTTTGTTACTTTTGTCCAGGTTCATGGAATGTCCTGGCTAAGCTGTAAGCAATACCGTGGTCTGAGGCTTTTTGTACGGCCCTGGGCTGCCGCCTGCCTGGTGGTAGATCTATTTTGCACACTTTGCAAAACTGGTCGGTTTCGTTGACAAATCGGATGCCCTGCAGGCCACTGAGGGGCTGCTCAGGGTGTGGTCCTTGCATGGAGGGGCTATCCCTTGACATTTCAAGGAGTTTAGTTTTAGAAGCAGCTGAGTAAGCTGCTCTACTGGCGACGAGTTGGGCCAGTCAGCAGTGGGGGCGCTGCGCTGGCCTGCCTTCAGTGACAGATATGCTGGCTGTGCTGAAAGTTGTAACCCTTGGGCCATTTGGGATCCAGGCCTGTGGGCCGTGAGGAAACTGAGAGGAACCCTTCCTAAAAGGGAATGGTCGCGGCTGAAAGAAGCTGAGAGGTGTCCTGTGCTGAAGAGAGGAGGGTGGAGGTTCTCTTGCTCCATGCTCCTCGGTCCTGATCTCCAATTGTAGCTTGTTACAATTCAACTACATAACTGCGAGTATGGTCTCTGAGTGTCATGTAGCCTGGGCAGTGAAAACGCAGCAGAGAAGCAGAGTGGACATGAGGGGAACAGTAGGGGTCAGAAATAGAAGCTGAAGAGTAGCGTGATGTCCGGCCTCAGGAACCAGCTTTGTGGTGATCGGGATGCGTATCCCTCCGGAAGCTAGGTAAGTTCTGGTACAAAAACACAGAAGACCAAGTATCAGCTGTCCCACGCACTGGAAAGCCCCACGCCTCTCAGCCTCAATCCATGAGATCTTCTTTGTGGGTGATGCAATCCATCTGACCTGCCCCTGCCTTCCCTACTGACCTTCTGCAGAGAGAGCCCCCTGGTGGATTTATTCAGGTTGGAGTTCTGCTCAGGACTTACCTGAGGCCCTCATCCTAGGTTGCTCTCCACTCCTTGAGGCCTGCAGGCCCCAGGGACCTCAAACAGAAGCTCCCAAGAGACTAAGCTACAGCGATACCTTAGGGTTCATAGACACATCCACACTCCTGGATCCGCTGGTCCCTAAAACCAATTAGGGTCAGCTCTGCATCCTCTCTGCTGATCTCCCAGAAGAACTCAACCTACATGCTAAGGCTTTCTTCTTGGGGGACACTCGAGCATTACCTGCTGGGTCCATCAGCGACCCTTTCCTGGAACAGTGCCACACTTGCCTCAGCACGAGGTACTGAATGTACTCCTGCAGCGAGTCTCTTATTCAGCATTACCCAAACACATGCCAGACACCAGGCTGGGCGTCAAAGATCTGGAAGTCCAAAATGCGGGGCTCCATCTGCAGGCCCTGAGGGTGTAGGGGCAACATGGAGGGTAAAGGCAGACAAAAAGGGGTTCTTTCATGGCTGGCTCAGATGGGGGTGCTCGTAGGGGTAGACGACTAATGAATGTCACAGGATGTGGTAAGGGCAACCTGCCCAGAGATGACAATGTCCAACTCATGGTTGCACCCTGTCCCCCAGAAAGCACCCTGGCTCAGGACAGTGGCAGCGTGCCAACGAGACTGCCACCTGGAACGAAGCACGTGCATCTTCCTGGAGAGTGGTCTTTCCCCCTGAGTATTTGAAAAGAAAAAGTTAAATAAAGCACCGTTTTCCTGTCAAGATACATACCCAAAACTATTAGGAAGTAGAACGAAGACGCAAAATCCCATGTGAAATTTCCATGTAAAACAAGGTATTTCAAAGAAATCTCCCACTCACCAGAGGCCCACACTCCTAGACACCCCTGGCTCCTTCAAGAATGGCATGAGCTCTAGCTCTTCTGTGAAGGTTCCAATATTAGCCCATGTGACTTCAGTGGGCATTGTTGAGAAGCACCCGACATCAGGAAATCATGTAACTTCTTTAGCCTGGCCTTCAAAGCCATTAATAATGGGGCCCTCTGGCCAGCAGAGCATCATCCTACATTGTCCTCCGACACACTCCCTGTTCTCCACACAGAGCCTATTTACAGCTCTCCAGACAGTCTGCAATGTGCCAAGCTGCTTTCTGCCTTTGTGCTTTTCCACAAGCTGCTCCCTTTGCCTGGAGTGCCCCTGCCCACATAGCCATCTGGCAAACTCCTACTCATCCTTCAAGACCCAGCTCAAGGGGCTCCTCTTCTGTGAAATTTCCCAGCAGGCTTGAGTCAGTTTCTGCCATTTACCACTCTGCTGTGAAGGTGTCACTCTTCTTGCACTGCCTGCTTCATGTGACTGTTTCTTTGACTGAACTGTGGGGGCTTTCGGGAAGAGACGGCGGCGTACTCATATTGCCAGCACCAGCACGACACACAGCAACTTGTGTGCTAGGCGTCATGGTGGAAGTGTGTCCCCAAACAATAGAGGGTGCTTTAAAAAATTCATGGAAGAATGGAATTCAAAGGTAATGGGAGTGTCTGTTTTGTCTTTGTTTTTATTTTTAACAGTTTGATTAGCACTTCATCCCCATGACGTACAATTCAATAATTTCCATCCTATCAAGAAGAGCTGTACAGGTATCACCACATTCAGTCTCCTTTCTTGTACTTTTTGTTGCTCATGTACTTATCTTTCTTTCTAATTGTGGCAAAAATAGACACAACAAAACATTCTCCAATTCCAAAACTTCTACATGTATCATTCAGTGCTATTGATCATACTCTTCATGTTGTTCAACCATGATTGATATCCTTTTCCAAATTATTACACCACCATTAACATAAACTCAATGCCTCCTGAGCAACAAATCTTTCTCTCAAGGGTTTGGCAGTTATGTAATGATGCAATTTGGCAAGTATGTGATGGGGTCCTTAGCCCCTGTGATGTGGTCTGGTGCAATTATTCACATTTGCGAAGTCTTATCAATCCTGACCTCTGTGTTCATTAAAGACCCCTGGTGGCTCAATGGTTAAGTGCTCACAGTGGAACCCTGGGACTCACCGCATCAGCACTCAATATAATCAGGATTTTGATGCAAAATGTCGAGACAATTTTGCATTGGAGCTTGAACAAAAGTCATGTCGAACCGACGCACATGGCTTTTGTAAACAAAAGCGGTTCGTGTTTCAGTCACTCGGCATTGGTTCGTTGGCATTGCTAGTAAGCATTTTTTAACCTTTTGTGGCTGTATTCCAAGTGTTTTGCTATAGTTTTTGTACTGTTTTTAGATAAAAAGCATGGGTCCTATGAAAGAGCGTTTTGAACAGAAGCATCATGATAAGGAACAGGTGAAACGTGTTCTCGATATTGTTGACGATAATGTAATAAACTCTTTTAGAAAACAATTAAGGAAATGCCAACAGCAGAACACATTAGACAGATTTTTTTAAAAGAGAAAGCCAACCAGGTCCTAGTGAAAAAAGGCAAAGTCGGTGAGGGGGGTAGGGGGACTCCTAAAAAGCAGCTGCCAGTTGATTTTATGGAAGGGGATTCCCCTTCCAAACAGTGACTCTCCTTCCATACCTCCTCTCCACAGCCTCATCAGTCTCAAGGTAGGGGCCATACTGTAGTTGTTAAAAACTTTTTTAATGTTGTGTTTCTAATGTAAATTATATTATTCAACTCTGAACTTATCTACTTTGAAATGTCTGTGTCATGTTTTGTATAAAAAGGCGAAGGTAGGGTCAAAAACTTGGTGTGTTGAAAACGGGTTGATCCGTTTTCAGTTATTTCGTATGGGGAAAATTGATTCAGAACTCGACGCTCCTACAATGGATTAGCGTTGAGGTCCGGGGTTCCTCTGTATTGACCCACAGAAAGGTTGGTGGTTCAAACCCGAGGGAGATGCATGTGGTAGTCTGCTTCTAGGAAGAGGAACAGCTTCATAAATCCTGTGGGGCAGCTCCTCGCTGTCCTGTTGCTGGTGGGCGCCACTCACAGTGACCTCGTGTTCAGCAGAGCGCACGCAGCCCGGTCCTGCGCCATCTTCGCAGCTCTTTTCATAGTTGAAGCCATGGCTGCAGCCACGCTGGCAATCCATTTTGCTGAGGGCCTTCCTCTTTTTCAATGCCCTTCTACTTCACCCAGCATGCTGCCCTTCTCCAGGGACCGGTTTCTCCTGACAACCTGGCCAAAGTAGGGAAGATGAAGTCTAGCCACCCTTGCCTTGAAGGAGTATTCTGGCCGCACTTCCGAGATAGATTCGTTTGTTCTCCTGGCAGGCCTTTTAATAGTCTTCACCAGTGCGGTCATTCAAATGCATTCATTCCACAGTCTTCCTTATTCAATCTCCAATTGTCACCTGCGCATGAGAAAAGTAAAAACCAGATTGTCTGCGGACTCACAGAGCGCCTCCAGGACAGGGTAGAAGTGGCCCTGTGGGAGGCAGAGGCTGTCACTCTGTTCTGGAGTAGAAGGCCTGTCTCCCTCAGAGCAGCTGGCGCGTTCACACTGCTGACCTTTCAGTCAACAGCCCAAAGGGAAACTGCTCTGCCTCCAGGCTCCAGAGATATGTGGAAATGCCATGGCTTGGGTCAGTCGCACCTTAGTCCTCAAAGAATACCTTTGCTTTTTAACATTTTGAAGAGGTCTCGTGCGGTAGATTTAGTCCATGTAATGTATCATTCGATGTCTTGACTGCTCCTTCCATGAACATTGGTTGTAGATCCAAGCAAGTCAAGATCCATTACACCTTCAATCTTTTCTCCCTTTTCCCCATTACCGATTGATGCAGTTGTGGGAATTTGGATGTTGTTTACATGGAGCTGTGATCCAGACTGAAGACTGCAATCCTTGATCTTCATCAGCAAGTGCTTCAAGTCCTGCTCACTCTCAGCAAGTAAGCGTGTATAATCTGCATATCAAAGGCTGTTAAGAAGTCTTCTCCAATCCTGATGACACACTCTTCTTCATCTAAGCCAGCTTCTCTGATTATTTGCTTATGTCTACGGCCAGACCCCCCTGAACATGCCTGATCTCATCTGATTATCTGCTCAGCATACAGATCGAAGAAGTATGGTGAAAACATATAACCCTGGCGCACACGTTTGCTGATTTTAAACCATGCGGTGTTCCTGTTTTCTGTTCAAAAGACTGTCTCTTGGCTTTTGAGCACAATGAGGTGCTCTGGAGTGCCCATTGTCCTCAAGGCTACCCACACTTTGTTAAGATCCACAACGTTGAATGTGTTGCATAGTCAATAAAACACAAGTAAACATCTTTCTGGTATCACACTGTCCTACGGAGTCACTATGAGTAAGAATTGACTTGGTGGGAATTAAAAAAAATCATTTTATTGGGGGCTCGTACAACTCTTACCACAATCCATACATCCATCCATTGTGTCAAGCACATTTGTACATTCGTTGCCATCATCATTCTCAAAACATTTGCTTTCTATTTGAGCCCTTGATATCAGCTATTCACTTCCCCCCTCCCTCTCTGCTCCTCCCTCCCTCGAGAACCCTTGATAATTTATAAATTATTATTTTGTCATATCTTACACTATCAGATGTCTCCCTTCACCCACTTTTCTGTGGTCCATCCCCCAGAGAGGAGGTTATATGTAGATCCTTATAATAGGTTCCCCCTTTCTACCCCACCTTCCCTCCACCCTCCTGGTATTGCCACTCTTGGTGGGAATTTGTAAACTGTGTCATTGAGGTAGGGTTAGGCTATGTTATTTAGTCCGGGTTAGAGTGGGATGCAACCCGCTACTGAAGTCACATACCTAATTTGATTTAGAGGCAGTCTCCCTGGTGTGTGGTCTGACGCATTGCTTTTAAACAATTTTAGACGGAATTATTCACTGTATGTGGCTCTTACTACTCGTTCTGAAATTCTAATAAGAATGCCAGATACCTGCATCATCTTTTATCTTGTTTTTAGGTGCCACTGAGTCAGTTGCCACATAGAGAACCCGTGTGCAACAGGAGGAAACACTGCCCGGTCCCGTGCCATCTGTGCAAGTGTCCTTCTGTTTGGTCCACCATGGCAACCACGGTGTCACTCTATCTTGTCAACAGTCTTCTTCGTTTTCACTGCCTCTCCGCTTCACCAACCATGATGTCTTTCTCCAAGCACTGGTCTCTCCTGACAACATGTCCAAAGTACGTGAGATGAAGTTTTGCCAACTCTGCCTCCAAGAAGCATTCCGGTTATGCTGCTTCTAAGAGAGATCTGTTTATTCTTTTGGCAGTACTATACTCTTCACCAACACCATGGTTCAAATGCATCCATTTTTCTTTGGTCTTCCTTATTCAGTGTCCAACTTTCACATGCACACGAGGCCAATGAAAATATCCTGGGTTGGATCAGGAGTACGTTAGTTCTCAAAGTAACATCCTTGGCTTCCAACACTTTATAGAGGTCTTGTGCAACAGATTTCCCCAATGCAGTGTGTCCTTTGATCTCTGGACTGTTGTTTCTACGATTGTGGATCCAAGAAAGATGAAATCCTTGACATCGTCCATCTTTTCTGTTTGCCGTGATGTTGTGCACAGGCCCAATTGTGAGGGTTTTGTTTTCTTCACAGGGAGTTGTGGTCCACACCGAAGGCTGCCATCCTTGCTCTTCATCAGCAAGTGCTTCATGTCCTCCACACTTTCAGCAGGCAAGGCTGTGTCGCCTGCATACGGAAGGTTGTTAAGAAGCCTTCCCCCAATGCTGATGCCTCCTTCTTCAGGGAACCCAGCTTCTCTCATTACTTTCTCAGCATGCAGACTGAATAAGGATGGTGAGAGGGTACAACCCTGACACACACCTTTCCTGATTTTAAAGCACTCAGTAGGCTCCTGTTCTGTTCTCATGACTGCCTCTTGATCTACGCACAGATTCAGCATAAGCACAATTAAGTGTTCTGGAATTCCCATTCTTCTCAAGGCTGGTCACAAGATGTTAGAGCCGCATGGTCAAATGCCTTTGCATAGTCAACAAAAAATAAGGAAACATCTTTCTAGTATTCTCTGCTTTGAGCCAAGATTCATCTGAAGTCAGCAACGATGTCCCTTGTTCCATGTCCTCTCTTGAATCCAGCCTGAACCTCTGGCAGCTCTCTGTCAATGTACTGCTGAGACCATTGTTGGATGATTTTCAGCAAAAGTTTACTTGCATATGATATCAATGATATTGTTTTATAAATTGAGCATTCTCTTGGGTCACCTTTCTTTGGAATGAGTACAAATATGGATCTCTTCCAGTCAGTTGGTCAAGTAGCTGTGTTCCAGATTTCCTGGCACAGGCAAGCGCTTCATTGGCTTTATGAGGCATCTCAATATCTATTCCATCAATTCCTGGAGCCTTGTTTTGGCCAATGCTTTCAGTGTATCTTACACAACTTCTTTCAGATACCGTGAATTCTTGTTCACATGCTACCTCTTGAAATGGTTGAAATGGTTGAAATGGTTTGGTACGGTGACTCCGTGCATATCCCAGCTGAATTTCGAGAACATCTCAAGAACACATTTGAGGCATTAAACCTTAATGACTGAAACCTTGGCGAGCTGTGGGATGACATCGGGAACATCTGTGAAGAAGGCAGAAGGTCACTAAAAAGAAAGACAGGATCAAAGTGGATGTAAGAAGAGATTCTGAAACTTGCTATACATCATAAAGTAACTAAGGCAAATGGATGAAATGAGGAAATTTTCTTCACAGAAAATTTCAAAGAGCAGCTCAAGAAGGCAAAGTTAAATATCCTAACACAAAGACCTAGAGTTAGAAAAGCAAAAAGAAGAGCATGCTCAGAGCATCTTACCAAAAGAACTCAAAGAACAAATTGAAGCCTGCAGTTGCAATATTGAAAGATTCTAAGGGCAAACTATTGAACAGAGCAGGAAGCATTAAATGACAATGGCAGGATACAACTTCTCTTACAAAAGATAAAGGGAGAGAGAAATGATCAGAGAGAAGGAACCTAACAACCACCAAGAAAGAAGAGCTGCGAGTGGAATGAATATTTTCCCAGACCTAGGGGACCATTCAGAGCCCCGGTAGTGGAATGGGCTGTGCACGGGGCTGCTAACCACTAGATCAGCAGTTCAAAACCACCCGGAGAAAGCAGAAGCTTTCTACTCCCATAAGGATGTCTAGCCTTGACAAAGACGCAGAAGCAGTTCTAGCCTGTCCTGCAGGGATTGACTCGATAGCAGTGAGTGAGAGGGGAAGACTGATGTCTTCCCATGGAGATCTTCAAGAAACACTGGGCCCCTAGATGGTGCAAGGGGACCAGGCCCTTTCTCTCCAGCTGACAGAAAGGGAGCACTTTCTCCTCAGGTTAACTCCGAATGTCTGGCCTCCTAAACTATGACAGGATAATCCTCTATGTCAAAGTCCCTCGCGAGTGGGATGTCTGCTGCAGGGGCGCTCAGGAATGAAGACAGCCGGGGTCGGTAAACACTTGGTAGGTGGTGCTAAATAAATGACACATGGGGCTGCTCACCTTACGAAATTGCCAGTCACTCCGTGGGAGAAAGATGAGCTTTCCACTCCCATAAGAGTCAGTCTCAGGAACTCACAGGGGCAGTTCTACCCTCTCCTATGGGGTCTCTGATGGCTTGGAATGGATTCGATGGCAGTGAGCTGGGTTTCGGAGTTGTATCAAAGGTTTGACACTTATTTTGACCTTTCTTCTGTTTTGCATTTGGAGTCCGGATAGGGAGGAACACGTTGTCTTCTGGACTTTGGGAAAATGCTAAGGAGACAAGTGCATCATAAAGCCACAGCTAAAAAAAAATGTGTTCATTTAACGTGCGACAGTGTGGGAGGCATTGGAAGGAGTCAGGTGGGAGGAGCTGAACTGCGAGGTAGGGTCTAGCCAGGTTCCTCCCTGTTGCGGTGAGTGTTGCAGCGCCGGCAGAGAACACACCATGCTTCAGGCACTTACCAATGTGTACACAGTGACTCTCACTCCCAGCCCACCGGGTGGTCCTGATGGTCCCCATTTCACCCAGAAGATCTAGCTCAGGAGTCCTTTCTTCCAACCTCGACAAAAGCGACATTATCTCCAGATGCAAAAGACACCCCTCCTCCTCCCAACCAAACCAGTTGCTTCAATTCCAACTCGTGGTGTGCTCCTCTGCGTCACAGCCTTGTCAAGGGCTGCTTGACTCTCCAGAAAGCAGCTCAGCAGGTCTTTGTCCTGAGGCTCGGCGGGGTAGTTTTAAACCAACCGCCTTTCCATTAACAGCCAAATGCATAGCCCATCAGCATCCATGCTGTAGGGACTCCTTTAACAAGAGCTTCTAGGGCCCCAAAGAATTGGCAACCCCGTTCTCCTTTAGGACTTAACTGCTCTTCTCCTTTTGAACTTGCTTCTCTACAGGCCAGCGAGTTGGTGCCCCTCCTCCCACCTTAGGGCTTGGTACTTGCCAAGCTGCCTGCTTGGATAACACAGCATCCCAGAGTTCCTCATGACGAGCTCCCTCCCCACTTTCAACTCTGGCTCAGATATCACCTTTCCAGTCAGACCTTCCTTGTCTCCCTGTAAAAAACCACCCTCTCCCCCTTTCCTTGGGAGTGGCTCTTTTTGTCCACAACACTCATTACCATGGGACACAAAATCGTACTTATGTTGTCCATTACCTGTCACCCACTTCTGTGAGCTCCATGAAAGCAGGGGTTTCTTCTTGTTGTTGTTTGGTGGTTCTTTCTTTTTCTTCTATTTGTTTATTTCTGTGGTCCGAGTAGATAGACCTTCAACGACTGACAACACAGAAGCAGGCCACTAGCTCTTTCTCCCAAGGCGCCTCTGGTGGTGCCCGTGTGTGTGTCAGAGTAGAACTGGACTCTGTAGCATCTTCAGCGGCTGTGTGACCTTCAGAAGTAGGTAATGGACGTGGACCACCGCCCTTTGGGGCAGCAGTGGTTGCTGAACTGCACCCCCAGAGACGCCACAAGATGGAGCATTGCCATGGTGTCAAGTCACCACTGGCTCCTGGAGACCCTGTGTTCAGAGAACTGCCCCACAGGGCTTCCTGGACGGTCGTCTTCGTGGGAGCCAGGCGCCAGGTCTTTCTCCCTCAGAGCTGGTCACTGATCTTTCAGTGAGCAGGCAAGCACTCAACCACTGCACCACCATGACACCAGCAAAACAAAACCCAAACTTGAACAGTAGTTACAATTTAGGGGAAGAATATTTGGGGGAGTGTGGGGTAAGAGAGAAATGTGCTATTTTACAAGGAATCATCCCAATTCCAAGGTCCCGGATCGCCTCTGGGTTCTTTAGTATCGCAACATTGGGACAGTTCCCAGATCCCAAGGGGCCAGTCTCCTCTTTGCCCTGTGTTATGTATGGGCTGAACTGTGTCGCCCATCCATATGTGTTGTAAATCCTAACCCTTCTGCTCATGAAAGTTTATGCATTAAGCTGCTAACCATAAGGTCAGAAGTTTGAACCCACCCGCTGCTCCACAGGCAAAAGATGAGGCTGTCTACTCCTATAAAGATTGAAAGCCTCAGACTCCCAAAGGAGGTAGTTCTATTCTGTCAGTCTCCATCAGTCAGAATCAACTCAATGGCAGCGAGATGTTTTTGTATATATTTTGTAAAATATTCATGGATGGGATTCCATTTGGGATTTAAGGACAGTCTTGTTATGTTAAGGAGACCATGTCTGTGTAGGGTGCGTTTTAAACCAATTATGTTTAGAACTCTAAAGGAGTAGACTGCACAAGAGAAAGCAAGGATGAATGGGGGAAATAGATGTCATGTGGAGGTCATGCCGAGCAGAGCACTAGAGAGGCTGGGAGAAGAATTTTCCCCTGGAGCTCACTGAGAGACCCTTCCCTTGGAGTTGATGTCCTGACCTCAGACTCCTAGCTTCCTTAACAGTGAGAGAATAAATGTCTGTTCTTTTCCATCTACCCACTGCGGCCCATCACAGCAGCAGTAAGGAATTAAAGTGCTGCGCCACGGCGAGGGAGTCCGTCTGCATGTCCTGGGGAGCAGTTAGATGTTATGTCAACTGGGACCCGGCTGACAGTGTAGAATGGAGTCTAGCCTGTCACTCAGATCACAGCTGGACTGTTCCTTCCTGGTGAGTGTGGCCTTTTTAGGAGAGCCACCGGGAGACCATCAATCTCTCTCTCTCCTTCCCTGTACCTTCCTGCTTGCTTGGATTCTGCATCTGCCTCCAGGACCAGTCCCATGTGGGAGCTGTCAGTGAACCCTGGGAGTTGTCAGCACTCTGCCACGTGTGTTCCCCCGGGACCTTGGATCAACACAACTTTGCACCCACCAGCCTGGGATCTCCCTGCTATCCACTTCACCTTTCTGCATCATCAGTCAAGAGCTACGTGAGACTAAAGAGGGGTCCAGGGACTCAGGGACTTGAGTTGGACTGGGCCAGGAGCTGCTTGACATAAAATTGCTTCATATACAATACTTCCTTATACATCTATGGGTTTGTTTCTCTACACAACCCAACCTGGTAACACACTGAGTTAGAGGCAGAGTCCTCAGTCAGCTCCTTCCGGAAGTGGCTCCCAGGAGGGCACCCTGGTGTGGCTAAGAACCCAGTGACCCCACGACCTTCACAAACAATATCCTTTGCTGGAGAAACCGGTGAGGCCACTTTCCTAGTGTTTACTGGCAGGCCAGTGAACTTTTGTGGGTTCCTGTACCACACCCAGGGCATTTCAAGGAGACACCTGGAAATGTGTGAAAATTCAGGTGTGAGAAAAATCTTGGGCCTTCCCTGGAGCTGGTGAGAGGCAAATGGCTGGTGAGAGGCAGGTCCAAGAGAGAGAAGGGTGAGTGAATGGAAAGGTAACTTGAGTCCACCTTTTCATTTGTGGGCCTTATACCCCAAGTAGAGAAATTAATTTTCTTCCAGAAGACAATGAGAGCCAAGGAAGGTCAGGTTGTGGTTTTTAGGTTCACAGTTCCACCCCTAAGCAGCTTGGTTTCCCTCTCAACAAATGGTAAACACTGCCATCCTGTGGCTTTTGGCCGATCCAATGCCCAATCATGAGTGACCAAGAATTTTATATAGTGAGCTAAAAATTAAACCAAAGACCACCACTCTTTACTTAAATAGCTAAAGTTAAGCATACTTTTCCTCAAGTTCCCCCCCCCCCCCCGAGTAATCAGTATCTGGTTCAATTCCCTTGATTTCTTACATTTTAAAACTAGATTGTTTTCTAATCTAGAACTTTTTTTCCCTATCCCCAAGATTTTTTTCTATACCCAAACCAATAACCACCCTTGCTCACCCCTCCCCCGCCAATGACCACACTAAACAAACAAACAAACACCAAACCAGCTGAGACGTGGAGTGGATTCTGATTGGTATGTCCGAGTAGAACTGTGCTCCCCTAGAGCTGGTTCATATATTTCTATTGGTTTTTAAAAATTCAAATGTTTTTCAACTGGGAGACTTTGGGCCCGCCAGCTAACATCTCTGGGTCAGAGTCCACGGCATCGTTAAAATAGGGATGACGCCTTTGTCAGAGGGCTGTGAGGGTGAAATGGCAACCTATTGAAAAGATAACCAAGACAGATGTCTGGCACATCCCATGTCCTCCTAACCAGGTGGGAGGCGTCCTCTACCCCTTCCTGCCTGTAGGTTCTAGAGGGCATGCTATTGTGGAGCCTGGAGCAGGCGCTCAGTCGTCTGAGGCCTGAGGATTTACTGGGTCCTGAATAGCACTCCCTGGGAACCACAGCGTCTCAGGCTGGGGTCACTGCCCCTGGCTCCACGCCTTCCTGAAGGCCCCTTGGTCTAGCTGGGGGCTGCACGCGGTTCTCGCGTCTCCGTCTCCGCGGTGAGCGGCGAGCAGGAGCCGGCAGGTGCGTGGGCGCGAGCAGGCGGGGCGCCGCTGCCTTCCCGGGGGCTGGGGGCGTGTGTGGATAATTCAATCCCCGTGGGACTCGGCGTCTCTCCTCACCTGCAGCTTCGCGGATTGGCTGACCGTCTCACCTTGCCCCCGCCCTCCCTCCCTTCCACCCCTCCCCCACGGCCCCAGGTGGCTCAGGCCCCGGTGGTAATCTGTGTTTACCTAGAGATTCGGTTCAAGTTCGACACCTCCTCGGCGGCCCTCGATCCCACTGGGGGCGACCGCCCGGCCCGGATCTTTCTCGCCCTCCCCTTCCTCCCACCGGAGAGGTCGGGTAAGGGGAAAGGGTGGCGAAGGGGAGCGGGGGGTGAGCATAGTACCAGGGTGTCTCCTCTCGTTACCTCGCGTGGACCCAGAAACGCCATCCCCAGACCCGGTTTCAGCGCCTCCTGCCCCTTCCCTGCGTGTGCACCCACGGTGGCAGCTAGAGGCCGAGTCTCGGGGATGCCGCATCTCTATCGGAAGTCCAGTCCTGGAGTCCACGCTCATAGGTGTTTCCCCACCCCTGCAGGCGGCGATGACCCCCAAGCCGGCCGGACCCCCCGATGGGGGCTGGGGCTGGGTGGTGGTAGCCTCCGCCTTCGCGGTGAATGGGCTCTCCTATGGGGTGTTGCGTTCCCTGGGCCTCACGTTCCCTGATTTTGCCGAGCACTTCGACCGGAGCGCACAGGAAATTGCGTGGATCAGCGCCCTGACCCTGGCCGTGCAACAGGCAGCCAGTGAGGGGGACCCCTAGGAGGGAGGGGGGAACGAGAGTGTAGCGATGGGGACCTGCCTGGGGACCTATCAGCCTGAGATAGGGCGTGCGGCTTGGAATGGGACATAGCGCTGGAGAGTGCAGCTGGTGTTGGAGGACAGAGGGAGAAGCCACTAGGCCGGGGGAGGAGCTTAAGACAGGACACAGCCAATGAGGAGTGTTGGGCTGAGTTAGGGGAGGGGACGGAGGCCATAGGGCGTGCCTTCCACAGACCCCGCCCCCTTCCAGGTCCAGTGGGCAGCGCCCTGAGCACCCGCTGGGGGGCGCGCCCTGTCGTGATGGTTGGGGGCATGCTCACTTCCCTTGGGTTCGTCTTTTCGGCTTTTGCTGGAAGTTTGTTGCACCTCTATCTCGGCCTGGGCCTCTTCGTGGGTGAGAAGGTGGGGGTGGCGTGCCTGGGGCCTTAGGGAGGGGTATGAGCAGGGTGGGAGTGGGTTGCGGGGATCACAGCTGGGCATGTTGGGAGCGGACACCCTGGCCCATACCCTCACCTTGCATTATCCAATTGCAGGCTCCGGCTGGGCCCTGGTGTTCGCCCCAGCGTTGGGCACCCTCTCTCGCTACTTTTCCCGCCGTCGAGTCCTGGCCATGGGCCTGGCACTTACCGGCAATGGGGCTGTCTCCACACTCCTGGCGCCAGCCTTGCAGCACCTCCTGGACTCTTTCGGCTGGCGGGGCGCCCTGCTCCTCTTGGGAGCTGTCACTTTCCACCTTATCCCCTGTGGCGCCCTGCTGCGACCTCTGGTACTCCCTGGCGACTCTAGGGCTTCCTCTGGAGGACCCCTCGCAGCCTTTGGCCTGGATCTCTTCACGCGCCCCGCCTTCACGGTCTTTGCCTTGGGCACCGGCCTGGTGGGGTGTGGATACTTCATCCCCTATGTGCACTTGGCCCCCCACGCCTTAGACCGGGGTCTGGGGGGGTATGGGGCTGCCCTGGTGGTGGCAGTGGCTGCGGTTGGAGATGCAGGCGCCCGCCTGGTAAGCGGCTGGCTGGCAGACCAGGGCTGGGTGCCGCTCCCACGGCTGCTGGTGGTGTTCGGGGCTCTGACTGGCCTGGGGCTGCTGGCAGTGGGACTAGTGCCGATGGTGGGGAGCGATGGGTGGGGGGTACCCCTAATGGTTGCAGCGGGGGCCTATGGCCTGAGTGCTGGAAGTTATGCCCCGCTGGTTTTTGGGGTGCTTCCAGGGCTAGTGGGCATTGGAGGTGTTGTGCAGGCCACCGGGCTGGTGATGATGTTGATGAGCCTCGGGGGGCTCCTGGGTCCTCCCCTGTCAGGTAAGGGCCCTGAGCCAGCAGGTCCACTCCTAACTTCCCTCTGTCCCTGGGGTCCCAAGCCTCTAAGTTCCTTTACCCCTGCTCTCAGGCTTCCTAAAGGACGAGACTGGAGACTTCAGCGCCTCCTTCCTCATATGTGGCTCCTTCATCCTCACTGGCAGCTTCATCTACCTGGGGATGCCCAGGGCGCTGCCCTCCTGTGGTCCAGCCTCAAGTCCAGCCACTCCACCCACCGAGATGGGGGAGCTGCTTCCCAATCCTCAGGTGCAGGTGGCTCCCCTCTCTTCCAAAGTCCCACAACCGACTCTGGATACCACTTGTTGAGTATTTGTTCTTTAAGCTGTTCCCCAAATAAAGAATTTCTATTCTTTTTTTTTCCCCTCGAAAGCTCCACTGTTAGCCAATCTGGGGCCCTAGAAAATATATCCTATGTAAGATATTAAAAAAACCTGGTGGAAAACAAACAGGATAGGCCTTGAGGGAGGAGAAAAGGGGGTCTGCCTGGCTGGCCTGCTGAGTCTTCTTCTGCTACATCGTGGCCATCAGAACAGGGACTCTTTGGGATGCTGTCTGCCAGTCAAATTCAGTCTGTTGGAGGAGGGAAACTAGGGGTGCTCGCAGGTACAGTCTCGTCGTTTCTTCTGACCTGGGGATCTAGAGGTCATTCTTCTGCTACTGGCCTGCGGAAAATACAGGAAGCACCGACCCAGCTCTTTCCCGTCCTTCTAAGTGACGCTCCCCCCATCCCCCCCCCCCTTAATTTCTTTTCTAAGTCATAGGGGATTAGGGGGCAGAGGGAGGTAAGAAGGTGGGAGGTATCCAGAGTGCAGAGTTCAGTGTTCCAATGCTCTGGGCCGTCTGTCAGAGCTTCTGCATGCCAGCCCTTCTAGTCATGACTCCATTTAGCCCAACCAAGTGGACAGATCCCAACCCTGCTGGAAGTTAGGATTTATGAGCCAGTACCTTTATCAGTTTTATCTCCATGGGACTTTCTGTGTCCCACACATCCTTGTCATCACAGAAGAAACTGAAAGGCAACTCTCAAGATCCCATGTAAAACACGGCCAGCCTCCTGGCCTCTGATTTTCACAGCTGATTCCACAGGCTGAGTTCTGGATCCTTAGAGGTTGAGGACCGAAGCCAAGGCGAGGTAAGAATCCCTCAGCAAACTGCAGTGTGGCCTGTGCATCCCAGGCCTGCTCTGGGGACCACCGATCAAGAGGCCTAAGGCACTGTGGTTCCACGGGGGCCAAGATGGGGTGGGAAGAAAAGACCGGGAGCTCGTGTTCTCCGGGCCTAGTCACCCTCCCTTGGAGCTCAATCCTCTTCCAGCCCCTCCTTGGGCAGGGGGACTTTGGTCTTCAGGGTTTCTATTCCAAGGTCTTGGGACCTGGAGGTAGGTGATGCGGAGCAGCAGAAGAAGCCAGGCAAGGTGACCAGAACTGCACTCCCTACAAGGAGGAAGGCCCCGGCCACCACAAAAGACGCCGTGTAGTTACCGGTCACATCTCGGAGGTAGCCTGGGGTGCGAGAGAGAAACAGTACACATGAATGATCTGTTCCCCGGGGCTGAAGTAAACGAAAGACACATTTTGGGGAGGAGACAAGAAAATAAGCCTTCGTTCACCCATCTTGGGAGAATGCCTTTCCTAAGGTAGGACTGGGCGGAGCTCTCTGGTTTCCCAAGGGGCTTCAAAGGGTCATTTGTACTCTTTTCGGGCTTTCAGAAAAGACCCCCGAACGGATCACTGGGGACTGGGGATTCACATGGCGCTAGCCAAACCTGCGCCTTTCTGACAACGGTGGCCTCTTGTCTACTTTAGTTAATCGTTAGAGGAAAGGGTTATGGGTCTGAAGGTTCTGGTATCTTGAGCCAGAACTTTGACCAGAAGGCTCAGACACTTGGGCTGGGGCCCAGTGGGCCAAGGAAGCTATCGTGGCATGCTAAGTGTGGCCGGGTCCAGCCAAGTCCACTGAAAATCCAAGATGTAAGCACGCAGCCAAGGGCTATGCTCAGTTCCCTGTGTCGCTCCACTCAATCCCCTCACCTGTTTTCTTTGCTCCAGGGTTCCATTTCCATCTCAGGGCTGTTATGAACAGCCAGGCAGGTTGTGCAAGACTGGAGCTGATACTCACTTCCACCCTAACGTGACCGTCATCCCTTCCAGTTGTGCAATCTGAGACTCTGGCCCACCTGATAACCTCATCCCCCTTACCTGACAGAGGGGCTCCTAGGAGCCCACCGATGCTCTCTACCATCTGCAAGAGTCCCAGGCCACAGTATATCCTTCCAGTCCCCACCAGTTCCGGCAGGATGGAGAAAGCCACGGGTGTCAGGGCTCCTGATGAGAAGCCGTAGGACACAGCCAGAGCCACCAGGACTGTGGGTGCCTGGGCCACAGGAAACAGGGCCAGTGATATCCCAGTCAGGGTGGTCCAGAGCATGAGGAGTCGAGACACAGGGCCTGGGATTGCATCCCCCAGCCACCCAGAGGCCACACGCCCCACAAGGTCACAAACAGCAATTACTGAGAGGAGAAAGGCAGCAGGCAATGGGTCCCAGTTCAGGTCCTGGAGATGGGCCACCAGGTGGACATAGGGAATGAAGTAGCCAGTGTTGATCAGGGTGAGGGCAACAGCATAGCGGAGGAAGGGGCCGTGATGGAGGAGGGAGGTGAGTTGGGCCCCTGGGCCACCCGTAGTGGGATCCTCAGCCAGGGAGAGGGGGCGAAGGAGAGCACCACAAGCCAGCAGGTGGAGGGAGAGGGCAGATACCAGCAGTAGGGCCCCCCGCCAGGCATAGTGGCTGAGCAGCCACTGGAAGAGAGGGGCAAAGGCAAAGGAGGAGAGACCCACACCCGTCAGTGCCAGTCCTGTGGCCAAGGAGCGCCGGCGAGAGAAGTACCGGCACAGGCAAGCCAGGGTCGGAGTGAAGGTCAAGGCCCAGCCAGAGCCTGCCAAAAAAGAAGTAAAGGTTAAGGGACTTAGGGGGCCCCAGAGCCTCCAGCAGTCCCAGCACTGCCCAGCAGCAGAAAGTAGCCCGGCTTTAGCAGTCTCCAAGGGCTGGATTAAAGTCTTGGTTTTGAAACCTTGTAGCTGTGTAACGGTGGGTGTTTGAACCTCTCCGCCTCAGTCACTTCATCTGCAACATGGAGGCGACATATCTGATGGCATAGTGGAGGATTAGAGACCAGGTTTATAAAGGAACTAGTCCGGAGGGGTGCCAGATCTGGTAGGATGACCTTCACTTGTCAACTTGCATCCCCTTTTAAAAAGCCTGGCTTCGTCTGTAAAGAGGGCGATGCTACGCACTTCACCGAACCTGGCACGATTTGATAGTTCTCACGCCTCCACTTCCGTCCCACGAATATTCTAACCCATTACCCTCATTTCCCAACCCTGGTTTATCAACTGCATCTCGTAGTCATTGCCCTAAAAGTTCCCATCTGCACATCAATTCTAGCCATACTTCCCAGCCTTTTGGAAGGAGCAGGGGGAAAAGCCCCCGCGGCAAAAAACCCAAGCATCTTAGTTCCCCCCTCTTGCCCAGGGTCTCACCTGAGAGCAGCCCAATACTCAGGTATAGGTGAGTTAAGGAGGTAGCAAAGGAGGCAAGCAGCATCCCCAATGCAGCCAAGATGCCCCCGGTCATCACCACAGGCCTGGGCCCGAACTTGGTGCTCAGAGCACTACCCACTGGGCCTAGGGAAGAGGAGGGCTTTTGGTTTTGTTTTGTTTTTTTGGTTTTCAAGTTCTCAGACATCCTTCCCCAGCATCTCCTCCTTCACCATCCCCGCCTTGTCCCCACCACATCCAGTCTCCCTTCCAAGGGACACCGGACTCTGGACACAAGCGCAGCACTCACTCCCAAACTGCTGTACCGCAATTCCTATAGAGACAATCCAGGAGACGCGCACTGCTTGCTCCTCAAACGCGGCCACGAACTCCAGGAAGAAGACGCCGAAGGAGCGGAGCACCCCGAACACCAGTGCCGCCTGGAAGAACGCCGAGAGCACCACCATCCACCCCCAGCCCCCGTCTGGGGGTTCAGCCCTGCGCGTCATCTGAGTGGTCACGGGGCTGTCGCCAAGGCACCAGGCTCAGGGCGCTCCACCTCTGCCCAATCCCCCCACACCCCCAGGCGGGCAGCTCCGGGCTGAAGAGGCTGGTAGAGACAGAGACGAAGGGAGTGACGGGGGATTAAAAAGCTGCCCGAGGAACAGCTATGAGCGCCTGCGCCCTTGCCCAAGAGGGGCGCCGCGGGAGGCGAGACCTGGCGGGCGCTGGCCTCTCTTTAAGCTACTGGGGGCGTGGCTCCGCTGGCCAAGACTGGAAAACTGAGATTTGGGCCCTGCAGGTCGGGGCGGGGCCAAGGCTTGGTCTGGCACCCAGAGGGTTTTAGATTACACCCCTGGGACGCACCAGACTCCCTTGCGATGATCTATTTTCTCGCTGGAGCTGTCAGCACCTGGTCCATCCGGGCCAACATCCTGGTCCACAACTCACCAATGAGCAGCAGCATTCAGGAGCAGGGGGTGGGGCCTAAAGGTAGGGCGGGGTTTAGGGTCTTGTTCTGGAGGGGAGGGGGCCTGCGCGATGAGGAGGGAGCATGCGTAAAGAGGGGGTTTTAGCGGAGGATTAGCGGCGACTAGCAAAGCCACTAGTTCGAAACCATCGGCCGTTCCTTGGAGAGAGATGAGGCTTTCTACGCCTGTAAAAAGTCTCAGAAACCTAAAGCGGCAGGCAATTCTATTCTATCCTATTGTGTCGCTCCGAGTTAGAATCGGAGTGAGTTTGGTTATTTTGAACATAAGGACCAGTCACTTAGGGATCTACTAGGCGGCTGTTTCCACTAGTCCTTAATCTGGCCAATTCGTTCAGCAATCAGTACCAAGACCCGCGTGTAAAAAGACAGGGGCAAAATGAGGAGGTGATGTCAGGGGCTTAGGTGGAGAGCAAATGTTTTGAGAATGATGAGGGCAATGAATGTACAAATGTGCTTTACACAATCGATGTATGGATTGTGATAAGAGTTGTATGAACCCCTAATAAAATGATTTTTTTAAAAAAGTCAATGAGCGCTGGGAAGGTCAGGGGGGCTGGTGGGTAAACTGGTTCAGGAATGGAAAGCTGCTTCATGAGGGTCCCAGGAGTCGCAAGTCCTTGGCGATGAAGATGACAGAGGGCGGGTTAGGAGATGAAGCTCTAATCACATTCCAGGTATCTAGATTCCAAGATTCCTAGTTCCGGAGGGAACTAGGGAAGGGAGAAGGGGAAGGGGCTGGTGGACTCCCTGTGGAAACTGGAAACCTACAGGTCACAGTGACCAAAAATAACTGAGAGGAAGGGCAGCCCTGAGTTCACAGAGGGCCCCCCACCCCCACCTCACTGGGGCTGGCTGGACCATTTTCTTCTGCACTCTAGTAATAGCCACTTCCTAGTCCCCGTTGCCCTCCCTGAGGTAAAGACTAAGGAGCTGTCCTATGAGCCTGCCCAAGTCAGCTCCTCTTGGGCTTCATTAGAATTCCAGCTTCCTTGGACCGTGAACGCTTGGATTTAAGGGTTAATCCCCAGACGGGGCAGAGAGGCAGAGCAGGATGAAGAGAGGAGGGAAGATGGGCAGCTTTTTAAAAAGCCACCTGAGACTTATAATTTTACATGTGGAAAATAAAAATAAGTATTCTCAGCTGCTTCCTGCACTCCCCTCCCTCCGCCCCCACCCCCGCGCCAATCTGTTCTAAACAGTCAAAACTTTTGTTAGTTTGCCAAAAATGCAGAAATGGGTATGGCCGTATAACATAGTGACAAAGAGTGTACTCTTCAGCGTCAATGCACGCTTGGTTTCCTCATCTGCTAATTGGAAATGATAATATAATCTAATTTTGAAGATTGTTGTTTGGGGTGGGATTTGAGGGGTGGGGCACTGTTGGATTAGAAAACCATGCCCTAAAAAGCTTAGTCAAGGGTTTCTTACCATTAGCTGTTTTTGACATTTTCAGTCAAGCAGTACATGGTAGTGGGGAGGGGGCTGGAGGAGAGAGGCTTTAGTTTAGTTTCTTCCTCCCCTTCGTTAATTTTTTTGGGGGGTGTTGTTTTAAAATTTAAGTCCAGGCGATGGGTTTGAAAAGACTGAGAATGACAGCCCCAACTGCGAACTCTGGAAGAAAGAGCTTCTCCCGGCTGCCCCGCAGCCCCCGTCACCTTTACAAGATCCCAGTCCTGTCCACTGCCCCCACTTCATCCCTGAAGCACTAAGATTCCCAGCACAGACCCATCCCTCCTGCTTCTTACGATGATTATTTGGTGGGTTTCTGTGTTCTCCCTGATGCCCCCCACACCTCAGGCAGGAAGTGACTTCAGAGCAGCCGGATGCAGGTGGCTCCGGAGAAGTTTCATGAAGTCACAGGTTCCTACACAATAAGCCGGAAGGGAAAGGCGGGGAGGAGGGGACCACGAGCCACTTGAAAAGGCCGGTGGAATGGGATGGTCAAGGGGGTGCAGAATCCACCACGGTATCCAGCCGGGCAGAGCCCTCTTCACCAGCCCTCCCTCCCACTTCCTTCGGCCCTCAGCTTTTCCATCGGCAAGAACCCAGGACACACCAGACAACACTGAGAGCCTTCTTTATTCCAAGAATCTGGTCTTACAAGATTTACCTTCTTGATTGTAGTCCTCCCCCTCCCATCCGCTAAGGCCCTCGCCACCTGACCGTACAATCTGCTGAATACAAGCCTTAGTTCCTTCTCGGGCTTCTCCCCTGCTTTCCCTCATTCCGCCTCCAATTCTGCCCAGTGGCCATGGGGCGTGAGAGGGAAGAGGCCTACAATCAGCGCTCGCACCAGTCCCCAAGTGACCTGTCATGAGGAAGCTCCACTCCACCAATTCAAAAGTGCTCCTTACCCTCTACCCCTCACCCCAAACTCAAATACGTCCTCAGGCACCAAGGTGCAGGACAGTAAATAAATATCATGTGACATTCCAGAAACTCTGCCCAGCCAGAAGGCAAACCCATTCCTAACTTTCCACTGACTTGGCCCAAACCCAAAACTGCTCCCCTCAACCAACTCTCCATCCTCCCGGGATACCTTTCAGCTATTAGGGGCCTTTGGCCCATCAGTCAGTCAATCGCAATCAACTCTTTAACCCTTAGAACCCATCAATAACATCAACCACAAGTTACAGCAATTCCAGAATGAAACTCGGCTCCCTTGCCCTCCCTGTGGAAGGTACCAGTGCATTCTCTGGGTCCAAACAAGAAGGCAGGGACCAAAAGACTGGGTCACAGGACCTAGCCTTTCTCAGGTAAGGCAGCTACCAAGCACCTGTGACTTCTCTTGGCAAAGGGGAACGGCCAGACAATACCTACAAAAGTGTTCCAGGAAGAAGGGGACCCTCCCAGGTGGCAGCCCAAAGCACCTTTCAAAATCTGGATGCCTTTTCAGTAAAGGATGGGTTATACCTCAGGTTTAGTCACGGTAGAGTTTTGTAATTCTCCCCTAGGAGAACCAGAAGTTACATCGTTTCTAATAAAGTAGCTTAGACTTCTTTCTCATGAGATGATCAACCGGGAGTCCAGAACAGGCCTCCCTGGGAGGATTACGGGCTCACTCAAACCCCTTCCTGGGTCACAACAGACTTATAGACTTGTGTTTTCACAACTGCAGTGAAACCAGACCCAGATGAGTCTCTGGACCACCTTGCAGGGACTATCAACTTCCATACCTACAGCCGCTAGGGGGCATTTCACTTCCATTTCAGGCTCACCAGCAAGGTTCTGGTCACCTTGAAAAACAGTAGAAAACCTAGGTCCAATTCTAGCCTGCTAGAGAACCTGGAAATGTCCAGACTGTCAGAGAGGGTTCCTGACCCAATTCTACAATGCCCGTCTGTGTCTCCAGGCCTAGATACACTACACTGGAGCAAAGGAGAAGTATACCGACCTAGGAGTGAAGGGACAGAACAAAGGAAACCACCAGGCACACAGACAGGAGACAGAAGCACTCACTCCAAAGGTGAAAGTTATGACAATAACAACAATAATACAAAAGACTCAAGCCAAAGGCGAGCCAAAGGCTAATCTCTGCCAGCAGAGCTGTGACCCCCCATGCTGCATTTCGGGTCTCTTTTAACCCCAACTGTGGAAGGGTGGGGTGGGACGGCAAAGACAATTGAATGAAGGCCTGGGTGGCTCCCAAAGGCCTCAATAAATTATATTTACACAGAAACCGAATGAGAGGGGGGGCTCTGGTGGAGGGCTGTTGCCCCAGGGCAATCAGACCTCTAATCTCTCTGCTCCCCTAGCTTGCTCTCTCCTCAAAGGCAATTCTGATTGTGGGGAAGAGGTTTTGACCAGCAAAACAGAGGCAGATCTAGCCAGGACCTGCCACCCCAGCTCTTCCCGGGGGGGGGGGGGGGGGGGGGGAGAAATCCAGGTGGCGGTGCAGCGTCTAATACTGTTGAGGCCTTGCTCACTCCCTTGACATGGTGTGACCCCGAAGAAGCCAGGCCTGAGCCTGCAGCATCCTGGCTTCCAGGAGGCAAAGGGGGCCTGGGCCCGCCTCAGCTAGGGCCCCCTAGAATGTGGTAGTGCACTTTGGTGTTGGTGGCAGCTCCGTGTTTTTGGCGCAGATGTAGCCGCAGTTGACTCTTGTGCCGGAAATGCAGGCCGCAGGGGTCGCACTGTGGGAGAACAGAATGTCAGGTTCCTCCGGCCCCAGCTGCCTTTTATTCTGCAATAAGGGAGGATGTGAAGCCTGCATGTCCTCCCACACCAACACGGGCAACCTTGGAGAGGTTCCCCCACCTTTACTTCCACCTTGTTTAGGAAAGGTTTCCCACTTGCTAATTTCCCTCTCCCTCACCAAGCAGCCAGCCTCTGGGTGGCACTGGGCTACCCACCAAAAGGTTGTGGGTTGGAACTCAACCAGAGCATCACAGCATCAAGCCCTAGCAATCTGTTCCAGGAGGCCACCCAGGGCCCTGAAAGCCCTTTGAAACACAATGTACTTTGCTGGGGCAGAGGCACCAGAGGCTGGAACTCACCTAGGGCAGCCAGTTGGCTTTTCTGTTTCTTTACCTCCTCTAGGGCAAATTACTGCTGGCCACAACCTCGAGTATTAACTTCTGTGTCATCACTGTCCTTCCCCACCCCCAACCCTGATCCCAATCACCACAGAATACTCCAGACCCCCCTGACTCAGCAACCCTATCGGTTGGAGTAGACCCAAACTTGGGGTTTCAGAGCCTATATATCACCACTGGAGCAGACAGCTGCACCTTTCTCCCAGGGAGTGGCTGGTGGGCATACGGCAAGGTTCCGCAGCCCAATGCTTAACTCACGGTGCCACCAGGGCTCCTGGACGCCTCTCGCTGCCATCGAGTGAATTTCAGCCCATAGCCAGCCTATAGGACAGGGTAGAACTGCCCCCATGGGGTTTCTAAGACTGTAACTCTTTACGGGAATGGAAAGCCCCATCTTTCTCCCTGAGTGGGCTGGTGGTTTCAAACTGCTGACCTTGAGGTTAGCAGCCCAACACGTTCACAACTATGCCACCAGGGCCCCTTTGGACTCCTCTAGGCCCTGCCTATTTTCAAAAGATCTAGGGGTTGCAACCCCCCCACCCCCCGCCAAAAGCTCTGTCCCTGCGTTGGCGGAAGGTCCTTTTAATCTAAGCTATGGGTCAGAACAGATACCCACGTGGTAAGGCTTCTCTCCCGTGTGGATGCGGACGTGGCTCTTGAGGGTTTGTAGATGGCGGAAGCGAGTCCCACAGGTGGGGCAAGGGTAGGGTTTCTCCCCAGTGTGGATCAGCACGTGGGCACGTAGATGCGCCACCTGGGAGGGGAGGAGATCTCAGATGGAGCTTCTGGGAGAGACAGAGCCCTCCAGAAATGGCCCTGCCGGCCCTCCTGCAGGTTTGCCTCCCTACCTGCACAAAGCAGGAGCCCCTACCTGCACAGGCTGCCTCCCTACCTGCACAAAGCAGGAGCCCCTACCTGCACAGGCTGGCTCCCTACCTGTACAAAGCGGGAGCCCCTACCTGCACAGGCTGGCTCCCTACCTGCACAAAGCGGGAGCCGCACGTCTCACACTTATAAGGCTTCTCTCCCGAATGGATGCGGCTGTGTGTCTTCAGGTTGGCGGGCCTGTTGAAGCGGGCGCCGCAGACGGAGCAGTGGTAGGGCTTCTCTCCTGCAGGCAGCAAGGAGTGGAGGTTAGTCAGGGCCTCGGCCCCACACACTCATGGCCAGAAAGGTCCCAGGGCCCTCTTCTCCCAGCTGGTTACTACCTGTGTGCACGGTTCGGTGACTGGCCAGGTTGCCCTTGTAGCGGAAGGCAGAGCGACACAGCTGACACTTAAAGGGCTTGTCCTCCTGCCCATGAGTCAAGGGGTCCAGCCCTGACACACCCCCAGCCATAGCCTCACACTTCTGGCAGCTGAAACAGTCCATTCCTGGGCAGGCAAGGGGGGAATGGCAAGAGTGCTTCATCAGTCATCAGCGAATGCTCAAACCACACTGCGGTAGGGTTTTTATTTTTGTTTGTTTTTTTCCTCTCCCCCAGTTTACAGTTAAAGTTTCTAGGACCCATTCAGCATGCCCAAGGCCACATGGTTGAAAAGAGGACAAACTGAGTGACCTCACACCTGTGGCGTCTCTCCTCTCAATTAGTGGTGGCGGGCCGAGTAGGGCCTTACTAGTGGATGGAGCTTTCTTTTTCTCTCCTCTCGCATCATTCTATGGCTGGCATGCCAGAGAGGTCCAGCCAAAGTCTGGGAAGAAAACTCAGCCCTGCAGGGGCTGCTGGGCCTTCCCAAACTCTGCTGCTCACTGTGTGATAAGGGTGCCTGGTTCCCACGTCCAGATGTTCTGATCTGTGGAATGTGGCTTGGGCATCAGGATTTTTTCAAAGGTCTCCCACACTCCAAACTCACTGCCATCAAGCAGTGCTGACTCATGAAGATCCTATAGGACAGAGTGGAACTGCCTCTGTGGGTTTCTGAGGCTGCAAATATGAATGGGAGCCGAAAGCCTCACCTTACGCCTGCAGAGTAGCTGGTGGAGGTGAACTGCTACATAACACACTACCCCCACAGGGCTCCAAAAAGTCCCGAAGGGATTCTAATTGGCAATCAAGGTGAGGAACCATTGCAATAGGCCTTTCCAGAAACATTTTGGCCCAATGTGGCCAGAAGCAGTTGGCAGGAGAAAAGTCAGGAAGAAGGGGCTCTCACCTGGTGGTGGATTAGCCCCTTTAGAGGGTGATCCAGTGGTTTCGTGAGCCTGGGGTGTGAGGAGATGGGGGGTGTTGGCTGGCATTCCAGATTTGAACTGTATGGTGGCAGCAACTGGAGAGAGCCTAGTAGATGGCAAGGCCCCGTGAAAAGGGTTAAGAGAGGTGATTACATGGGATTCTCCCTGAAGCACTCACTCACAACCAAAGCCTTCCTCTCTGGAGTAAGTAACCGGCCAATGAGCCATTCCCAATCGACTGCCAGAGTCCCACCTATTAAGTAAGCCTGGCCTTACTCCCTAAGGCTACCAGTTGCCTTCAAGTCAATTTTGACTCACAGCGACCCTATGCATGTCAGAGGCCGACTCCATAGGGCATTCGATGGCTATTGCTAATTTGGGATTAGATAGCTAGATCTTTCTCCTGATGTGGCCCTGAACCTTCAACCTTTCATTTAGCAGCCGAGTGTATTGCTAGGAGGCTGCACTTTTGATAGGCCTCCCACCCCCAATCTCCTGACCACACAAGGCCTTTTCACAGCCTTACTTCCAGATTGTGTACCTGCTCTGGGGACCAGGGATGGGGCCTTCTTCACTGCTGCTGCTGCTACTGGAGGCCTCATCTCCACTGGGGAGCCTGGCTTGGGGGCAAGGTTGACCAGAACTCTTCTCTCCTGACAGACTCCTTGCTTGAGAGTTTAGCACGATGAACTTGTACTTTTTCCAATTGCAGGCCTTGGGGTCTGGGCTGGCTGGACTGGGGGGACCTTGACTGCAGCTGGACTCAGTAGGTGGGTCTGGGTGTCCTTCGGAGCGCCTGGGACTGCCTGGCGGAGGGGCTGTTGGCGGTGTGGGGGGCTCTGCCTCCAAGGGACGCAGGGAGATGCCCAGAGGTTCATAGCTAGGGAAAGTTTCATAGATATTAGTGTTATTGGCTAACCTTGGCCTTTGCCCTTTGATATTTGGGGCACCACCTCACCTACGCTGTACTGAGCCAAGGCTTCCTCACCTGGCTTGAATGAAGCGGTGGCATGCCTGGACCACATGTTCCATCTGCAAATAGGTGGCAGCTGCAAGGACAGCTGGGGCGGTGGCCGGAGAGAGGCGCAGGCGCGAAGTATACATGAAATCCAGCAGAGGAGCAAAGCCTCCGGCTTCGGGGCCCCCGGGCAGGGAGAGCACGTCCACCCCTACTCCTGTACGGCCTCGGAAAATTGAATAGAAGAAACCACTGGAAAGAGGGCAGAGAAGTTCGGTTAGGGGATGGAAAACAAAGGGTTCAAGCCACTCTACAAAGCCAGACCTCCAGAAGCCCCGCCTCCCCCACCATCACCCCGCCCCAATTCTGGATAGCTCCACCTCTTCTCTGGGTAAGATTCAAATTCACTCCGGTGGGACTGATGGCCCCGCCCCTCCTCTGGCCCCGCCCTCCAGGCGCTAAGAACCTGCAGGCGATGAGAACCGCCTTGTGCGCTTGGAGAGGTCGCCCGCCAACCAGCAGCGTGACGTCAGTGAGTATCCCGCGCAGGCGCAGCTCATTCAAATTGCCCAGTACGTCGGAGGAATGGCGTGTGAACTCGCGGACGTAGCCCAGCGCCTCCTCTGGACCTGCCGAGGAGCCCATAGCGACGCCGGCCTGCCGAGGGCGGGGGTGGGGTGGGGTGGGGGCTCAGGGGTCCAGGCAGGTCTGGTTTGGAAGACTCCACGGCTTTTCCCTTCTAAGGTGTAGCTAGCCAGAGGCCCGGCCTCGGCTCACCCGCTCTCACTTAATTCATCATATTTCTTCTCTTCTCAACCACGCACGGCCGCTCCTCTTCCTCCTCCAGATCCCACCGCCCTTGGGAGGGATGAAGGTTCCCACACCCCGGCGTCGGTGGGGAGCGTGGTGGATCCGGCACACAGTGCCCCGAGTTTGACCCCCAGTCCCTCTCTGGTACCCTCAACTCCCCTCGCACTCGCCGCGCACCTAAGTCTATCCCAGCCTACCTACCCACACACATCTCCAACTCTCAGTCGAAGCTCCTTTCCCCAACTACCGAACTCTCCTCCATCTGGTCCCCGATCCTTAGTTTAGCCCAATTCCTGGTCCTTAGTGTACCTCCCATCAGCCAGCCCCAAACTCTCTCAGGACCCCCAGGAGCCTGGACCCTTCAGCCTCACTTTTCTTACCCCCGTCCTGCAGGGGCTGCGGCTTCTCTTCTCCAGGGGGCGGGGTCGCTCTCTCCTCAGGGCCCAAGAGCCTTTATCTGGCCGGGATGTCGGGGGCGGGGGGTGGAGGTGGGGTGACCGCCTGGATCTGTATCCTTCCTTCCTCCCTCGCCCTCCAGCTGGCAAGTCCCGGGGCGGCGTCTCCGGCTTGAGGGCGGGACCTCCGAAACGAGGGGTGGTCGTAAGCGAAAAGTGAGGGGGCCACCGACGGTGGAGCTGAGGATGGGGATGCTGGAATTGAGGAGGAAGCTGGGGACACCGAGGATGGAGATCAGGGGGACCTGGATCTTTGGAGGGGGTGGGCCAGGGAAAATTGGTGCGTTGGTTTTGGGGGAGTCGGTTCTGTGAGCGTGTTGCAGACGAAAGTGAACCTAGCCATCCATACTCCTGCAAGCCACGCACGGTGTTAAGGAGAAGTGAGGGCGCCCCGCGAGCCATTACGTTAGGGAGGCTAGTGGGCTACCGTGGGGTCTCAGACGTAAGAGCGATGGGTGCAAGTGGCCCGCTCCCCTAAAGGGTCCTACAAAAAGGGAGCCTCTGGCTGGGCGGGGTGGGGAGGTGGCGGATATGATTTCTAGTTGGTTTCCTTCCATTGTCCTGCGGCCGGAGGCAGCTGCTTCCTTCCCCTTGAGGAGGTGGGGAAAGCCCCAGTGGGGGTCGAGAGACCTAGGCGTCCATCCTCCCGCTCCCGATTCTCTTTTGAATCCTTTTAGGGACCCAGAGAGACATAGGTATTCAAAGCCCGGCCTTCTGCTCCCAGTCCCAGCTCGCTAGGGCCTCGGGTAAACCGACGGACAGCTCGCGGGCCTGGCCGGACGCCGGCTCCGCGCTGCAACCCCGCGAAGCTCCGCAGTGCCGGCTCTTTCCACGAGGGGGCGAGCGAGCACCAGCCCCACCGGGGCGCAGGGGCGCAGGGTCTGCTCCGCGGGCCCGCTGGGATCCTCGGCCTCTCCCCTCCCGCTAGTAACACCCCCCACCACCCCCCACGCTGACTTATTTAGCCCCTCTGTGTCCCAGGAGGAGGTTTGGGAGGCGGCAAGGAGAATGAGAGGGCTGAGGGGACTTTCCCCCAGGCGGATTTCTACCTGGGGGAAAGGGCAGAGGAAGGGCCAACTGGACTGCCTGAAGCATGGGGTCAAGAGCTTGATCTCCTGACCTCTAGCCTTTGGTGGAGTCTGGAGGCCAGAATTCCTAAGGGGAAACACCTCGGACTTTGGGAGCCAGGAGGGGGACCTGAGTTCAGGACTTCTAATCAAAACAGATTCGCCACTATTATGCAGAGGTCTTTGGGAAGTACATCTTTCTGAAAGTGGAGTGGGGGTGAACAGAGGGAAAGCAGGAAAGGGGTCTGGGAGCTGAAGAAGGCAGGAGGGCCGAACCCTCTCTAGTAACTAGGCAGGCACAGTGCCCTCGTACTTTGTGTGAGCAGACCTGGGGTGGGGATGGCGGAGGGGGAGGATTCATTTGGAGAAGGGGTCCCAGAGTTGGTTAACTTTGGCTGCAAAGCAGATGCAGAAGCACTGGGATTTGGCCTCAGGAGAATCTGCACAAGGGACCCCTCTGACTGTTGTCCACAGAACTGTTTGTCCAGGCCTGACCCCCTTTAGATTCGAGAGTGTCTTTATTTGGGGTGTACAAAGGGAGAGCCGAGACACTGGGCATCACGGGGCCACTAAGGACCCACAAGTAAGGTGGTCTGGGCATAGGAGTGGTCTCTGCCCAGTTTGGCGGTAGGGTTTAAATTAGGGGCTTCCATTTGACATCAGGTGGACTCGATATTCCGTTAACTGGTCAGTTGAGTCTCTGCTTACTACGAATGTTGAATGGGTTTGATGGTTATAAACACTAGGGCCCTATTTAGACTTGAGAGCCTATAGTCATTTTGAGATGCGGAATTTCATTTTGAAACGGAACTCATTCTGATGGGGGAAGGGGATGCCCTGGCACCTACGACTTGGAGTTTGTATGCATCGGTCCTCTTGGAATAGCAGCAGAGCCTGCTGGGCATTCTTCAAGAGGTGGGTGAGAGTTTGATTGGAGGGGGATTGAGTCACTACTGTATCTTGACAGATAAGGTTCTTCTCAGTCTGGTTTTAAGCATGGAATTCTTGCTGATTGTCAGATAGAGCCGATTTGGGGGTACAATGTAAGTTTCAAGTCTCAGAGTATGATGGTCAGGTTTATAGAATTCAACTTGGCATTTTTTTTTAATTAGCTTGAAAGGAAGCATAATAGGACCCTGGGAGCAAGTTTGAAGGCCTTTTGTGTTTGAGGGTTCTCATCACCATGGGAGGATCTAAACTTTTTGAAAGTTGTGGGGGGAAAAAAGTTGTGGAAATTCGGCTTGAGGGGGACATTCCTATATGTGCAAGGATATCCAAGATGCCTTTTGGGGGAGAGGCAAGAAACAAAGGGAGGTCCCCCAGAATGGGAGACAACATTTTGGGGTGTCATTATTTTGGGGGTATTTTAGTACTCTTTGGGTAATGTTCATTAATAGAACATAAGGTGAGTCTGATTTATGGGGTCACTTAATTTCAGACACTCTGCTGCTTGGATGTTATTTTTGCCTGAGAGTTCTTTCTCACCCCAGATTTTAGAAATCTCCTTGTTTAGTGACCCCCTAAACCAGCCCCGTTTGGGGATGGACGTTAGAACTCTGATTGGAAGGAAGAAGCTGGGAACGGGAACTCTATCTCTTCCTATGATATGTCCTATCTAATAGATCTGAGGGGAAGTGGTGGTTTGAGGTTCGAACCCCAAATCCTAAGGGAGCACACCTCCTTGTGGGGGAAGGTGGGAGAATGAGGTCCCTGGGGTTAAGTGACCTCCCCGGACTGTAACAGTGTCTTTGGAGCTGTGGCAAGGAGGGGATTCCTGAGCCCTGAGTTTCTGTGGGAAGAGCCCCAAACAGAAAGTAGGCAGAGGACTCAATGTGGGGGGGGGGGCCAGCGGGGGCGGGGGGAGCGGGATCTCCAGGCACCAGGGGCGAGGGGGTAAGCCAGGTCACTGCTGCATGCTTAGGTCTCTGCTCTTTCGGCTCTCCTCCCCTCCCTCCCTCCCACCGCCCACCCCCCCCAACCCAAGGGGGAAAAAAGCTGCCTGTGCAACAGCAATGGCAGATTCCAATCCTCCAGGCTTTCCTGAACCACCACCGAGAGACCAGCCAGGGGGGAGGGGTAGGGAGGATCGGGCTTTCCTGCCTTCCTAAGACGGGGGCAATGAGCTTGACCTCCTGGCCCCTAACCTTTTGGGGAGTGCCTTGCCCCTTGTCTGGGAGCCAGGTGTCCTGGACCCTAGTCCCCGAGCGACGTGGGGTGTGTGGGGGGGGGGCCTGGAGAGACCGGGAGGAGGAAGGAGGGAGTGACTTCCAAAATTGGCATCTGGACAGAGCAGGGCTGGCGGGAGGCAGGAGAAAGGCAGAATTTTCCTGAAAAAACGGGGCTAGCTGAGGACCCCAAATTTGGGGAACTAGTCCAAGACTGTCCTCCCAACATCCTAGATTTTTTGGGGATTTTTGGGGGGCTCCAGGACCCCTCTAGGTGGGGTGAGGAATGTAGTGTTGGGGGAATCTGACTGGGGCATTGCAGCTGCCTCTCCCGCCGAGTTGGAGACGGATGGGCTGGGACGGGTTTGTGGGGGGTGTCCCCAATTCTGACTGGGAGTGAAGAAACCCCCCTCTGAGATGTCTTGTGGGGGTCCCTCCTCCCTAGGGCACTCCCCACTCCCAGAGCCAGTCGAGAGGAAGGAGGCCAGCGATGCGACTGGGGTGGCTCCTTTCTTCTGCACCCCAAATGTGAGGGATGCACCCCAATTTTTTCTCCCTTCAAAAATAGGGGACCAGGATCTCAGGGGAGAGTAGCTGAGGTAAGTGGGGAGGACAGTGTCCCCTGTTTTCAGGAGAGACGTGGCGGTTGGGGGGGTGTTTGGAGGTGCGTGCTGGGGTGGGGTTGGGCTTTGTGAGTCTTGGAACTGGGGGGATGATTGGAGAGACTTTATTTTATGCCCCTAAACTGCATTTCAGCCGATGGAAGCCAAAGACTGAGACTAGAGGGCCCCCCAACTTCTCCTAGCCGTTAATATGGTATTTGATTTGTTTCACCCCTACCAAGACTCTGCCGAAGATGGGAGCTGGGGGGCAGCTGCTCAGTGTGGGGGTTTTAGAGGGTGGAGTGAGGGGCATGAGGCCCTGACAAGATTTGATATAGGGCATTTGGAGGAGGGGTGGGGCTGGAGTTCTTCAGGGCCTAAAAAGACTGCTTACATCCACCATGTCACAGCTCTTTGCTTGCAGAGAGTTTTGGGGGTGTGTCGGAGGGGGCTAGTGGAGGGTGGGATGGGCAGTAGGAAAAGAACTTTTGGCTGTTAGCATTATTTTGACTTGCAGGAGGGATTTTGGTCTCTACATTTTGCCTTCTTGGAGGTGCTTTGAGGAGAATCTAGCCCTGGAAAGGAGAGAAAAGGCTGAGGGAAGGCCCAGGGTGGGGGTAGGGAGAGGCATGTGTGTCTCAGCTTCAACGTGGCTCTCTGGGGTGGGCCCGCCTGCCTGGGCCTGGTGGATGGGCTGATGGGGGCTGTTTTGAGGGTGGGCCCTGGGTCCGGGGGTCCAAGGATGGCACTTGGGGTTGAAGACTTGACCCCCTAAGTCCAGATGCCCCTCTTCCTGAGCCCTGCTGCTCCCCTTTCCCCACCGGCCTCCATTCTCGGCTTTGGCCTCCATTTTGTGTCAGGCCCAGGACCCAGGGCGGCTTCCGGCCCCCCCCTTTCCCATCACGATCCAGCCCCACCACCTCTGGACTGCCAGCTCCCAACCCTGCCGGCCTTGGCCCTGTGTCTCCTCTCCTTGCTGTTCTTGTGGGTCTGACCCAGGGAGGGGCGGAATGGACACAGGAAGTTTGGTCCCTGCTGGAGCTGAGTTGGAGGCTTCTGGTTGGCCCTTCAGTCATTCCCTCGTTACTGTGCCTCTAACCCCACCCTAGGGACCCCCCTGAGGTGAGTCCTGACAGGGGAAAGATGGCTCCAGTCTTAGGATACCGTGAGCTCATCCCTTAGGCCTCTCTCCCTCCAGTTGCTTGCTGGGCAGGCTCCTAACCCTGGTTTCTTGTCTCCCCGGCCTCCCCCCTCTTCTTGGGTCATGTTTGCCTTTGAGGTTTCTGCCTTCCTGCTCTTGGTGGTGGCGGCAAAGGGGTCCTCACAGTACAGCCTAGTCTTCCCTTCCTCTCAACCCACCCAGTCCTGCCCCCGCCCCAGCAGCACACTGTGGTTTGCACGGCATTGTGGCCACGTCCAAACCACACTGTGGTGTTAGAGCGAGGGTGGGGGAGGCTCCGCCGAGGCCTGGCCCTGGGAGGCCATCCTGGAGACGCGCACAGAACACATCAGGGGCCTGTGATAGACTCCTTGCTGTTGGGTGGGGTGGTGGGGCTTAGGTGGGGGGGGGGGCGGGTTGAAAACACTGGAAACAACCCTGTCTCAAAATCCCCAAGGTAGTGAGTGTCAGGGCTCTTGGCTGCCAGAGACCTTGAGAATGAGCGCTGCTGCCTCTGGAAGCCTGAAGGGGAGTCTTTGTCGCCCACACCCAGCTCCCCTGGCTCTAGCAGCACAGAAATATTGGCACCGGGGAGTGAGTCTACCAATATTAGCTGTGCTGCTCCAGGCAGGGTGGCAAGTGCTGCGGGGTGAGGGGGGGGAAGAGGGGGGACGGGAAAGACAGGGACATTACACCCCGAGGGCAGAGGGGATGGAACAACCCCTTGCACACCAATAAGGCACCAGGCAGAGAGAGAAGTCTTTATTGTTTTCATTTTCTGTATAAAAATGTCCGTCGGGTGGAAGTCAAAGGGCTGAGGGAAGGGGGCAGCAGATGGCTCTTCAGGGATAAGGGGGGGGCCCTTCCAGCCCCAGCAGCCTTTGGACCTCTGGCACCGGCCTCGGGGGAGTCCTGGATGATCTCTGGATCCAGGTGACCAGTGAGAGGGGTCAGAAGCAGAAGGCTTCAGTGGGAGAGGAGAGGAGGGTCCGCAGAGGTCATGAGAAGGCCAGAGTCCAGGGTCAGGCTGTCTGGAACAGGAAGTAAAACGGACAGAGATGGAGCGAGCTCCAAACATGGTTCCGGGAAGATCCCCCGCCTGCCTTGCCAAAGCCCCCTGCCCCTGCCTGAGTTGTCCCCTGGACTGTAAGAGGGTACTTCCTGTCCAGAGCCCCAGGATAAGGGGGGAGGGCTCCAGCTGAGACCCGCCCCTGCCAGTCAGGGGAGCACTTCCTCCCTCTCCCCTTCAGTGGGTGTGTGGGGAGGAGGACTCCTACCCTGGTCGAAGTTGAGTTTCTTGGCTGGAGGGGTTTCTCCTAGCCCTTCAATATCCACTAGGTCACTGTTGGCATCCGAGTCGTTCAGGGCACTGAGGGTCACATCTGGGAGGGGGGCATATGCTAGGTTCTAGCTTCCCCTAGCTGCCCCCACAGCTTCCCAAGGTGTCCTGCTGCCTCCCCCTCCCCGTAAGCCCCTCTCTGGGAACCTCCAAGGGGTGGGGAGGGGGAAGAGGAAGAGAGATTTGTCTTTGGCCGATGCCCCATTCTCTCACTGAACCTCAGCTGGGATCTTTAACCCAAAGGCAACAACTCGGTAGTAGCCCTCACCAGCCTTCTGCTTCTTTATGGGGGGACCCCCGGCCTCCGGGACAATGGAGCTGCTGGTTGGAGGGGCTGCTGGAGGAGGCGACAGAACGCCAGATGCCACTTTCTTGGGCCCTTTCTTGGGTGACTCAGCCGGCAGAGGGATGCCAGAGTCTTCATATACCTTGCGTTTCACTGTGGCCTTGATCTGAGCCCTGAGAGAGGGGGGAGGAAGGCGTCATCAGACTGGAGGAAGAAAGGGGGCAGGGGAGAGGGCAATGGGTCACCCTGTAAGTATTCTAGGGAAGCCCCACCCTAAGTTTGGGTGAGGGCTTCAGCCTTTTTAGTTGGGTTCTCATTTTCCTGAAGCTCTGAACACAGGCACTGAGAAAGGCCCGCCAGGCGAGAGGCCAGGTCATCTACAGGCAGGATAATCATGAGCAGGCCTGGTCAGCAATTTCAGAACCACACTATTCCTGGATAATCCTATCATAGTCTCAAAGTTTCCATAAAAATAATCAGGGAAATCTTCTGATCAAATCCAATAATTCTGGCAACCTAAAACCAAGTTCTTGGGATGCCCCGATTACCATAGCATTTCGGACAACTGTGGTCATTCTTGTTTGTTCAGCCCGCAAGGGGATGCTAACACAAAGCTGGGCCGGTGTGGAGCTGCGAGTTCAGAGGAGGATGGAGCAGTGGATTCAGAAGAAGAAAACCACCCACCCCCCTTTCTCTGCTAGCCACCCTCCCTCACACTGTCCGTTCCTTGATGACACAGCTGATGTGATTAAGATCGTCCCCAAAGCGTTTCACAGCAGCCCTCAGCATCTCTATTTCCGTGTCGGTCCACTTCGCACTGTCAGAGGGAGAGGGGGTAGCAAAAAGAGGGAGGAGGGGTGTGGAGCCAAGCAGAGCTATGCAGTCCCCAGCCCCCCAGCCTGCTTCCGCCCCATCTCTGGAGACGAACTCCAAGTATTTTAACGAGGGCCTTTATAGAAAACACTCAGGTTCCATTAGGGAACCCCGAGGACCCTCAGCCACTTGATATCGCCCCCCCACCCCCCACCCCAGGGTATCAGCCTGCTGCTGTTTAAAGGGCCCTGAAACCAGTTCAACCGGCAAGGTAAGGGACAGAGGCCCTGAAAACCGACGGCAGCAGTCTGAGGAATTCCAGGGGCTTTGGGATGGTGGAGGCGGGCAAGTGGTCCGGGGCAGGGCAGAGCTGGGAACTCGGAGTCCCGGTGATGGGGCTGTGGTTTCACCTGCTATTCACGCATCGATCGTTTATTAACGCCTACCCTACGCCGTGCCAAGCACAGAGGAAGACTTGACATCTGTCCCTGCTCTAGGGAGTGTCCTTGGCTGTCACCGAGCCCGAGCGTCCTCGCTCGGGGTCCACGTCCCAGCCCGGGTTCACGTACCCCGCGGGAGAAGAGTCGGCGACTGGATGCAGCTGCATTGTCAACTCCCCCAGCTTCGTGAAGGCAGCGCCCGCCGCAGAGAAAATCTCTCCGACCTGGGGGCGGGGCAGCATTACGGGGGGCCGGCGCCCCCGCGCCGCGCGGTCCCACCTGAAGCCCCTAGCCCCACCCCAGGCTCCGCTCCCGTACCCCACTTCCCGCGGCACCCGCCGGGGGCGGATAAGCCAGAACCCTCCCGTGGCCGCCAGAGAGCGCTGTCGTAAGGGAGCCCGAACCTTGGTGGACGCTGACGTCATGGCCCCGCGCGTCCCCGCACGGAGACGCCGCCGCCGCCGCCACGCGAACCGGGACCACGGCGAACCCGGAGCCCGCGCCGCGCCGGCCCCCGCGCAGGAAGTCCCGCCCCAGCCCACCGCTGATTGGCTGCACGCGGCCGCTTACGCTCCCGCAACCCCCCCCCCCCCCGCGAAGGCTCAGGCCGCCTCCGCGCCCGCAGAGAAGGGATGGAAGATCTGCCTCACTTCCGGGTCCCGCTTCCCTCCACTTCCGCCAAGGGGCCCAAGCCCCTTACTTGGAGGCCGGTCTTCGGCCCTCTCCCCTCCAGCACACAAGCAGGGACACAGGCTTGAGAGAGCAGTTTCTCTTTATTGTGGTATAGGATGAGGCGAGAGCGCCTGGCACTGGGGAGAACAGGGAAACCCAGCCCTGCCGAGGGTGCCCGTGGGTGGGTCTCCGCGGGGGGGCGGTCTTCTAGCTGTAGAGCGGAGACAGGGAGTGTGTCCTTCTATCGCACCATGTATTCCTTGCGCTTGTTGAGCCGAACTTGGCAGAAGGAGAAACCTCCTAGGAGTAGGTACAGGCCCGCGGCGATGAAGCAGTTGTAGCTCACTTGCTCATAGAGGTGGTATATTTTCTGGGGGCCGTTCCTAGGGGCGGGTGGGGATTAGGCAGAGCAATGTCAGAATAGTAACAGCATCCAACATTTATGGAGCACTTTAACTGTGTGCTTGGTATCATTCTAGGTGCATTGACGTGCATGATTTTCACAATGCTGGTGGGGTGAGTTCTATCCCCATTTTGCAGGAGTTGACTGAGGCACGGAGAAGTCAGATGAAATGCCTAAAGAGGACGCACCTAAACTGGTGAGTCAGACTCTCCAAAGTAGCTCTTGGATCCCAAGAGCCTTTGCGCCTCTAAGTACCCCAATCTCGTAAGTAGCCCTGCCACCATGGCTCCTTCCAGCTGTCCAAATCCCAAATGCAGTGTCATCCAGTCGATTCAGGTGTCCCTTTGGGCTTCTGAGTGTAAATCTTTACAGGAGTATACAGCCTCTTCTTTCCCTCGTGGTGGGTTCGAACAGCTGACCATGCATGCAGTTGGCAGCTCAATGCGTAGCCCACTGTGCCAGATTCCCGCATTTCTCCGCCCATCCTTGTGACCAGGGGCCTGGCCACCTCCCCTCTGCCCTGCCAGACTCACTCAAAATCTTCCTCCGAGAAGGGGACATCCTCAATAAGGACCGCGGAATGGACATTGAAAAAGATGCCGAGCATTATCTGAGGAGAGATGAATGGGTTGGTTGTTGAACTGGGGCACCTCACCGCCAGGTCACTCCCCCAGCCACTCCCACCTCTGTCTCATGTTGCCACAACACCTGGGCCTGGTAATAACCAGAAGGAGCTAGGATTAGGAACTGTCGTGGTCTCTTCGGACCGGGCTACCTGAAGTCGAGTGTGAGGCGGTGACATTGACATGAGTAGCTGGGACAAGGGCAGCACAGCGAACAGCCCATGTTTCCCAGGAACCTGGGTTATTTCCCCCCCCCCCCCCGACTCCCCCCCCCAGGGGCGTCATGATCACGGGACGCGGCAGAGACAATAAGGAGAAGTAGCCACGGCAAACATGATCCCGGGGAAAGAGCCCATTTCAGTTCCCTTCATTCAGCTCCGGGATCTCTGGGAAGTGCAGATCTTTTGCCTCTTACACTGACAGGTCCACAAATTTCCTAGCCCCGGCTCCTCTTCCAGCACCCCGGTGACCCTCGACAGTTCCTCATTTCTCAATCCCAGTCCTCCCTCTCTCCGCGGACTACAGTTACCCAGCCAGCCGCCCGGCCCTCCAACCCAGGGCCCCTGCAGGCCCTCTCCGGCCCTCGCTGGGCAGCCCCTCACCAACATGATCACTCCCCAGGCGCTGAGGACGATGCCGCAAGCGGCCAGCTTGGGCCCACAGCACAGGAGCGACGCCATCAAGAGGGGGCCGGGGATCGCCTGGACGCGGGCCTCGTGGAGAAGCGGGGACCGAAAGCCCGGGATGCGCGGAGGGGAATCCAGCTGGGCTGGGAGGCTGGCAGGCTGGCGCCGCGCAGGACCGAGAGCCGGGGCGGAGCCCCCTGGACCCAACCACCGTGCCGGGGGGTGGCGGCCGGCGGGCGCGGGTGGCCTGCAGGCCTGTCGCACGCTGGCGTGAGAAGGCGGCGGTGGGAGCTAAAGACGACTCTCGGGAGGCCTCTCTTGAGGTGTGCTGCTGCCGTGTAACGATCGGGGGGCAGGGAGAGCGAGCCCCCTGCTTGTCGGGCTCCCCCCTCGTTAAGCAGCGATGGAAGCGCCGGCGCCCGCGTGGCCGGGTTTGGCAGGTCACGTGACGAGGAACCCGCCGGAGTCCGGAAGAGCCGCTTCGGGGACCTCTTGGTAACCGGGGGGGCCCGGAGCCTTCGCTCGGCCTTTCTGTTGAGCTGCTTTAGTCGGGGGTAGGGACAGTGAGCGGGCACTGGTGGGTGAGCTCCCCTACACCACACGCACACTCACCACCTCCCACCCCCTTTTTAAAACAGCTTCTCTGATACAGTAAAAGGAGACTGGAGCCCTTCCCGGAAGCCAAGCTTTACTGTGCTAGCCAGTAACAATTTAAAATTGCTAAGGGTTTTCCGGACAGGCACTAGAAACGTTTCTTAATTAAAATATTGTTATCCACACTTGGAATGCTGTATGATTCTGGAGGCTAAATCAAAAAGAAGGAAAGAAATATGGGAGCGAGGAAAAGTCCATGGAATGGAAAGGGGCGTGGATGAGCAAGTTGTGATGTTTGATGTGTTGTAATGGTCAGAAGAAAGGACGCGCCGGTCAGCGAGGATGCAGTCGGCTCTGACCGGAAACGCTGCGCCGTAGTGTTTGGGGAAGAAGCACCTCTCTGGGTTGGAACTGCCAACCTGTGGGTTAGCAGCAAGCTTCATCGTTTGCTCAAACCAGGGACTCCCAGAAAAATACGTAAGTATGCAAAAATGTCACTTTGCTTTTTTTACTGTACACTTAGAAAGGTGATTGTACATCCTTTGAATAAAGGAGGGCATACAGTTTTTTAAAGACATGACCAGTTTGCCCCTTCAATGAAAAAGTTTGTATACTTCTCTGGAAAGAGACAGAGTTGTAATGACTATTCAGGGAAGTACAAGTATTTGAGGGATTTAGAACATAATTTTGCACTTAGTGAGACCCAAACAAGTACTCTCCGTGGCTAGGGTCCCTTAGTAGTGTGCTTCCACGGTTTTTATGTAGGTTACTTCTAACAGGCTCGCCCACGTACAGTTACCAACACCTGAGATCAAACCAGGAACCTGTAGCTCTCCAGTGTACTACTCTCCCGACAAGCAATGTTCCAGCCCCTTAGGAGTTGGGATCAACTCAATGGCGGTGAGTTTGTGTGTGTGTTTTAATATAAGGATGTCTACGGAGGTCTGGTGCCCTAGTGGTTACTCACTGCAAGGTCATTAGTTTGAAACCGCCAGCTGCTCTTTGGGAGTAAGACGGGCTTTCTGCTCCCGTGAAGCCGTCTAGTCTCACAGAGGCAGTTCTGCCCTGTCTTAAACAGTGCTAGTGTAAGTTGGTGCCGACCTGATGACAGTGAGTCATCACACTCAGATAAGCCTTAGAATAGTCAAATCTACCAACCTCTTCCTGGGAGAAGGATAAGGCTGTTTATTCCCAGAAACTTTTATAGCCTCGGGAACTCTCTTTGGGGTACTTATGAGTGGGGATGGAATTGATGGCAGGGGAGGGTTTTTATTCTTCAAAGGGCTGTGTTAGAGAGAACTTGGATCCTGGGGAACACCCGGAGGGCCCAGGATAAAAGGCAGGGAAAGTGGCCTTGAAATACAAACTTCCGGTTCATATCCGGGTACCCCCTCCAAAAAAAAAAAATACAAACTCCATTTTTATTTTCTTGAGGACTGCCTGGCTGGGGAGAGAAGCCTCTTTGGGTGAAAGTTTTTATTCTGCCTTAAAGAAATATTATTGTAAATGTTAATTGTTGCAAGAGCAGGGGGGGCGCTTCCAAAAGTTCACAAGAAATGAATGAAGAAATTAGTGGCTTTTCCCCCTGTGAGTTCTTTGAAGCCCCTCGTGTAACAGACTGTTTGCCAAGGTAATATTGTCACCTTCACGGTTGCCTGGCATCAGCTGTATTACTGAGTTGTGCTACCACCACCAATATGTTAATTGATTTCTGTGACCAGAGACCCAGAGCTCCCTAAACAAGGACTTCTCCTTCCCAGCTTTCCCCTCTCTCCTGCTCCTGGTAACTACTAATACACTTGGCTTTCTAGTCATTTGCTTTGTCTAGTTATTTCTTCAAATCAGCTTGTGTGAGGCCTTTCAGGTGAGTGATCCTATATTGTATTTGTCCTTTGGTGATTGACTTGCTTCATTCGGCATAGCCATTTCAAGGTCAGTACCTCATTTGTCTTTATGGCCGAACAATATTCCATCGGATGTCTGTATATATGTGTTCTTTTTTGCCCATTGGCATATTGATGGACATTGATGTTGTTTAATAACAGTTTATTGTCACTTAATCTACATATCACACAATTAATTTAATAGCTCGATCATATCTCGAAGAGTTGTACCACACTCAATTTTAGATAGTTTTCTCCCCACCCCACCCCCATGGTTAACTTTTTAAAAAACAATTTTATTAACACATAATCCGCCCATCGCACAATCTAATAGTTCAATCATATTAGAGTTGTACAATGTTACCATAATTTCAGAACACTTTCTTCATTTCCCCCCATGATTAAAACACTTTCAAAATGAGTTGGATAATCACCACCAGTTCTAGTCCTCCCTCCCCCACCCACATACATTGTTTGCTCCCCTCTTCCGCCCCCTCACCCTCCTTGTCTCCCCCCACCAGCCTCCCCTATGAGCCCTTGCAGTAGTTCTTAGCTCTGTGCATCTCCGCTTTCAGTGCTTCACAAACTGGAAACCCCAACAGAAGCAATGCAAAACAGAAAAACAAAATAAAGCGGTAAGGCTACAAGAATAATAATAGTAACACAGAGAGAAAAATACAAATAATGAGTAAGAAAGAAGAGACCCCCGTGAATATTTTAAAGGCCAGGGAGGACATTTTGTCTTGGAACTGGCAAGAAATCCTCACACCTCGAAGAATTTCAGGCTGGGTCATGAGGGAGGGCCACTGACCAAGCATCAAGTGTGATCAATTACAGTGATCACTATCTGATAGTAAAGCGGTTTGAAACCCTGGCCTGTGGCTAGTGGGGATCTTCCAGCAATTATTTGGAGTCTTTGGGGGTTCCACATGTGAATAGGAAGAATGGGGGGGTGCGGTGGGCATGGCCAGTTGCCAGGAGCACAGACTTTTGTAAGCTGGCCACCAAGTGAAGTCAAGTTGGGTTCTTGGGAATGAAGTATTTGCTGAGATAGGTGGTTTCTCCCAGAAATGCCCGCGCCCCTGGGGTGGTTTGGAACAGTGTTAGCGCCTCAGGCTAGGGCAGAGTACAACTAGGAGGACCAAAGCCAGCATGGACACACCCCGGGGACTCGGTATGGCTGTTACATTTTTAAATGGTTGCTCCCCCAAAAGGGGGGGCATTTTCTAACACACAAAGCTCATATTTCAGTGTCCATAAATAAAGTTTTACTGGAACGTGGTCACTCCCGTTGTAGCTGCTTTTTTTGCTGTAAGGACGGTCGGCTAGTTGTGACAGAGCCTGTGTGACCCACAAGTGCGAGAGCAATAAGGGTGCATGCTGCTGTCTGACTCAGTTGGCAAACACAAGGGACCTTCAGCAGGTGAACAGACAAGTTCCATTCTCTTTCAAGTCCATTTTCCCACATGCGTTTCGGACACCCTGCCTGCCCTGTAGAGCATTCACAGTAGACATCGAGGAAAGCCTAAAACTCCCAAACCAGACTCACTGCTAGGAAGTCGACGTGCTCACCAGGACCCTGTAGGACAGGGGGTTTCTGAGACAGTAGCTCTTTGTGGGCGTAGAGAGCCCCATCTTTCTCTTGCGCTGGTCTGAAGTCTTCCGGGTGGGAGCTGCTCAGGGCTCAGATGGTGATGCTATTCTCGATGCGTCCAGGCTTCAGGTAGTCATAAGGCAGGTCAACCTGCTCGTTCCGGGCTGCAATCTCCTTTTCCAGGGTTTTTAGGGCTGTTTGGAATCGCTTCAGCACAGCTTCGACTTCCGGGCTTGAGAAATACTTTTCTTTGTGATGCCCCAGAGGCACCTGAGACAGAGCCAAGATCAGCCAGCTCCCAGCCCTGAGACGGACAGCCTGGCCTCTCACCGTGATCCTTCCCTTCCGACATCGCCCCCACCCAGAAGCCCTTCTTACCATATCTGGTTGCTGTCGACCCAGATGCCATGTGATGGTCATTTGAAGACAGGCCTGCTGTACATCAGGTAGTGACCCCATCACGGTGGCCATTGTGATACCTTCCTTGGTGGTGGGTGGGGGCATGCGCATGGTGCAAGGGGCATTTGGGACCCAGGCATACCAGTCCACCTGCAACCATAGCAACCATAGCTGCCCTGGTACTTAAGTTCCTGACCTTTTCCCCTCTCCCTTGGGCAACCCAAGATCCAGGCACTTGCCCTCAAAGACCTGGGCTGTCAGTTGTCCATACCTGGCCCTGGTTGATGGCGGCATGCTGGGCGGTACTTGTAAAAATACACATGGTAAGGAAGTGGCAGAGCTGATCCCGGGTCTGGAAGGAAACAGGGAAGCCTGGGATAGAAAGGAACAGGCTTTAGACAGGGTTTCATTCCAAGCTCAGCCCCATGTGTTTCAGAGTGGAGTTACACTCCAGAGGCTTTTCAAGGACTATAATCTTAGGGAAGAAAATCGCCAGGTCTTTCTTTCGTGGTACCACAATTTGAACTGCCACTTTTTGTTTAATGACTGAGAGCAAACCGTTTCTACTACTCAAGGACCTATAGCTTGGATAACCTTGGGTTAATTATTTAATCTCTGAGTCTCAGTTTCTTCACCTGTGTAAATAAATGTTTGCCCTCCTGCCTCCTAAACAAGGAGACCTGCTCGTGTAAATGGTTTTAATGCTTGCCTGCTAATGGAACGATCCTACAGAGGCAGAGGACAGATTTCAAGGTTTTGGTCAGAAGAAGGGAGGGGTCAGGGACTGAGGGGTGACTCAGAGCAGTCCAGCCTGCTTCCATGAGTGCTAGAGAAAGGAGTCTGAACCCGGAATGAGCTACAGAGGTGGCTTCTTCCTCACAGCTTCAAATGGGCGAGGGAATAATGATAATGACTGGGCAGGGGTGAGGAGGGTGGACTGGTCCAGACACCTGAACCTTGGAGTCCAGGCAGCGAGTTCAGGTTTATCGGATTGTCTTTGCACCCTGAAGTGATCTTGGCCTGTGGTAAGGGTGGGCCACCTGTGCGTGTGAGCAGCAGGGCAGCCAGAGTGGGGCAGCATGCCCTTCTGTGAGGACATCTCCCCATTGATACCCTCGGGGAGGGAGGGCGGGAACCACAGAGGGATCAGAAGGACCCAGACAGAAAGCCTTCACTGAGTGATTCTAGTCGGGTTGGGCCCCACACTGGATGGCAGGCCAGGGGCCTCTGTGACTGGCTAGGGGGAGAGTAGTGGCTGATGGCCAAGGTCCAGAATTGTCCTCAGCTGCGATAGCCTGTGTCTTGGGGGTGAATGGGATTGGTAGGCTTTGGCATGTGGTGAGTGGTGTGTGATGAAGGGTGAGGGTCTTGTCTCTCCTAGGGCCAGGCTGAGAGGAGCGCTCCTCTCCGGAGGAGGGATCATACCTCGGTCCTGGGCCTGGCACAGCCCCACCTCCGTGATCTCCCGACACCAGGCCTGCAGCTCAGGGTCTTGTCTCACGACATCATCCTTTTGGTAGAAGATGTGGATGATCCCTTCGACGTAACTGCCATGGGATGGAGGGAGGGGCCGGGGGGGGGGTTGTGAAGTGACCTCGGAGAGCAGGAGGCTCTGATTGCCACTGTCCTCTGTGGCCTCTGCTTGCATCTCAGGACAAGTGAATGCCCACAGATTTGTCTCTCTCTTCCCCAACCCCACCCCACCCCCACCCCCAACAGTTTTATTGGCATGCAGTTCACATATCATCAAATTCAGTGGCTCAGTCACTGTACCGTGAAGAGCTGTACCGTCATCGCCACACCCAGTTTGGGAACATTTTCTTCATTCCTGTACTCATTCTTTGCTCCCTGTTTCCCCCCAACCTCTCCTGTCAGACCCCCAAAGAACCTTTCATCTAGTTATTGTCTCTGTAGATTTGCCTATCCTGGATTTCAGAAGAACATTAAACACACACACGCACGCACACACACACACACTAACAAGAATAACAAAGGAAAAGAGATAAACACCTAAAAAAAAAGAAAGCGGGAAATATTTAAAACGTGAACTAATTTAAATGGATCATCAAGGAGATGGAGTGATAGGGTGCTACATGTTAACCTAGCTGCATCTGCCACGCCAGACTTGGTCCCAGCCCTTGCTTGCTGTTAGCTGTGCAGAGAGGGCAGGGAAATGAGCCCTTAGTTCTCGGAGTTCCTGGTCCAGGTACATCACATGGTCTTGCTAACAGAACCCCTGCTCCCTGCAGAGCCCAGGCTCCCTAGTCCTCCGCACCGGGCTCTCTGCCTCGTGCCAGTCTCTTCCTGGGCAGTCCCTCCCATCGCTGCTGCACCAACCATTTTCTAAGCTGCCGCTTTCTGTGACTCCTGGTTAGCCCGGCCTTCTTTTAGCCATGCTCCTTCCTCATGCAGACTGGGAACGAAGAGCTTCCCTGTGCTTACAGCCACTGCCCGTTCATCGCCTGGTTCCCCCGCTCACCCACCGGGCAATCATCTCCCAGAGCTGCAGAGCATCGTGGGCATAGACTGCACTGCGGAGTCCCAGGAGGCCGCGCTCAGCCAGGTCGTCAGGAGCACAGAGGGAGCAGTAGGTCAGCTGCGCCAATGCCCGCTCCAGCAGGACCACGTGGCCGCCGCCGCCTGTGTTCATGGCCTGGGCCAAGAGAGTGGAGAGGTCTTGAGGGGAAGGTCTTAGGGTCCTGGAATATTCTACAAAGGGTTCAGCCATTGACTTTGAAGACGGAAGTTGTGGGGTTCAAAGGGGCAGGGCGTTCACACATTCATACACAGGCTCTGGGCCCCGGAGGGGTAGGTCACAGAGAGATCAGGGCCCCACAGCTCATTCCTTCCTTACCCACCTTATCAAATACGCCTCCATCAGAGATGAGTTGGGCCCGAGCCCGGGTGTTGATTTCCATGGTGTAGCGGATGTGGGGCATCAGGAGCTGGGGTGCAGAGGAGTGGGAGAGATGGTTTTGGAGGCCATGTGTGGGCCCTGCCTGGTAGGGAGTGGGACCCAGGGAGTGGGTGCCCTTCACTTTTCTACATGCCTTCCTCCTTGGAGCTGCTTGGACAGGCTGGCCTCCCCTTTCTCTGGCCCCTCATGCTCTCTGCTGCCCCCGTGTGTTGCGCTCTAGAACTGTACTGACCAGGGTTAGAATCTGTGGTTCATCACTTGTGAGGTCTAGGCAATAAACCTTCTAAGGGTGACCTACTTCCCTGTCCAGTGGGAACGATCGGGTCAGTCCCCCCCAGCAGCTGTGGGGATGCTGAGCGGAGGGTAAGTTATGAGGGTTAGCGCTGGCCCCATGCACACGTTCTCAAGTAGTTACTATCGCCTGTGTTATTTCCACCCTGAGTGTCCGCTAAGAATCAGCCCCTTAACATTCGACGTGCGTCGCTACTTCCTCTCTCATTCACATCCTCAAAGCAGACCTGTGGTTGTTTTATTCAAATTTAGGGATTGTGTTTTTTGGTTGGTTTCAGGGGAGAGGGTATCTCCGGTCAGAATGGGAGGAGCTTTGTAGAGCTAGCTCCTTCTGCAGCCAAGGGGCATCATCAGGCTGCTGCAGCTTCTATGGAAACTGACACTAAACTCACTGCTCCCCCCTCGTGGTCCTTCAGGACAGGGCAGAGCTGATCCCTGAGATTCTGAGACTGTAAAGCTTCACAGGAGAAGAAAGCCCTGTGCTTCTCCTGTGGAGCACCCCAATGTGTAAACACTGGGTCCATAGCTTCAATTCCAAAAGCCAAACTCACTTTTGGGAGAAAAAAAGCCAAAGCCACAGAATCAATGCTGACTCAGAGCCTCCCCCCCCACCCCCCGTGGGTTTCTGAGACTGCAACTGTTTCCAGGAGGAGAGAGGCCAGTCCTCCTGCGGAGAGGCTGCTAGTTTCCAACTGTGGACCTTGCAGATCACAGCCCAGTGCGCAGCCAGTGCTCCCCCACTACTGTTATCACAGTCCTGCACGGTTAGGGACTACTAGATAAAACCAGTGCCCACCGCATCCAGCCAATTCTGCTCATGGCAACCTCAGATGGAGAATCTAAGACTAAATCTTTATGGGAGTAGACAACTTCAACTTTTCTCCACAGAGCAGTTGGTGGGTTTGAACTACTGACTTTAGGCCAATTTGCAACCCACTATGCAAAGCTCCTAGGCACTGTTAGTCCTTAGCTAGGCCTTTCCTTACCTCATCAAAAAGGCTGCCTGATCTTCACATGCATCTCCTGGGTCTTAGACTATTTTGTCTCATATTGCCCCAGTTTGGTATACAGGATTCATGAAACTTAGGTATTTATCTGACTTATTCAATCCGTATGTTGAGCAGATAATTTACGAAGCTGAATTTGGGAGGAAGACTCATCGACCACACGACTTTGCCCTGCTGAAAGTGAAGAGGACTTGCAGCCCTTACTGATGACGTTCAAGGACTACAGCCTTCAGGGTGGGGACACTTCAACACAGAAAACAAGAAGCCTTACACCTGGACCAATAAGTGACACCGTGAACAGATTAAAGCTGCCAAAGACTCCCTCTAACTTGGGCCCATGGAAGCAGCGGCCGAGAAAGCCCCGGGGTATTGCAGTGGGTCGGTCTGCACATGGGCCTTTTAAGGACTTTATAGTGTCTGAAAGCAAAGATGTCACTTTGACCACGAAGCTGCCTCCGATCCCAAGCCATGTTATTTTCCGTTGCCACATGCGCGTACGCACAGGAGAGCGGAACAGTGAAAAAAGAAGACTCAAGGATTGACAGCAGGGGTTCTCAACCTTCCTCACGCCACTACCCTTTCCTACAGTTCCTCATGTGGTGGTGACCCCCAACCGTAGAATTTTTTTTTCATAGAATTATTTTTTTCGCTACTTCATCATTGTCATTTTGCTACAGTTATGAATTGGGTGACCCCTGTGAAAGGGTTGTTCGACTCCCAAAGGGGTCACGACCCAGAGATTGAGAACCACTGATCTACACAATTGGGTGATGGTGTTGGCGAAGGATATTAACTCTCCCATGTCCTGTCAGAGGAAGGCACATACCTGCCTTGCAAGAGGTCTAGCCAGCAAACTCCTTAGAAGAGCGAATAGTGAGAACTAGTCTCTAGAGAAGGACATCATGCATGGTAAAGTAGATGTTAAGCAACAAAGAAGAAGCCCCTCACTGAGATGGATTGACAATGGCTGTCACAAGGGGTTCAAGCATGCCCACTAATGTGAGGCTAGCATAGGACCAGACACTGGTTTATTTTGTTCCACACGGGATCATGATGGGTTACAGCTGAATCAATAGCACCTTACAACAACAACAAGAACAACAACAACATTTGACTTGATCATGGACACAAACTTGATCCTGGCTCCTGCCGACCGATGCCCTAGGTCTGAAACTTACAAACATTTTAGGAAAGAAGCTATGAGTGTCCTAAAACTCCCGGAATTCACGCGAGGAGAGAAGATACCTGATGACAAAGAAAACTCCTCCTCCTTGTAAGAACTAGTATTTTGGGGAGCATTTAGTCCCATTTGGGTATGCCATTTAATCCTAACAACCCCTGATAGAGAGCTGGCGATCTCCATTTAGAGCGAAGACACTGCAGGGCACACAGAGTGAGTTCCCATCCAGTATTCAGACTCGGGTCCTTACAATCCAGGGCCTGCTTAGCCCTCCTGTGTGTCCCAGTAATGACTCAGCTGTTGCTATGGAGACAGGTGAGGAGGAGCTGAACTAGTAAGAGGAGGGTTAGGTGTGAAGAGTAGCTTGACCTGTTCAGGGCAGAAGATGGTGATGCAGGAGACATCTGGAGATCAGTAAACCCAAGACCATTCACCAGGCTGCTCTCCATCAGTCTATGTTTCCCACATTTACTCTTGACCAGATTTTGGGATGGTGGTGGAAGGAGTAAAGCAATGAAGTCCCCGGGGAATACCAAAAATAGACTGTGCACCCAGAGTGTGCCCCCCTCCCCATCAGATTCGAACAGAAAACACTCCTAAAGGTCAACAAACAGACCTGGAACTATTTATAGGGTTTTTTTTTGGGGGGGGAGTCATTGTTGTTGTTTTGTTTTCTTTTGTTGCTTTGTTTTGCTCTGTCTTGTTTTTGCGTGTATTATTGCCTCAGCATATCTATCTAGACTAGATAGGCAGGATAAACAATCTGGAGGAGAAAACAATGGGACCGACAGTTCTAGTGGGACACTGGAGAAGGGGAAGTAGGGGAAAGGAAGTGGGTGTTAACAAACCAGGGACAAAGGAACAACAAGTGATCCAAAATTAGTGGCAAGGAGGGTGTAGGAGGCCTGGTTGGGCTTGATCCAGGGCAATGTAACTGAGAGGAATTACTGGAACCCAAATGAAGGCTGAACATGATCGTGGGGCAAGAGGAAAGTAAAAGGAAACAGAGGAAAGAACTAGTCAGCAAGAGGCACTTACAGGGGTCTAGATGAAGGCATGTACATATGTAAATATATTTATATATGACGATGGGGAAATAGATCTATGTACCATACATATATTTATAGGTTTAGTATTAAGGGAGCAGATGGACATTGGGCATCTACTCAAGTACTCCCTCAATACAAGAATACTTTGTTCAAATAACCGGCCATTCTGTGTTTCTTACCTTCCCTACACGATCACTGAACTCAAAATGGGTGCATAAGCAAATGTGGTGAAGAAAGCTCAGCTATCAAAATATATAGCATCCAAAAAAGAAAGAAAGAAATAGCATCTGAGGTCTTAAAGGCTTGAAGATGAACAAGCGACCATCTAGCTGAAAGAAAAGAAAGTCCACATGGAAGAAGCACACCAACCTGTGTGATCAGGAGGTGTTGATAGGATGAGGTATCAGGTATCAAAGACCCAGAACAAAAAAATGATATCATTGTGAGTGAGGGGGAGTGTGGAATGGAGATCCAAAGCCCATCTGTAGACTGGACATCTCCTTATAGAAGGGTCACAAGGAATTGATGAGCCAGTCAGGGTGCAGTATAGCACCATTGAAACATACAACTGTCCTCTATTTTTTTAATATCACCCCTCCCCCCACTGTCGTGATCCCAATTCTACCTTACAAATCTGGCTAGACCAGAGCATGTACACAGGTACAGATATGAGCTGGAAACAGGGAATCCAAGACAGATAAACCCCTCAGGACCAATATTGAGAGAGGTGATACCAGGAGGGTAGGGGGAATAAAAGGGGAACTTATCACATATTACCCCCCCCGGGGGGATGGATAACAGAAAAGTGGGTGAAGGGGAGACATCAGTCAGTTTAAGACATGAAAAAATAGTAATTATAAATTATTAAGGGTTCATGAGGGTGGGAAGGTGGGGGAGGGAAGAGAAAAAAGCTGATGCCAATGGCTCAAGTAGAAAGAAAACGTTTTGAAAATGATGGCAACCTATGTACAAATGTGCTTGACACAACGGGTAGATGTATGGGTTGTGATAAGAGTTGTATGATCCCCCAATAAAATGATTAAAAAATTATAGAAGTTGGTAAAGCATAAAAAATGTAGAGGTTGGCAAACCTTTCTTTGGGCTCTGCTCACCCAAGCCCATTGCTGTGCAGTTGATTCTGACTCCTGGAGGCACTGCAGGCAGTCAAACTGTTCTCGGGGGTTTTGAAGGATGACAGGAGCAGACTGCTTCATCTTTCTCCCACAAAGTGGTTGGTGGCTTTAAACCCTTGGCCTTGCAGTTAGCAGCCCGACCCTCAACCCATTGTTCCACCTAGCTATTGCAAACCACAAACCAAACTCATTGCCATGAAGTCAATACAAATGCATAGCGACCCTATAGGACAGGGTAGAATTCTCCCATGTGACTTTGTGCGACTGTAACTCTTTTGGGGAGTTGAAAGGCTCGCCTTTCTCCTAAGGAGTAGCTGCTGGTTTCAAACTGCTGACCTTGCAGTGAGCAGCCCAACGTGTAACCACTATGTCACGAAGGCTCCTGTTTCCTGTCACTAAGTCCTTTTTTTTTTTTTTTTTTGCCTTCTACCCCATCACCACCCTGCTAAAGTATGTGTTTACTCCTCTCTTGGACCTGTATTAGTTTCCCTGCTGTACTACTCTCCTTGCTGTAAAAAACTCTGCTTCTACTTAGAAGACTCTTTGCTTGGTTTGGTACTGGTCTCCTCCATTAATACTACAGTGTTGATGCTGAGAGCTACCATTGAGTCAATTCAGACTCACGGTGACCCCCCGAACAACAGAAGGAAACATGGTCCGGGTCTGCGCTGTCTTCACAGTTGTTGGATTTGAGCCCATTGTTGGAGCCATTGTGTCAATTCATGTGTTTTGCTAATGTCTTCACTGCGGCTTGGATTTTAGACTTCAGTACCATTGGTACTTAATCATATACTACCTTGTGAACTGGTTGAACGTCAGCCAGTTCATATTTTGCTAGAGCGACTCTATGTATTCCAACAATCCTCTTTTGAGGCTTCTTGTATCAGCCAATACCAATCATGCTGACAGACTGTCTCTGTAGTCTTAACACTCTGTTTCCAGGTAGTGTTCTCTGGTTGGTCTTGGGAACACCACTTGTCTTCCTAGCTAAGTAGTAACTCCCTTAAGACATTAATAAGGCTTTTGGTTTGCTAGCTAGCTACATTCCAACTATATCCCAAGCCATTTCTAGATTGTTACATCTCTGAGAGGAGGCCTGGTGGTACAATGGTTCAACCAAAAGGTTGGCAGTTTGAACCCACCCACCACTCTGCTGGATAAAGACAAGGCAGCCTGTTTTGGTAAAGATTGAAAGCCATGGAAGTCCTATGGAGTAGTTCTACTCTGCCCTATAGGTTCGCTATACGTCGGAATCAACGTAATGGTAGGTTTGGGGTTTTTGTTGTTGTTGTTTTGTTTTGCCTTATAATATGTCCTGAGAAATATTAAGTGACGTGACTTAATAAAAATACAAGGATCAAGATTATGATAGTCTACTTTCTCTTGTCTTCTTCGTTCATCAATTGCTATCTAGACTTTTGATCGCTGCAGTATTATCTGATATTAGGTGGTTTCTTGTCCCTGGGGTCTCAGAAAGATGGGATGGCCTGGGAGGGTGGAGCCTGTACCTTGAAGAGAGGGTGCAGTCCTGGGAGGCACCTCATGGTGGCAACAGCGATGACCTCAGCCACTAGATGCGTGTTCAGCAAATGGTACTGCAGCTCGTGCACTTGGAAGTCTGCGTTGCGGACCCAGCACTTGGCCAAGAGCCAAGCCAGTGGAGGGTCTGAGGGCTGGAAGAGGGTTGGGGTTGGGGAGCTGGAGCTGGGAGGCTGGAGCTGGGGAGAGAAAAATTGTGTTTAATTGAACTTCTGTTTCTGGAGCATTGTGCTCAGCAATCTAGAAAAAAAAAAGCCAACAACACACATGACTAAAATAAGATGACCGCCTTCCAAAACCAAGCTCCAAACTCACTGCCATTGAGTCGATGCCAATGCAGAGCGACCCTATAGGAACAGGGTACAACCATCCCTGTGAATGTCCCAGACTGTAATGGTGTATGGGAGTAGAAAGCCCCGTCTTTCTCCCAGCGAGCGGCTGGTGGTTTCCATCAGAGACCTGGGGATCACAGCCCAACACATAACCACTACACCCCGAGAGCTCCTCTCCTGCCTTCCAGGGAACTGCGATGGAGTATGAGGATTGAAGCCCTGCAGCGCTCTGTTTCGCTTGGGACTGTGTGAGCACCTTGTTGGTTTGCTGGAATGCAGGAGAGACTGGGAGCAGGCACCAGGAAGCAGGACTGATAGTGGCTTGGAAACATGTGATGGTGGAATGGGAAGAAGAAGAAGCTGGATGTGAAGGATAGCTGACAGACTTTGTCCCACGGACTGGTGGGGAGAACAGATGGAGAAGATACTCCTGAGAGAATGGATCTCCAGAGTCAGACGCCTCTGAAAGATTGATGAGTGTGGTCCTGAAATAGCAGCACCGGCCTTACTTTAGAATGTGCTAGCAATGAGGTGCTCAGGCCCCATCCCAGACCTACTTCATCAGAGTCTCAGGGTTGGGGCTGACACCTGTGTTGAAACAAGCCCGTCAGGTTGATTCGGAGAGGGAGAGGCACACTAGACTCTGACAACCACTGGCTATGGGATAAGAACTCCAAAAGGCCATTAAGAATCGCAGACAAGTAATTCCAGTTGAGTGAGTCAGGGAAAACCAGGCTGCCAGCAAATCCGGAGTGACTCAAGGACACTGGTGATGAGTGAAGTTGGGGCTTGGGGGTGCCCGAGTCCTTGGAGCAGAGGGCGACGGGACTAGAGAACAGTGTTGTGAGGGGAGCATGCACCTGGATGACCAGCGGTAGCAGCTTCCCCTGGGGGTCCATCTTCAGCAAGACCAGGGGAGCAGCGAGGTACTGCTTCTGTCCTCGGATCACGTTGGGTGAAATCCCATCCAGCAGAATGTAGTCAGCCTCAAACAAGGAATTGTTCTGTGGACAGAAGGGGTGTCCAGGGTGAGCACTCAGTGTCCTCTGGAGAACAGGCAAAGGACAAGACTCTTAAAGGAATCAAGCCTCGCTTCTTGTAATCAGTCTGTGTTGGTACCAGAATCCTAGTGGCAGAACCCGAATGATGCTCCGGTCCAATGCTAAGGCTTTAAAGGGAAGAAACAAGCCCAACAGGCTTGTCTTGCTCTGGGATGTGGAATAGCCCATCTGAATTGAGAGCCTCGGATATGTTTGCTAAGCTCTCTCTTTGGACCTTTCCCCCACCACATGCCCATCTTTTACACCCTATTGCTTGTGTCATATCCCAGCAAGCCCTCCTTTGCTCCTTGCCTTTCCCTCCCCGCATCTGCAAGGAGTCGAGGAGGGTACCCCAGCTGCCACTGCCACTGCCACTGCCACCAGGCACACAGGCATGCACACTTATCTCTCTAGGGTCAGCCTCCCATCCAGACCCAGCCAGTAAGTTCTTACTCCCGTTCATCCAACAGCACACTCGTCCATCTTCTCCCTGCCCATGGGCGCTGTGGCGAAGAACTGGTATCCAGCCAGAAATGTTATGTCCACTAGTGTGTTTGCCCTGGGAATGCATGTGCTGTCACCATGTGTGCAGGGAGCTCCTTGCAGCTTTTCCTCTATGTTTCGATCATCTCTGGATTGTTCTAGATGCTCAGGACCTTGCATTGAGGACAGTGGGTTCCTGCAGCCTCCCTCCCCCTGCACTTATCGTTGCTTCCTCCCCTTTACCAGTGATTCTTGCCACAGGAACCAGGAGAAGGAAGCCGAGGGTGGGAGGAGTACCTGGAGCTCTTGCTCCAGCTGCGCCCGGAGCGCCTCTGTCCCCGAAGGCAGCACTAGCCGGGAGGGCAGAGATGTGGAGCGTCTCAGCACCATGGGATTGACGCCATTGAGGAACTGATAGCCAAAAATCTCATCATTCTGCCAGCACTGGTGAACCTTTTCTAGAGGGTGGGGAGAAGTATATTGACCCACAGCCTGGGTCCAGGCATAATGTCCACCCCTCCTCAGCCCTGCCTTTACATTGGAAGCCTTTGTGAAATGACCAAGCATGCTAAGTTCTCATTGGACAGGGAACTCTGGGGGTGGGAGGTGGGATGGGTCATCAGAAGGAGCCATCTGGGGGTTATGAAGATGTGAGGAGTCACTGACCAGCCAGCACACTCTTCTGGCCCCAGAAGATCTGATTGAAATCCTCCAGGTGGTCCCAGGAGCTCAGGAGGGTATAAACCCGTTTGAGGATGGCTTCGAGAGCCCTGGGAATAGGTTTGGAAGCTGGAGCTCATCATCCGCTCCCTCCGCCTTCCCGCGTTCCGGGGGCTGCCAGCCCTCCACCCTGGCCCCTTCCTCACCCTGGCCCCTTCCTCACCCTGCCTTCAGGGTCCATTCAAAGTCCAGTCGCTTCTTCTCGTGGAATCTCACATTTAGAGGTAGATCAGCCGTGGTGCTTGCAGCTATGGTCAGGGGCAATCTGTCCCTCCAGGAGGCCCAGCTAGGGGTTAGGGGTGGGGATTCAGGAAAGGGGGGAGGGTCAGTGATGGGGGCAGGGGCCAGGCGAGGATGGGCAGTTGGGAGGTCTCAGGGTGGGTGGTCACCGGTAGGTCTGCTGTCTGTCTTCTAGCTCCTTCTCCCGATGCCTCTGGAACACGTCCAAGGCATTGTTTCCTGCCAGGCAGGCTGGGGAGGCATTAAGAGGACTCACCACACTGCTTGTCTGCTCTTAACGCTATCCCCCTGCTGTCTCCTGGCCCTTTGTAGTCAGCCTCCTCGGTTTATAGTCCTGCTCTGGGGCTTTTATCTCACCTGGCTCACTTGATTGATCTCCAGACATGTTAGCCCTGTCTTTGTCTGTCTTGCACTCCTGATTCACTTCTCTCAGGCCCTCACTTCTTGCCATGAGACAAAAGCATGTCACACCTTTTCTTTTCCCTTAACGCCTCTTCTTCTATCTTACCTGCCCATATTTAAATACTTATGAGTGGATTAATTACTTGTTGTTTTTTGGGGGGAGTATTTAATGTCTTAAACCAGCATATGCTCAAATCTATCTTGGATTACATAATTGCTTTGCTAACGTCACAGGTCCTGGCCTCACCTGTCCACACCTTCACACGTCTTCAAGATTCTCTATGCTTAGCTTCCTCTGCCTGGCTCACCTCTCCTGGTTTTACCCGGATAACCTATGCTTAGTGGCTTTCTTTGTAGTTTGCTCCTTTGTTCCCAGTAGACAGAGACTTCAGTGTGCTGCCGAACTGATCCCTGCCCTCAGTTCTCTCTGTATCCATTTGGCCTGCTTGTTTCTCACTGTTTGTTCCTTCCTGCACCCTGCTAATATACTCTCCGGTTCTACCATTGTCTTCCGTGGCTTTCGCGGAGCTTGCCAGAGCCATTGTGCTTGTCGCTTCGATTTCCCTTGTCACCTGCTTACCCATTGCCTTCAGGTTCCCAGGCTCCCTGACTTGTCCCTGCCCCGCTGGTTGTGAGTCGCCCCAAGATCATTTTCCTACTTTGATTCGCCTCTTTCTCATCATTGCAGCAAGTCTCGTCCTCGGTCCTCAGCTTTGCGAAGACAGAATGCCAGGTCACTTAGTTCCTGGCCCTGTCTTTTGTAGCCCACGCAAACATTCGGGACACCGTTGTTATTATCACTCCACTTATTCCCTAGCGTCTTGCCTCTGTTCATCCCTTCTCTAGCTTCCCACCCCCCACCCCCACTGCCACCGCCCCCCCCCTAACTTCTCTTTAGCTCCATCCTGCCCCCTCCAGAAGTTTCCAAGGCCGGGCATCCCTCCCTACCCCTGCCCTCTCACCGGTGCCCTCTGGCAGGCTCAGGATGCCCTCGCCCTGCACCCATTGGTAGCACGGGAAGGCCGCCTCCGCGCTGGCCTCCGGGCCCTGCACCATGATGCGGTCGCAGAACCACGCGTCGTCCACCAGAGAGTGGTGTTTGCGCAACTGCACGAACTGCAGTGGCCCCACGTCCTCCGAGACTTCGTGCTCAAACTCTTCTTCCTGCAGGACGGCCAAGGCTTAGCAGCAGAGCGCTCCGCGGGGGCGTTTGGTGACAGCCAGCAGCCCCTCCCATTAGCCCCATCCTGAGCTCAGGGAAACCAGCATCGCGGGTCCGGGGCTCCAGGTGCCCCGGGAGGACCAGAGGGGCTGCGTGGGGCTAGCGTCTGTGTCTGGAGCCGGTGTGTAGAGACCAGTCACCCTTCCGACTGTGGGCAGCAATGGCTCGTGTGGCCACCGGTGGCCGATGGGCACGGGCTCCGGGCTCACCCAGAGGAGGAGTTGGAATCCGGGCTGAGTGAGAGCAGCGTCTCCATCCCGAGATCCACCTTCCTCGCCGACCCGTCCCCCCTCCTGCGTCGGCGCCCCAACGCCCCCGGAAGGCCGCGGGGGGGGGGCGGTCGCCGGGAGCCTTCCGCGCTCCTGCCGGCCCTCCGCCCCCCACCCCCCACCCCCCGCTCGAGCCCAGTCCCGCGGGCCCCGGCCCGGCGCCGCCCGCCGCTGACCTCGCCCCGCGCCGCCCGCAGCTGCAGTTCCAGCTCCGCCGCCCCGCGCGCCCCGACCAGCCACAGCTGCACGCGGTTGTGGGTCCCCGAGAAGAGCCAGGCCCCTGTGGCCACACGGATGCGGTAGCGGCCCATGGCGCCTCGGCCCGCAGCGCCGGCGAGCGGGAACCCCGTGCGGACCTCCCCACGCCACCCACGGTGTCTAGGCACCTGTGGGCCAACTCCAGATTTTAAGGAGATGGGTCTCCGTCCCCGCCCTTTTCACTACTGGAAGGCACTCCCAAGTCCCCGCCCTAGACGAGCCCGAACCTGCGCACCAGGAGTAGGCCTGTGGGAAAGGGCCGCGCTGGCCCTTTGGAGCGCAACGGGGAGATGGTACAGCAGATTGAGGTCCGGTGAGACCAAAGGGTGGCCCTCCCTTCCCCTGGCAGGAGCCTCGTGGCTGGAGGAGCAAGGATGAGGACACCACCCCTGGAGTTTCCTGGCCTTGGGCGGGGGCGGAGGGGGGCCGTTAAGAGGAACAGGGACGAGAGGTAAAATGGTGAGCGTCTCCACTTTTCTGGGCGGGGACCCCGGGAGGGCAGTGGGTTTGAGGTGTGTTCTGTCCCTAGCCTGGGACCCCGGAGGGCTGCTGCGTTGGAGCACAGTCCGCAATAAAGTATAGGCTATGCAAACGCACAGGGTGGCCTTCAAGCCCACCGTAACATATTAGGAGCCCACGCGACCTGGTAGAACTGCCCACCGCATTCCCAAGGCAGTAAACCCACCAGCTGCCTCTTGACAGCACCTCTGTCCCTAGGAGCTGCTGGCGGGGGGACCCCACCTTGAGATCGCAGCCCGGTGCTTAACCACGGCGCCACCAAAGCAAAGCAAACCAAAGAACCCCCCTACAAAGGGTTTCTGAGGTTATACATCTTTTTTTTCCTTTCTGCTTCAGGAGTCCCAGGGCGGGTTTTAATTCCAGCCCCTGCCACTTGACTCAGAACACCTGAAAGCCTGGTTCCCCTCCACCTCCTGCTCTACATCTTTCCGGGAGCAGATTGCCTCAGCTCTGTACTCTGCAGCCAGCCCATGGTTGAAGCAAAGGCTCCTTTTCAAGCTGCCTAGAAAGGAACAGCTCAGATTACACCCAACTCTGAAGTAACAACTCCCAGACTTGCTCCTCTTCCCGACTTGACTCCTGGCCCTGGTTCAAAGATCTGGCATGAGGACCCCCACGTGGAGTTCCTAAGAGCACGAAAATGGAGAAACAGAAGGCTGGGTGCTTAGGATCCACCCAGAGGCACCCCAATCTACTTAAAAAACAAAGCAAAAACCGAGTCATTGAAAACTACAGAAACGCACATGGGGTGACCATAAGCTAGAGCCGGTTAGATTGCGGTCAGCTGGTGCTTTTTGGAGACCCTGTAAACTATAACATTGTGGCCAGACATCTTGGAAAGACAGAGCAGTAGAAGCCTATTTTTTCCCCCAGCCCTCTCGGTGCAGACAATGTTAGGGCCCGGTGCAGGTGTTGAGGTGCACTATGACGTCACTTAGGAGTCCTGATGCCATTGGGGAGCGAACTGCAAGGTCAGCAGTTTGTAAGCATCAGCTGCTCTATGGGAGAAAGGCCAGGCTTTCTACTCTCACGAAGAGTCACAGTCTTGGAAACCCACAGGGGCAGTTCTACTCTGACCTATAGGGTCGCTGTGAGTCAGAATAGATTTAAAAGTTTATGTCAAGGTGGCTTTGTGTATGATACTCTACTTCTCTTAACTCTCCCCCCCCCATCCCCACCCCCCTTTGCCTTATCTTACTCTCCTCCTCCTACCTCCCCCAACCCAGGTTATTTCCTGGTCCCTCAAGGATCTCAGGGCAGGAAAGCAGGTAGTGGAATAGGTGTTGGTTAGGGACGTTGTAAACTGGACAGTAGACCCAAAGTCAGGCTTTATTTCCCTCACGAAGGCATCCGCTGAAGCCTCCTGCATAAGTCTGTGTTCAGGTGGGTTTTCTAGAGAAACCAAACTAATGCTACTCATTTATGTATAAGAAAGCACTTTATCCTAAGAAAGACATGTCTATCAAAGAAACGGCCCAGCTCAGGGCAACCTAAGTCCCCGAGTCAGGTGCTGGCTGTAGCCCCCTCCAGCCTTGTGCAGCTGTCAGGCAATGAAGCAGAAAGGCGAAGCTGGAATCTTTGAGATCAAAGGCCAGATCATACGGATCCAAGGTTGACAAGAACATGGCAGGCCACTGAAAATATGGACTGCCAGCCCCAGAAGCAAGACGCAGGATCCACAGTTACCAGCACAGAGAAGGGCAGGAGGGGAGAGATGAGCTCTCCACAGGGTCTCCCGAAGAGGCCCCACTCCCGTGGACATGTCTTGAGGCTGTGGCCTGATAGGTAGGTTGGACTCCAGCCATATCATTTTATGGGTGAAGCCAAAATAAAAACCAAACTCAGTGCCATTGGAGTCAATGCTGACTCACAGTCATGGTGCCCCTGCGGGGAAGGGCAGAACTGCCCCTGGGAGTTTCTGGGGACTCTTCATGGGGCTAGAAAGCCCCTTCTGAGAGAAGAGCTCAGACCACAAAGGGTCAGGAGTGACGTTTGCTATCTCCCCTCTGCCCTACCCAACTTGCCAGCTCCCTGGGTTTTCTGGACATATTGTCTACTCTTGCCTAACCCCAGGCTGGACCTTGATTTGAAGGCCTCAGTCTTTTTGTTTGTTTGTTTATTCCAATAGTTTTATTGGCATCTAATTCACCAATCAGACACTTCAGTCGTCCAATCACATCCCCACAATCAGTTCTAGAGCATTTTCTTCGTTCTTGCCCTCATCATCATTAGCTCCCTGTTTCCCTCCAGCCTTCTCTGTCACTCCCTGTGTTCGTCTGGGCAGACTAGAGAAACAAATCCAAGTGTATAACAAAGAGTTTTCTAGACAAGAGCGGTTGAACATTGAGAAAACCCAGCCCAGTCCAGTCCAAGGCCATAAGCCTGATACTAGCCCATATGTCCGATACCAATCTATAAAGTCCTCTTCAGACTCACAAAACACATGCAATGAAGTCAAATGCAGGACAATCACAAGCCAGTGGGTAGAAAGTCTTTGGGTCCAGTGGCGTTGTAAGCATGTCAGTGCCGGCAGGGGTCTCTCTGTGACTACAGAGGTCGGGTAGCATCCATGTGGCTAGTCTTCTACAGCGTCTCCCAGGGAGTGGCAGAGATAGAGAGAGGTGTCTTCCACCTCCAAGGCGGAAGTACCAAATTTCCCAGACTACTCAGAAGGGCATGCCCGCAGAACTCTCATTGGCTATCTCCAGATTGACAGCCTAGACTCCACCCCTACACTCTTCATGCTTAAACTGACACCAGATTAGGTGACTACCTCCCCCCCCAAGGAACCATGAGACCAGTTGCTGTCTCTATAGATTTACCTATCCTGGATTTCATAGAGAGAAAAGCATTACAAAGCAAGCAAACAAAAACGGATGAGAATAACAAAGGAAAACAGACAAAAAACCTCAACTGAAATGAAAGCAGAAAATACTTAAAAGTAGAGCAAATCATAAAGGAGATCAAGTGTTAGCGTGGTGAATTTGAACCCAACTGTACTTGCAACAATTCACTTTCGCCTATTGGCATCTCAGACTTGCCCTGCAGGCTATCGTGGCCCTGCTTGGCCAGCATCTCTCCTTCTTAGTTATATAATGCCAACCAGGACCAGATGCTGTGGTGGGAGGAAGGCAAGGAGTTCATATCCGATTTTCCTGCAGAAGTATGGAGTTAAACTGGACATCCTGACGGAGCTAATTGTGCATGGCAGAATTTTTAGGGCAAGTAACTCGACGACAAGGAGCCCTGGTGGTAGTGGTTGTGTGCTGGGCTGCTATCAGAAAGGTCAGCAGTTTGAAACCATCAGCCCCTCTGTGAAAAGACAGTTTACAGGCTCTTAAAGAATTACACTCTCAGAAAGCCATAGGGGCAGTTCCACCCTGACCTATAGAGTCACTATGACTTGGCACCAACTCCGTGGTTGTGGGATTATAAAGAGACTTTCCCCCAGTTTTGCCTCCCTCAAAGACATGCCAAACATTGGGGGCTTTTTGCCAGCATATGGTGAGAGATCAGATGTTTAGAGACTTCCTTCCTGAAGGCAGTCAGTTGCCAGACTACTGTCCCACCACAGGTAAGCCCGCTCTGCTCCCTGCTCTTCAGGACAATGGAAGGTTTGCATCATGAGCTTGGTTCCTGTGGGTGGGGTTTACACCCTACTGATAATGGTTTGTATGGTGGGCCAGAGAACAGGTCAAACCGGTTCAGTGACATCCAAAGTTAGGCTGCCATCCTGAATCTAGGATCTGCCCTTCTTGTCACATATATTCCCTCACTCCCTCCTCTTCCTATTGCGTGTGTGTCCCTAGACCATCCCCTCTCATCGCTGTATAACCTATAGTACAACCCCCTTCCTATGACGCTTGTCTACCTGTAATTAGTGGGCTTGCACTCCCCCAAAGGTATATAGGCCTGGGTGAGCAATAAAGAGCTCTCTCAGGGCCCCCTCTTGGTCTCTAGTTGGTCTCCTCTCCCATCCTCGCTCCCCTGTTCCCTTTCCCCTTGTCCTCCTTCCCCTCCCCCTCTCTCCACGTGGACCACCAAGCGGGGCTGAGGTGAGCATGCTACTACGAAATGTGTCTGACTCCGTTATTTCAACCTCTCTTATCTCTCATGCTCTCTGTGACTTTATTATGATATTTATATATCTCAATCGTACAACTGCGCCTATCGAACCCGCAATTAGTGGTGGGGGGCTGGCCCTTCCCCCACAGGTGGCAATTAGTTTGGTTTGGTCTTCTGAACCCAAAGATGCCTCTTTTCTTTTCCCACGGGAGAAATTCCTGTGTGAACATTAGGAGAAGTGAAGCAGGGGCTGGTCGACCCCTGAGACACTTCCAAAGGCACCAGAGAGGGTCTGCAGACTGAAGAAGCTGAGACTCCTGCCACTTAGTCAGCACATGCCTCCCCTTGTCCTCACCAGGGTGGGTCTTTCCCCTGTCAGCCTGCTCACTTCTGAATATAGCTCCTCTCTCTGCCAGAAATCTCCTTGCCTCTGCCTGTGACTCAATACCATTTTTTCTCCAAAGCCTTCTCCTGCCTCCTCCTTGCTCTCGAGGCATTTTGAGTCATAAGTAGTCTGTCTTCTTAAGGATTCCTTCCCATCTGCCCCATTCAGACAAGTCACTAGCTATCCTTATATCTTTCTTTCCCTGATTTACAACCTGGATCCTTTCACAGAGGGATTTATCTTGGCTTTAAGCATGTTTGTGAGACCGGGACCTTCTTTCTTGTTTGTTTGGAAGCTGCGGGGCAGAGATCACCCTGGTTGTACAGGAAGGTACCATGGTGGCCTTGGGCACTTCTAGCTGGGCATGGAAGGGCCTGAGGGCCTAGGAGGAGCATCCTAGTTTATGAAGCCAGGATTCTGGGAGGTAGGAAGTAAGATGCCAACGGCACTCTAGCACAGGGTGTCCCGAGAGCTGAGGTCAGCGGGCCCGGGTGAGGTCAAGACTGGAAGCTCCACAACACAACAAGGCTGGCTCTCCTGGGGAGGATTGCGTCTTCTTTGCTTTTTTTTCAAAAACATTTTCTTGGGAGTTAATATGGATACGTCATTCCATTGTTCAATCACGTCAAGTCGTATTGTACAATCGCTACCACAAGGAGCATTGTGTTTTCTGGGCCTGTTTCCATGTTGCTCTTGATTAGCGATTGTCGTCCACTCTGGCACATGGTGACTCCATGTAGGGTGTTCAATGGCTGATTTCTTTTAAGGAAATCCCAGGCCTTCTTCCAAGGCCCCTGTTGGTGAACGTACTTGGTACCTGTTATCAGAAGGGACTGACTCCTGGAGAAGGGCCTCACACTCGGTCAATACCAAAGAGGACGACTCTCAATGAGATGGATTGAGATGGCTGCACCCAGTGGTTCTCAACCTGTGGGTCGCGACCCCTTTGGGGGTTGAATGACCCTTTCCTAGGGGTTGCCCGATTCATCACAGTAGCAAAATGACAGTGATGAGGTAGCAACAAAAATAATATTATGGCTGGGGAGGTCACCACCACATGAGGAACTGTCTGAAAGGGTCGTGGCCTTAGGAAGGTTGAGACCCACTGGCTGCACCCATGGCTGTAACATCACAAGGTTTATAAGGACGGTACAGAACTGGGCTGTATTCTCATCTTCACATAGTCTCTACAAGTCAGAACCAACCTGACAACACCTAACAGGAACACATTTAAATGACCGTCCATAAAACACAGAACAGGTGTCCATCAGCTCCTCTGTTACATTGTGTACTCTTAAGATGTCCTGACTTTGGGAAACCATTTGCAGATTAATTTTTTGCACTTCCTAGGCTTCTCTAAGAACTCATGATGATTTCTGGGAAATCATAGCCAATCATAGATTGAAGGAGTACCTTGTAGACAGGTGGATTTCTTTTAAAAAATGTTTTATTAGGGGCTCATGCAACTCTTATCACAAGACATCAATTGTATAAAGCACCTTTGTACATTCATTGCCCTCATCATTCTCAAAACATTTGCTCTCCACCTAAGCCCCTGGCTTCAAGTACTCATTTTACCCCCTCCCTCCCTGTTCCCCCTTCTCTCATGAACCTTTGGTAATTTATAAATTATTATTTTGTCATATCTTTCCCTGTCTGATGTCTCCCCTCACCCACTCTTCTGATGTCCGTCCCCCAGGGAGGAGGTCACATGTAGATCCTTGTAATCGGTTCCCCCTTCTAACCCACCCTCCCTCCACCCTCCCAGTATCACCACTCACACCACTAGTCTGGAAGGGATCATCTGTCCTGGATTCCCTGTGTTTCCAGTGTCTATCTGTACCAGTGAACATCCTCTGGTCTGGCCAGATTTGTGAGGTAGAATTGGGATCATGATAGTGGAGGAGGAGGAAGAATTTAGCAACTAGAGGAAAGTTGTATCTTTAATCGTTGCTACATCACACCCTGACTGGCTTGTCTCCTCCCTGAGACCCTTCTGTAAGGGGATGTCCAGTGGCCTACAAATGAGCTTTGTGTCTCTACTCTGCACTGCCCCCTTCATTCACTATGATATGATTTTTTTTCTGATGATGCCTAATAACTGATGCCTTTGACACCTTGTGATTGCACAGGCTGGTGCGCTTCTTCCATGTGGGCTTTGTTGCTTCTGAGCTAGATGGCTGCTTGTTTACCTTCAAACTTTTAAGACCCCAGACGCTGTATCTTTTGATAGCCAGGCACCATCAGCTTTCTTTGCCACATTTACTTATTCACCTGCTTTGTCTTCAGTGGTTGTGTCCGGAAGGTGAGCATCATAGAATGCCAATTTAGTAGAAGAAAGTATTCTTGCATTGAGGGAGTGCTTGAGAGTGGAGACCCAATGTCCTTCTGCTACGTTAATACTAAACCTATAAATATATGCACATAGATCTATTTCCCCCTCCTCATGTATAAATATATTTTCATATTTACATGCCTTTCTTTAGACCTCTATAAATGCCCTTTGCCTATTAGCTCTTTCCTCTATTTCCTTTTACTTTCTTCTTGTTCCACTCTCATGCTCAGTGTTCATTTGAGTTTCAGTAATTCCTCTTGGTTACATTACCCTTGATCATACCCTACCAGGCGTCCTACACCCACCTCACCACCGATTTGGATCACTTGATCATGCCCTACCAGGCGTCCTACACCCACCTCACCACCGATTTGGATCACTTGTTTTTCCCTTGTCCCTGGGTTTGTTAACAACACTACCTTTCCCCACAACTCCTCCTCTCCCATGTCCCCCTGAAACTGTTGGTCCCGTTGTTTTCTCCTCCCGATTGTTCATCCAGCCTGTCTTATATGCATGAGGATCATAACATGCACAAAAACAAGACAGAGAAAAACCAAGCGACAATATCCAACAAAACAACAAACCACTGACAAACAAACAAAACACAACAAGAAAGAAAAGCTTGTAGTAAGTTCAAGCACTGTTTGTTGGCCTTCAGGAGTGTTTTCCAGTCCAGTCTGTTGGGGCACCACACCCTGGTCCCAAAGTCCACCTTCAGCATTCCCTGGGGGCCTCACCGCTCAGTTCCCTTGCTGTTCTGTTGCACCCCTTAAGGTTTTGCCTCGGTGTCGCGGGATCATATTGGGCGCAATTCCCACACTGTATCTTCCGTGTTGTCCCCTGTAGGGCTATGGGTCAGTGAGGGACATCATGTCTTATAGTGGGGCCGGCCATGTGGTCCTTTCTGTGGACTGGCTGCTCTAATCAGAAACATCATCCTCAAAACCTGGTGGGCAAGGATGTGCTCCACTCTCTCCTCCTCCCCCTTCATCCGCTCCCGTGTGCTCCAATCAGATATGCCCATCTCCCGGAACTGCAGATTCAATGCCATCCTTTGAAATAAATTCTTCTGGGGGGAGGGGCAGGTGTTCACATAGTAGTTGGGGTTGGGCCCGGCCCCCAGACCTCTGCAGACAGGTGGATTTCTTAAAAATAGTCACCCCCTTTCTAAAAGCTCAGCAGCAAACGTAATATATTTCTTTTGGAATGTGAATGGATTTTCATATGTTTCATATGGTCAATATTGAGAGACAATAAGCATGGTGACAGTAACATGGGCTCTGGAATCCGACTGATGTGACTCGACCTTTTTCTGCTCCCTCCCAGCTGTATGATGGGAGCAAATTACTTCACCTGTTCTCTGTGCGATGACTCTCATGCATAACAAAAGATGGAGACAGAGGTACCTTCAGGTTGTGTAAATGGGTAAGCACTGGCTACTAACCAAAAGGTTGATGGTTCAAACCATTTGTCAGTGCCTCGGAAGAAAAGCCGATGGTTTGCTTCCAAAGATCATTGCCATGAACTATGGGACACAGTCCTACTTAGCAACACACAGAGTCATCGTAAGTCAGAATTGCCCAAAGGGCAACTGATTACCTAGTTAAAAGCAGACTCTCCTTGCTAACGAAAAAGGCTGAGAGTTGAGTTCACCAAGAGGTGCCTCAGAAGCAAGCCCTGGTGACCACTTTCAAAAACCTGGTCTTTGAAAATGCTAAGGAACACACTTCCACCCCAATGGACATGAGGTTGTCCTGAATTAGAATCAATGATGACAATTGTTTGTTTGTGTTGGAAAGCACAACATTGTAGGGCTCTTGGGATCAAATGAGTTAATGTTTGTAAAGTGTTTGCAAAACTTCCTACCAAGAAGTGCTATTTGAGCAGCTGTTTAAACCAGCAAGTCGGTGTGTGAGGGCTTCGATCCCCGAGTAAGTGCTTACCTCTTTAAGAAGTGTCTATCCCAGTGGACTCGAGCGAGTGGCCCCAGGGAACTTGGGCTAGTGTGTGTGCAGAACCCAGCGAGAGAGGCATGTGCACAATAGGGCCTTCTGGAGGGGCAGAGCAAAAGAGCCCCAACGAGAGAGAGAAAGCAGGGACTAAGGAGTTGCTGCTCCATTGTCACTTCTCCCTTACCTGGGCAAATCCATGGAGCCTCCAGAGTAATCTTATTAAGGATTCTATCTTCTTAACTTCTACCAAATCCAATGATCATTTCAGTACTAACTTGCTAGTCTCTTGAGAAAACTTTGTCTCTACTAACCCCCTCACCCTATACAACGCATGTATCTCCTTGATTCTCCGGTCAAATGGCGGGTGGGTGTGAAGCACCAACCATGTGGCTAGCAGTCCAGGGCTTATCCCACAAACCACCACGGCTCCTTCCATAAGTGGAGAGTTATTTTAATCTAGGACTCTAAGAGGGGTTCAAAGCCAGTCCAAACAAAGTGGCGGACACCGTCCCTTCCATGGTCTCATTCCTTCCTTACCCAAGACTGTTGATTTCCAGAAGCAACTTGGCACAGCTCACACGCTCACTCAAGTGTTGTTTTCTCTCTCTAGAATCAAAATCCTTTTCCAGAAGAGACTCCTGTATAATTTTGGATCGAAGAGAATTTTAAAAACATAATTAGAGAGTCATCATGGGATGTTTTGTAAAATTACAGGACTGTCTTCTTTAAAAATGAATTCATGACAGACAAAGGAAAATCAGCATTGCTTTCCCTCCTCCATTCACTTTCAAGGGTGTAGGTTTTAAATAAATCACACTTGGTTGTGCTGTCTGCCATCACTCTGATGCCTCAGTTGTGCCAGGTTAGTTGGGCTTCCTCCTGGTTCCTGCCCTGCTTTCTTGATATGAATATTCCTAATATTCGAAACCTTTTACTAGTTGCACAGCCTCATCTAAGGCAACCCACCTCCCCCGTCAAGAATCCCATTCTAGCTTTTTCGGCTTGGAGGAGGGTTCGGTGCAACTTTCTTCAGTCGTTCCATATCTGAATTCACCCGACACCAGCCGTCTTGCCATGCCGCCCAAGTTCCACCCCAACGAGGTCAAAGTCGTGTATCGGTGCACCGGTGGGGAAGGTGGTACCACGTCTGCACTGGCCCCCAAGATCGGACCATTGGGTTTGTCTCCAAAGAAGGTAGTGATGACATTGCTAAGGCAACCAGTGACTGGAAGGGCTTAATGATTACTGTGAAATTGACCATTCAGAACAGACGAACCCAGTGAAGGGGTACCTTCTGCCTCTGCCCTCATCCTCAAAGCCCAGCGACAGAAAGAAGCAGAAAAACATTAAGCATAGTGGGGATGTCACTTTCGATGAGATTGTCTGCATTGTGCATCAAATGCGGCACCCATCTTTGGCCAGAGTACTCTCTGGAACTGTTAAAGAGATCCTGGGGACTTCCCAGTCTGTGGGCTGCAATGTTGACAGGCGCCACCCGCATGACATCACAGAGGACATCCACCGTGGTACAGTGGAATGCCCAGCAAGTTAAGAACTACAGAAGAAAACAATAAAGACTCGTTTAATAACCAAAAAAAAAAAAAAGAACCCCATTGTATTCAGAGCAGAGGCAACTTCTGCTTCCTGTCACCAGTGTGACCTTGACACACTGGCCAGGCCGGGATAGTTTGCTGCTGTCTTTGTTGGAGAGGTTACAATGAAAATATCACTCTGATGCCTTCATTCCAAACTGGAATGATCTGTGTGATTTGAGAAATCCCTAATTAGATACATTTCCAGTGTAATTTACTTTTTAAAAAATATGCCCAAGAAAAATTTAATGGTCATCTGGTAAAAACTGTACACTTCATAACTAGATGCATGCACTATGTGGTAGTTACATAATCTCATGTCAACTTGAGAGTATTAATAGTGAAGGGGTGGAATCTAGTCTGTCAATCAAGTCACAGCCTGATGATGCCTCCTTGTAGTCAAGGCCTTCACAGGGGGATTCTGGGAACTTCTTCTCTCTCTCTGCTTCACCTTCATGTGGAAGAGCCACACTCGGAGAGCTGGAGGAGCCACATGGAAACCTGTGCCAGCACTGAGATGCTTCTACTGCCATTGACTCCACAAGACTTTCCACCCACCAGCCTGTGATCTTTCATTCGGCATCATTGGATGTGCTGCGTGAGTCTGAAGAGGAACTAATGGACTAGTTTTGGACTTACGGGCTAAGATCAGATTTATGGACCTGATCTGGACTGGGCTGGGATGTTTTCTCAATATACAATTGCTCTTGGATAGAAAGCTCTTTCTTAGAAACACATGAATGCCTCTGGATTTGTTTCTCTAGTCAACCTGGCCCAAGACACACTGCTACATAGATGCCACCACACAATGGAAAACCAACTCCAAAATGCTGGCATTTGTGAATGCTGAATAGCAGAACACAATTGGGAAGACACTGAACTTGCATCTCCTAAATTGTCTTCAATTTCATTGACTTAATTGAAAACCAGAATTCACCAGAGTTTCAGAACCTCTCATGCAATATCAGGATGAGGGACACGGACCCAGAAAATAGGCCACCAATATGTCAGTCAGGACACTTCCCTTCATCATCGACTTCTCCTCCATCAGCCTTCTGAGGCTTTTAGAAGTTGGGGGTCAGGGAATGGGGCCGTGAGAATGAATTCAGTTGGAATGGTGGGCCATCGGGTTGCCATGGCCTCTGGGGACCTCAAGGTCACCCTGGTTGCCCTGCTGTCATCGTCTCCTTTGTGCCCTCAGTACCTTGCCATCCCCTGAGCCTGCAGCATCCTTGGCATCCCCCGCCGCACGACCCCACATGGCTGCACCTAGGTCTTCCTTGGACTCCAGGGCCCACTGGAACCAGCCTATGCCCTCCGTGCCCTGTGAAGCTCTCCGATTTTGTTTTTATTTATTTGAAAGCTCCATTTCTTTTGCCGTTAGAAAAACCACGTGGTGCTGAACATTACTCAATGGCAAGCACACCGAGGGTACTATTTGGAGCAGTAAATGAGGTCTCTTTGGCCCCAGCATCAGCTTCTGTATAACGATTTCCCCAGTGTAGTGGATGGATCACTATTACAGGGTCTTTCTCATCATGGTCTCGTAATCTTCGCCCCCCAACCAATTAGATGGAACTATGTAAATCATGTGGTTGTCACCAATCAAGGAAATTGGATACTTGCAAAAATAAAAAAAAGAACAACTTCCAGGCAGTAAAAAATCCCCACTGCCATCAAGTGGATCCTGTCTCATAGTGACCCTGTAGGACAGGGTAGTCTCTGAGTTTGCGAGTCTGTGAGTGCTGGAGACTGCAACTCTTTACAGAAGTTGAGAGCCCCACCTTTCGCATGCAGAGGGGTTTGTTGGTTTGAACTGCTGACCTTGTGGTTGGCAGGCCAACGTGTATCCCACTCTGCCACCAGGGCAAATAAGGTCCTCCTTGTGGGTGTGGGTGTGAGTTCGGCGTAGACAAGAGAAACAAATTCATAGACACTCATATGTGTATAAAAAAAGCTTTATATATAAGAGCAATTTGAATATTGAGAAAACATCCCAGACCAATCCAGATCAAGTCCACAAATCCAATATTAGCCCCTATGATGCCAATCTATAAAGTCCTCTTACACTTACGAAACACATGCAATGATGCCAAATGCAGGGAGCTCACAGGCCAGTGGGTGCAAAGTCTTGTGCTCCAGTGGCAGTAGAAGTATCAGGGGTCTCCACGTAGCTCTTCCAGTTCCCAGGGCACAGGGTCTCAACATAGCACCATGTGTCTTGTCAGTAGAGTGTCTCTCAGGGAGTGAGCCTTGTCAGTAGAGAGTCTCTTGGGGGAGGGAGCTGAGAGAAGTGTCTCCCACCTCCAAGAAAGAAATACAGGAATCCCCAGAATCCTCCGGAGAAGGCCACGCCCACACAGAGGTCTCATTGGCTATGACCCAATTGACAGACTAGACTCCACCCCTTCACTCTGAATCCTCTCAAGTCCCAAATTGACACCAGATTAGGTAACTACCACAGTGTGGTACCATGCAAATGAGATATATGAAATGCTAAGAAGAGGATTGGTCAGTTTTATCATAGTTTTAGGCTTAAAATGAGCCATTCCAGAAGCAGATAGAAGCAGTAGCCACAGGATGAGGGCTGAAAGGCCGCTGACTTGGGAAAGGCATGCCTGTGGGCACAGCCGAGAAAAGACTATCCTGACTGTATCCTGACTCTTTCTTGAATTCTAAAACCTGTTACTTTTCTAATAAACCTTCTAATAAACCTTGTAGCTGTGATGGTCTGAGTTCGTTGTAGCCGCTGTAATGAATGATAGGACCCAGCAGAGATATCCATTTATGACTGTGACAATCGTTATTAGTGTTGTGAACTTGGGGGAGTTACTCTGAGAGTTACTCTGAGAGCCAGTGTCTCCCTCTGTGAAGCGGGGGGGAAAGATGTTGCCCATGCAGGGCTGGGATGAGAGCAGACAAGCTCATTTCGGTCCAGGGGCTCAGCTCAGCAACTGTGAAATGGCATGCCTACGGAAAGCGCCGAGCTTTATGGAATGGAAATGATGGGGATGGCGTGGCAGAGAGAAATAGGGGACAAAATGGGAGCAGCTCCTGTGACAGCAGCGCATCTGCAGGGCACTCCAGATGGAAAGCGCTGGGAAGCGCTTCGTCTGGCCCTTTCTGCCAGTTGCGCTCTCAGTTGGCAGCAGTTTTGGGTTGTACCTGCACCCAGATTGTACACAGCTGGCAGCTGGGTATAGCTCTTGGCTGGTGTTCTAAGCAAACCAGTGTCTCATCTCTGCATCCCAGAGCCAAGCGGAGGGAAATGGAGCCAGTGCCCACAGGCAATGCTATATGTGCTTGTGCCCAGGAGAGGAAGGGAGACCCATTAACAGACTGCTCTGCCATCGGTATGTGGGTGGCCAGCCTTGCCTCTTGGCCTTCTCAGATGCAAGTCAGGGAGAGCCTTTGGTTACTGAGAAACATAGTGGGCAGTGGCCCAAAGCTGCCCTTTTGAGCGAGGGGCCATAGAACAAATGAAGGAGCCCCGGTGAGCGCCTGCTCCTGCTTGGTCACATCACAGATCTGCAGGCCCCCAGAAGGAAAGTCACCCTCTGGAATGCCTGGGGAGGCCAGGTGCTATCACACTGGCAAAGAGGTTAGAAGGTGGGAGGGTGCTTGAGAATCATTCCATAGGAATCAACTTGTGTTGAAGGCCATTAAGACCCAGCCTTGAAACGGCTGAGAAGTCTCAGGACCTATGTGTCAGTGTTTGCTGATTTCTTCTGTGACTTTACGTTTTGAACAGACTGTCAAGGACAAGAAAGTAAGCAAAGTCTGGGGAAAACAGGTGGTTTAATTTTCTCAAGGATGTCTGGCTTGGCAGTAGATAGAGTTTCTGTGTGTATCAAATGTTCCTGCTTAACAATGAGATAATTAACCCCGGGTTGTTTCCGCATGGATATAAGGAGTGTGTAGAATAAACTCGGGTGCTTCAGTCCATCAGACTGTTGCCCTCCCAATACTTTCTGTCTCTCTTTCCCCCCTTAATCCTCACTCCCCCTTTCAGAACTGTTCGACTCGTTGGCTGGATCCGACAAACTTGGGGCTGTTGGTCTGGATTCTCCTCTCCCGCTTGTGAAGTTACCAAAGAGCAGATGCTCCACCATGCCATTTTCTTCTTCTTCTCCCTTTGTAACTGGCATTTTATCGGTTGTTCTGAGATCAGTACAGAGAAACTATGAAGAGTTTGTACACAATTCTTAACGAGCGTATCAAAAACACTAAAATGGCACACAGATAAAATTCATCCCCAAATTCCAGGGACTTTCCAGCTTTAGATTTGGAGGCAAACATTTTTAAAGAGGTTATCGATACGGCGCCATTCTTTTATTATTATTAATTAATCATTATTGGGGGCTTCTACAGATATTAAAACAATTCATAAATCAATTGCATCAAGCACACTTGTATCTATGTTGCCATCATCATTTTCAAAACATCTTCTTTCTCCTTGAGTCCTTGGTATCAGCTCCTCTTTCTTCCCCTCCCTCCCTCGTGCTCTCTCTCCCTCATGCTCCCTCGCGAATCTTTGATCAATTATATATTATTATTGTTATTTTCTTATCTTACACCTTCTGCTGTCTCCCTTCACCCACATTTCTGTTATTTTTCCCCCTCAGGCAGATGGGTGGTGTTATATAGCCATCATTGTGATCGGTTTCCCCTTTCTCCCCCCATTCCGTACCATGTCATTCCTGCTCCCTGCGCACCATTCAGCGACTCCTTGACACTCTGTCACGGTTACTATCCCAAGTGAAGGGTGGGGGTATACTCCCCATGGGCCTAACGACAGACATAGAGTTAAGGCATTGCACCTACTTTGTGGCACCCAACTACAATGGAAGGGCCCCTGGTGGCACCTCAGTTAAGCACTCAGCTGCTAATGGAAAGTTCTGACTCATCCGGAAGCTTCCCAGCAGAAAGGTCCTGAGATCTGTCCCCATAAGGATTGCAGGCTAGGAACCCTTAGGGGCCAGTGCTATTTTGTCTCCTGGGGACACTGTGATTTCGAACGGACTCCATGGTAGCAAGTATGAGGATACGCAGAGACAAAAAAGCCAGTGGAGTTTCTGAATGAGTATCTCAAAGTCCCAGTAGGAGCAACATTCTGAAAGTCAAGGTGATTCTAGATTTTCAAGAGCCAGATCGTGCAGCAGTAAAGGGATTTGTTATTATTGGTGTTGTTGCTTTTGCATTCCAAGAAGCTACTTTCAGAGCCTGAGCGACGCAAATCACGAGTGCCCGACTCCTAGCTGCATTGGCTGTTGGCTGTTCAAACCAACCCAGAGGTTCTGTGGGGGACAGGCCTGGTGACCTGTTTTCCAAAGTGATGACCTTGCAGCAGGGTTATTTTGACACATGGGGTCTCTATGAAGGAGAATGGTTTCAATGTCAATGACCAACAAAGAACTCAGAGTCTAAAGATAAGCCAGTGGTAACCTTGCTTGGTTTTGGTCCTCCAAGAACGAGCTAAGGCAGCTATTGAAAGGTGGGAGGATTGGGGGAGTGAAGATTAAAAAGAGAGAATGAGGAGAGTTGGGCAGTGAATCACTGGTGTGGCAACAATAGAAGAGGTTAGAGTTCTGCTCATGAGATAAGAATCTGGGGAATGGGCAACTAAGGGGGTTTAAAAGGAAAGAGAGGAGCCTCAGAGAAAGGGTTATTTGTACGGTCACTGTAAAAGGGGTCCTGATCATTGCTGAGGTCAAAATCCCGGGGGACGAGGATGAAGAATAAACAAAAGCAGAGAGACTGTGTGCTTTGCTTTTTAGGGGTTATTATTAATGGCTGTGGAGTTGCCTCCCTAAACCCCAGGCGTACCCCAATGAAATGCTACCTGATCCAGCACCACCCCCATGATCAGGTGGGGTGCTGGACCACTGTGAGATGTAGGATCTTCACTGACTGTGTTGCGGCAGCCGATCATCAGGGCTTGCTTCCTAGGATGTCTTCACCTGAAAGCTCATGGAGACACGGGCAGCATTACAGCAACACCAAAGCCTCCACTGATATGGGGTTGCACACGAAGCACCGTTGGCCAGGACTTGAACTGGAGTCTCTTGCTTGGAAGGTGAGAATTCTACCACCAGGGAGAGGTCCTGGATGCAGCCAGCCTCAGTGAACAAACCAACCCACTGCCATTGAGTCCATTCCAATTCGTAGTGACCCTATATGACAAGTAGAACTGCTCTTAGGGGGTGGCCAGGCTATAAATCTTTTATTTTATTTTAAATCATTTTATTGGGGACTTGTACAATTCTTCACAATCCATACATACATCCATGTGTCAAGCACATATGTACATTTGTTGCCATCATCATTCTCAAAACATTTGCCTTCTATTTGAGCCCTTGATATTGGCTGCTCATTTCCCCCCTCCTTCCCCATGCTGCCCTCCCTCATGAACCCTTTATAGTTCATAAATTATTATTACTTTGTTATATGTTACACTGTCTGATGTCTCCCTCTTCTCTGCTGTCCATCCCCCAGGGAGGAGGCTATACGTAGATTCTTGTAGTCAGTTCCCCTTTTCTACCTCACATTCCCTGCACCCTCTAGGCATCACCACTCTCATCACTAGTCTTGGAGGAGTCATCTGTCCTGGATTCCCTGTGTTTCCAGTTCTTATCTGTACCAGTGTCCATCCTCTGGTCTAGCCAGATTTGTAAGGTAGAATTGGGATCATGATAGTGTGGCGGGGAACATTTAAGAACTAGAGGAAAGTTATATGTTGCATCGTTGCCACCCTGCACCCTGACTGGCTCATCTCCTCCCCACAACCCTTCAGTGAGGGGGTGTCCAGTTGCCTACATGGCTGTAAATCTTTATGGGAGTAGAAAACCTTCACTTTCTCCCAAGGAGTAGCTGGTTGTTTTGAACTGCTGACCTTGTAGTTAGTAGCTTAAAATGTAAATCAATATAGCTTATAACTCATTATGCCACCAGAGCTCGTGCCCACTGACAGAAGTAGAAAGGGCAACCAATGTGTGTGTGGGTGATGGCCCCTTAAGAAAAACCTTAAACATTTCCCCAAAGAACATCCACTCTCCCCTGAAGGGATATGCCAGGGGCTAAGCCTGAGCCAGTAGACCCAGAGGGAATGGTTGTTTGGGGCAGAGAAGGTGAGAGGTAACCTGTGTGGACCAGAACTTGGAGTACAGAATGGGGGAGAGGTACTTCAGCACCACGGGGAAAGGGGAAAGCGCCACCCCAGTAGGATGTGTCACCCCCAGGGAATAGGACAGAAGAAGGGAAGGACCGAATCCAGAAATGCCCATGGACAGAAATCCAGAATGCTGGCTTTATTTGGAGCAGGCTGATGGTTTCCTGCCCGCAGGCCCAGTGTGTTCTTCAGAGTTTTGCAGGGTCACTGATGGAGCAGAAGAAAAGTTCTATCAGGGAATGCTGAGTCTCAGGCCTGCGAAAGATGGACCACATTTTAGTTACCCACTGCCCCACTAATGGACATTGTGGTTGTTTTCACTTTTTTTCCAGCCCGTGTCTTCCTGACTGTGGGTTCCAAGCTGGGTCCCCGTTGCCTGCTGCTGGCTGTGGTGAACCAGGAGAGCACCTTTTGATGTGCAATTGGACACAGTCCAAACAGAGGTGACGGCGTCACTCCTGAAAGGGGGCTCCTCTTGCCCTCTGATACATCAGGGGTCTAGGTTGAGAACATTCTCTAGGTTTTCTTCCTCTTTACAACCGAGCCCCGGCCCGTCCTTGACCACAGAAATTTCCCCATCATCCCTGGATTCCCTTGTGACGCCTTTGACAGACTTGAGACCGCCTGGAAACTCTCGGGTCTTACGCTTCATATTGGGTGTCCACTGAACCACAGGGTGATCCTGCTCCGTGCAATCTCTGACACATTGGGTCCTGCTAGTGCTGGGTCTCCTCTGGGACCATCAGCTAAGACTCTGCTCTTCTCCAGCTTCATGACTTTCATATGATAAAGGTGGGCGGAAAGAGGTGCAGGGGTTGCTGGCTCTGGGGGAGCTGAAGTCCTGCCTTTCTCTGGCCTTCTTTCTGACGTCACCCTCTTGATTTTACCTAATGCTTATTGGAAAGGGGCGTTGTGCGTGGTAAAGTAGAAGCACAGCAAAACAAGAGGAAAGCTCTCATCAGAAAGGATGGACACCGTGGTTCTAACCATGGGTTCTACTATAACCACAGGAGCGGGCAGTGTTTGCTTCTGATGCACATAGGGTTGCTATGAGTCAGGATGAACTCGATGAAACATGTGTTGAGAGCCTTTCATATGCCAGACAGGTTCCTGAGTGTAGACAAGGTAGGGAGTCACGAGGCCCTGCTTTCATTAGCGATGAGCTGGTTCTGCATGGCTGGCATGCTCTCTCAGGAGTGCTGGGTTGCTTGCAAGAGCTGCAATCTCCACTGCCCCCGATAGCTATTCTTTACCCAGCGATATGACTTGGTTAACATTTCCCATCAAAGATGGAGTCAATTTCCCAACCCTTGAACTGAGATTCCTTGTGATCTGCTTTGCATAATAAGATACAGCAAAACCCGTGTTTCGATCTCAGGTCTCAGACTCCTAAGACCAATGTCCTTGCACTGTTCCACTTACTCCCTGTGAACCCTGCTCAGTCACCATATAAACAACCCCCTCCCCAATAAATCTACTGTTATTCAGTTGATTTCTGCTCAGAGCGACCCTATCAGGCAGGGTAGAACTGCCTCTGGTGGTTGCTGAACCTATAAATCCTGATGGAGCAAACAGGGCTATCTTTCTCCTTGGATCAGCTGGTAGATTTGAATGGCTGGCCTTGTGTCTAGCAGCTCAAGGTATCACCTACTCTGTCTCCATGGGAACAAGCCCAGTGGCTAAGTCATCCTCCTTGTTCCAGCCCATAACCAAAAAGCAAACTCACTGCCATCAAGTAAATTTTGACTCAAAGTGACCCTATAGGACAGGGTAGAACTGCCTCTGTGGGTTTCTGAGGCTGTAAAACTTCATGGTAGCAGAAAGCTCATCTTTCTCCTACAGAGCACTTGGTGGGTTCAAATTGCTGACCCTTGGATTAGCACCCCATCACATAACACACCACACCCCTGGGCTCCTCCCAGCGCACAGCTTCTGAAGTGTTAGATGTTTGAGTGAGGTTATCCTAGATTGGGCGGAGGCAAACTAGCAAGAGAAACTCCATTTTTGTCAGCTGCTAAGTCACTTGCCCGTTCCTCCCTCCCATCTCAGAGAGTTGACTGCTGGTTGACCTGCCCGTTCTCCCTCCCCTGATGGGAAAGTCTCTGGGGGTGATTAATTTTAGAATGTACTCCCACATTCCCAGGTTCTGGACACGACCATTAGTTTTGATGATTCTTCAATATATGGTTTGTTCTGATTCAATATTGTTCCATTGGATGTTGTCATCTGAATGGTGTAATTCATCTTGTCATAATAACCAGGATGTGACAATATAATTTTGTGATGTCACTTGGATGTGATAATCAATTTTGGTATTGTGTCTTTTATGATGAGAAATGTACCTTGTAAGGCACGCTTACTCTCTTGAAGTTATGATTAATCCATTGATTTTGCTTTCTGCTTCTGTTCATGCTTGCTTGAACTCTAGACAGGAGATAAATGAGTTTTTTGGCCTTAAAGATGGACTGAAATGCGAACTTGGGATTGCAGTCCAATAATCGCTTTTAGATTCTAGCAGTCCGGTTATAACCGAATAAAGACTCTTCTAAACGATCAAGACATTACAGTGGCTGTCATTGATTCAAATCGGCAACATTTTGGTTCCCTGACCGGGAAAGCTAGTGTCTTGAGTCTCTGCCGGCAGCTGTTCCTGGAAGAGTGGGGCCTCTGGGGGAGGCACCCCCTGGTTTCACCAGGGCCCCAGATTCCCACCTTCCCAGTGGAGCAGCTGCCTGAGGATGCTGGAATGTTGGAACTCGGCCCGAGTCTTCTGTTCCTCCAGAGGTAAGTTTAACTGTGGGGCCAGTCTAGTCTTCTGGTTTGACTTGGGAAGGGAACTGGATGCGGTCTGAACTCTTCCCGGTCGCTTCTCACCAGGACGCTGACTGAGGAGTCTGGTAACTTGTTGAGGTGGTGGCTTATCTTTTCAGACCATCACTTAATACGCCTGGTGCCTTGTATTGGCAACGGGTTTGGCATCTTGTTGAATTGGCAATATGTCTGGTACCTTATATTGGCAACTGGTTTATTAGCTTGTTGAGTTGGCAACAAGTTTGGTGACTTTTTGGGTTGGCAGCTTATCTTTCAGTCACTTAACAAGTTTGGTGCTCAGGTTTGTCTGTTTGTCTCTGTGTGCCACTTGGTCAGTCCAATTATTGTCCTCTGTGTGTGTAAATGTCTTTATGTTTCTCCTGTAACTCTGGTATCTATATATATATTTCCTCCTCCTTTTTTTTTTCTTTCCTCCCTCCCCGTGACTGCATTCCTGGTTGTTAGCAGTCACCGACCTGACTGACTGAACGTCTGCAAAAACAAACAAGCAAAAATATTTCTTTTGGTTGTTATTTTTGTGCTTTCTATTGGCAGGCTTAACTTGTTGGCTAAAAGTAAATGGATTTTAATCAGGGCCAAGCATTTTTTGTTTTATAACTTTAAAACCTGTGTCTGGTATTTTTTTTAAAGAACATGGAGTGGTTTTTTCCAAAACCTGGGATTTGGACAGAATGAATGAATATGAATCGAATCTGCCAGGGTACTTGGCAAAAGTGTAAGCCTTGGAAGGTAGATTTCTTTGTGTGTGCGCCTTTGTTTTTATTTTAAAAATAAATAACAATTTTAAGCCGCATATACAGAGAAAGTTCTAGTTGGGCTTTCAGTTCTCCTGGTTTAATGTTTGTGCTGTACTTTTCATGGGACCTCTGAGGATCTTTTGCCTTTCTGAGGTTTTATCTCCCTTGCAGTGCTGTTCAAATAGATCACCTGTCAAGCTCTGTGTCTAGTTGAAGGACTTTAAGCAGTTTCACTCAGAAGTTTGGGAACTAGATTGTGTTTTTCTTTCTTTCTTTAAAAACATTTTATTGGGGGCTCATACAATTCTTATCACAATCTATACATCCATCCATTGTGTCAAGCACATTTATACATTTGTTGCCATCATCATTCTCAAAACATTTGTTTTCTACTTGAGCCCTTAATATCAGCTCCTCATTTCCCCCTCCCACCTCACTGCCCCTTCCCTCATTAACCTTTCACAATTCATAAATTATTATTATCTTGTCATATCTTACACTGTCCGATGTCTCCCTTCACCCACTCTTCTGTTGTCTGCCCCAAGGGAGGAGGTTATATGTAGATCCTTGTAATCTGTTCCCCCTTTCTACCCCACCTTTCCTCCACCCTCCAGGCATTGCCACTCTCACCACTGGTCATGAAGGAGTCATCTGTCCTGGATTCCCTGTGTTTCCAGTTCCTATCTGTTCCAGTGTAGATTCTCTGGTCTAGCCAGATTTGTAAGGTAGAATTGGGATTATGATAGTGGGGAGTCAGGGAGGAAGCATTTAAGAATTAGAGGCAAGTTGTCTGTTTCATCGTTGCTGCACTGCACCCTGACTGGCTGGTCTCCTCCCCGCGACCCTTCTGTAAGGGGCTGTCAGTGGTCTATAGATGGGCTTTGGGTCTCCACTCTACACTCATCCTCATTTACAATGATAGGATCTTTTGTTCTTTGATGCCTGATAACTGATCCCTTCGACACCTTGTGATCACACAGGCTGATGTGCTTCTTCCATGTGGGCTTTGGTGCTTCTCAGCTAGATGGCCACTTGTTTATCTTCAAGCCTTTAAGACCCCAGGTGCTATATCTTTTGATAGCTGACACCATCAACTTTCTTCACCACATTTGCTTATGAGAGCGGGAGGCGGGGGTAAGGACATGGTGTTGACCAACCCAGGGACAGAGGAGCAAGAAGTGATCCAAAATTAGTGGCAAGGAGGGTGTGAGAGGCCTGGTAGGGATTCAGCAAGGGCAATGTAACCAAGAGAAATTACTGAAACCCAAATGAAGGCTGAACATGATAGTGGGACAAGAGGAAAGTAAAAGGAAATAGAGGAAAGAGCTAAGAGACAAAGGGTATTTATAGAGGTCTAAATACAGGCATGCACATATGTAAATATATTTATATAGGATGGTGGGGAAATATTATGTGCATATATTTATAGGTTTAGTATTAAGGCAGAAGATGGACATTGGACCTCCACTCAGGTACTTACTGAATGCAAGAACACATCCTATTAAATTGGCATTCCATGATGTACACCTTCCCGACACGATTGCTGAAGAAAAATGTGTGCATAAGCAAATGTGGTGAAGAAAGCTGATGGTGCCTGGCTAACAAAAGATATAGCATCTGGGGTCTTAGAGGCTTGCAGATAAACAAGCAGCCATCTAGCTGAGAAGCATCAAAACCCACATGGAAGAAACACACCAGCCTGTGTGACCACGAGGTGTAAAAGGGACTGGGTGTCAGGCATCAAAGAACAAAAAATCATATCAGTGGGTGTGCCCACTTTCCCGATGTGATCACAGAATGTGTTTTTCAATGGGTAATTAATCTTTGCTTCCAAGAAATGTAAGTTCAGCTCTTAAAAGGAGTTTTTCTTTACTTTGTTTATTGCTTTTTCTGGCAACTGTCTGTTTATATTTTCACACCTTCAGAAGGGAATGAATGGTTTTTAATTAATATATTAATACATATATGTCGGCGTGTGATTGCCTCATATTGAAGCTCTAACCTGTGGGTCAGGCGAGCACCCAAGTGTTTCCACTTTAAGTGGAACTCCGCTCCTACTTGTCTGCATTCCACTGAGAGGGTTAAAACTCAGCTCAAATAACTCCCCTTAAAAGTGTTTGTCTCCTCCTTCCCCGTGGAATGCAATCTCATTCATCTTTGGTTAATTCTCATGTCATTTGTTAGGTCACGCTTTTTGGCTGCTCAGTGTCTTTACCTTTCTGCCTCTGCAAAGTGCCCTCTCTGCCTTCGGCAGCTCAGGTGGCCCCAAGCCCTGCCCTTCAACTTGACTTCTTGGGCAACTGGCACCTCTACCCGCCCCCTTTCAGGCCTTGCCGGAATCTGTTAGCTGTCAGTTCTGTCCCCAATCCTCCACAGGCCGCACCCACGCCCTTCTCTCATCGGTGGAGAGCAAAGAGCAGCCATAGATGGTTTTGTTTTTTAAACTTATGGCCCCACTGAAAATGACTGCCAGCAACCAATGGTTGCGCTTTTCACATCAGAGAACCCCAGTTGTACTCCTTACGAGGCCCGTAAAGCTGTGTTGAGCTTCAGCAGAGGTGAACCATGAAAGAAAATAATTTAATTTTTTATCAGAATTAATAAAAATTGCTCAAAAATTGTTCAGTGTCTAACGAAGCAATCAAAAGGGCCGTAGCCTGAACCGTAGCAACTACCTTAAAAGGAGCAGCACAGACCCCTCAGAAGCCTGTCACACCAAAGACAGAGCTCAGATTCAGAACAGGCGACCCTCAGCAAGGGACTCATGCACATTCAGAGAGCAGAAAAGCATTAAATAATATAACAATAATGATAAAATATTAAAACCTTTGCTCAATCAAGGGAAAAGTTGCGTTTGTATTTCAACAGATTTTTAAAAAGGTGTAAATTTCTCCTGGATGTGTCTACCTTAAGCAGGTGTCTCCAGAGATTCCTACAAGGACAGGAGACTAAGATTCCTGAGTGCATGTCTCTGGCCACGCTGGCAGGCCTTGTTATTTCAGCTAAAGTAAGTGCAAACCACTCTTACTGGGCTTTAAATAGCATTTGCCAGGACCTGTGGTTTCCACCAATGACACTCAGTGAACTCCAGGACCCTGGGAAGATGGGGGGGGGGGGGGGGAGTCACTTTCTCAACAAGAAAGAACTTGCCTGACACTTAACTGACATTATAATAACACTCATCCATCGTGCATGAAATCTACAAAAGGTCGCCTTGAAGCTCAAATGCAAGTGTAGATGTCTTGGTTATCTGTTGATCAGACTAATTAGAGATTTTTCTCCTTGGCAGGAGTAAATTTAGCTAAATATAAGAATAATACTGCACAGCGGGGCAAAGGAAAAAGAAACATTTTGTAAAGTTTTAAAATTGTATAAAAAGAGTGGTATTAATCATGCTGTCAAAGGCCACATTAAATATATAAATATATATATAACAAAAAAAATAAATATATACACTGCCAGTAATTTTGTTACTATTGTTCATTGGAGTCCTCATAAAAATTGTTCTAAGGTATAAATGGCAACTATTTTAAATTATGTAAACAATGCTATTGGGAATGATATAGAATCTTTTTGTTGTCCAGCTTTTGTTCTCCTGAACAGCAAAACTTGTAAAAACTGCTTGCAGCTACACAGCCAGAGGTCACACAAGGCCACATTTGGTACTCAACTGTGTTCTAGAAAGAACATAAAAAGTTAAAGTTTTAATTCCTAAAAGTTATTTTTGGTGAATCCTATCTAAGTTGGCTAAATAACTGTAAGTTTAAACTAAGGGGGCAAAAAGGCCCCTTAACCATCCCTGGCAGAAACCATGCTACTTGATGAAGGTGTCTGACAGAAAGTCAAGGTAGCTGAGAGAGGGCCGTGCCGTGGCTTGAACCATCAAAAAAGCCTGAGGCCATATTTCATGTAAATAAAGTGTTAAATAGTAGTCAAAATAAAATAAATAAAAATTAAATTTGTTCAAAAATTGAGTTAAAATACAGCTTTACTAGGTCTATATTGTTTTATTTGAACTATTGTTATTATTACAGTAATTGATAAAAATGATAATTGAACAGTAAAAAAAATAGAAAGTTTGTAACCCTGTTTGCTTTCAGTCATCAACTTGAATCTTTAAAATGGGTAGAGGCCAGGCCTGTAGAAAAGGCTCTAAAAAGGCCAGCCTCACCCAGTGCTTCGAGTGCTCTGGACATTTGCGGACACTGGTGCATTGCTGTTGGCAGAAGAAAAAGGAACCCTTTTATGGCTTTTTAAAACTTTAAACTAGTAGTTTGTGCTTAAGGCTGAAAATAAAAATTAAGCCATGAAGAAACTTTCCTTTCAAGGACTAAACTTTAAGAGGCGCCTGTAAGCAACCTGAACTGCGTACTAGGTGACCACCTGGGTCCACTTGCTATGTGGAAGTGGAAAGAAATGTAGCAGTAAGAACACAGGTTCGATCTGGTCACTAACCCCCGAGAACCTGGTTCACAGTAAGATGAGAGCGGTGGGCTGAAGCTCATGGCCTAGCCCAAGGGGGCTAACGTTGTTCAAAAAAAAAAAAAAAATTGTGACTGGGTCCGTGGCCAAAGGCAAGGCAAGCAATGGGCACCCCGGTGGAGCCAAATGAAGCACTGAGCTAACCACAAACCATCCAGATGAAAAGAAGATTTTTGAGGCTATAAATGGGTGCAGATTGCTGCTGACTTTCTGGATGACCTGTCCTAATTTGACTTTGCTTATGAATGCAGACTCACAAGGTTCCAATCAGAATGAAGAGTCTTCACATCAAAGAACTTGCTTGTCTACTCAAAGCACTAGGTTAATATAAATAGGCAGTACAGAAATTGGATGCCCCAAATGGGGGATATGAAGGCATAAGGCTTACAAACTTTCCTAGATAAAAATATAAAATATTTTTTTTGTTCCCTTATAAAACATGATGCTTAAATAAGCTGGTACATTTCAAACTGTGTGTATTTTAGTTTTATTTTGTTTGAACTTTTGTCTTTGTTTTGAAAATGGTATGTGGCTAAAAAGTTGTGTAAAGGTGTTGTGTTGACCCGACACCGATCCCTTGGCTGTTGCAAGGACACCTGCAGGCACAGATTCACAGTCGTGATTTGCTTAAGTCCCTGCGAACTTCACAGATTGTCCAGTGCCAACTCCACAACTTCCGGAGGAAAGCAGTGCCCAGCCGCAAGCGAGCAGCCTACCTGTGCACCCCTTCCGACCTGGTGCCTGTGTCCTCGTGAAGCGGTTCATGTCCGCTGGACTGACACCACGTTGATAGAGGCCCTTCATCAGCATGTTCACAACTCTGACCATGGTCAAGGAGAACGGACTAGGTGCCTGAGCTTGCCATTAGCGTCACCAGGCTGCCCTGCCCGACACAGAAGGAAAGGTTCATTCTTCTGTAAAAGACCCCTTAAACTAAGAATATCTTGGATTTCTTTTTCTTTTCTTTAAAAAAAATATTTTAATAGGGACTCATACAACTCTTATCACAATCCATACATATACATACATCAATTGTATAAAGCACATCTGTACATTCTTTGCCCTAATCATTTTCAAAGCATTTGCTCTCCACTTAAGCACTTTTCATCAAGTCCTCTTTTTCCTCTCCCTCCCCGCTCCCCCCTCCCTCATGAGCCCTTGATAATTCATAAATTATTATTTTGTCATATCCTGCCCTGTCCAGTATCTCCCTTCACCCCCTTTTCTGTTGTCCGTCCCCAGGGAGGAGGTCACATGTAGATCCTTGTAATCGGTTCCCCCTTTCCAACTCCCTCTCCCTCTACCCTCCCAGTATCACCCCTCACACCCCTGGTCCTGAAGGTATCATCCACCCTGGATTCCCTGTGCCTCCAGCTCCTATCTGCACCAGTGTACAACCTCTGCTCTATCCAGACTTGCAAGGTAGAATTCGGATCATGGTAGTGGTGGAGGTGGGGGTGGGTGGGTGAGGAGGAAGCATTTAGGAACTGGAGGAAAGCTGTATTCTTCATCGGTGCTACATTGCACCCTGACTGACTCATCTCCTCCCCTAGACCCCTCTGCAAGGGGATCTCCAGTGGCCGACAAATGGGCTTTGGGTATCCACTCTACACTTCCCCCTTCATTCACTATGGTAAGATTTTTTTTTTGATGATGCCTTATACCTGATCCCTTTGACACCTCGTGATCGCACAGGCTGGTGTGCTTCTTCCTTGTGGGCTTTGTTGCTTCTGAGCTAGATGGCCACTTGTTCACCTTCAAGCCGTTAAGACCCCAGACACTACCTCTTTTGATAGCCAGGCACCATCAGCTTTCTTCGCCACATTTGCTGATGCATGCGTTTGTCCTCAGCGATTGTATCATGGAGGTGTGCACCCAATGATATGATTTTTAGTTCTTTGATGCCTGATAACTGATCCCTTCGGAACCACGTGATCACACAGACTGGTGTGTTCTTCCATGTGGGCTTTGTTGCTTCTGAACTAGATGGCCGCTTGTTTACCTTCAAGCCTTTAAGACCCCAGACGCTGTCTCTTTTGATAGCCGGGCACCATCAGCTTTCTTCACATTTACTTGTTCACCCGCTTTGACTTCAGCGGTTGTGCCAGGAGAGTGAGCATCATAGAATGCCAATTTAATAGAAGGAAGTATTCATGCATTGAGGGAGTGCTTGAGTAGAGGCCCAAGGTCCTTCCGCCACCTTAATACTAAACCTATAGGCACATAGATCTATTTCCCCATACTCATATATATATTTGCATGTACATGTCTTTGTCTAGACCTCTATAAATGCCCTTTGCCTCCTAGCTTTTTCCTCTATTTCCCTTGACCTTCCTCCTGCCCCACTAGCATGCTCCGTCCCTACCTGGGTTACAGCTATACCTCTTTGTTACGTTACCTTACCCTTAATCATTCCCTACCAGGTCTTGGGTTTCTTAATACTGTCATCTCAGTCTAGGTTTCCTGGAAATTGTAATTAAACTATTAAAATGTGTTACAATAGGTTATAAGTGTATTTTAAGGCGTTCTCTGAAACATGGTTTTCTTGCTCTTTTGGCCTTACCCCCTGCTTGTCTCCTTGTCTGTTTAACAATCAGGTGTTGCAGGTGCTGCAGCCACAGCTATCTCTGCGCTCATCACCCAGAGTCACCGCTTGAAAGGCCTCTCTAGTGTAATTAATGTACACATTAATGGATTGAAAGCCATCATTATATCAGAACAAATTCATTAGGAGAGTTTAACCAAAACCCCATAGAAGCTGTTAAGCTTATGATATCGAGAACCCAGTATAGCAACCTAAGTGCAGAATAAGTTACTGATGAATCAATGATTTGATTCCCAAATAAAAGAAGCAGAGAATGAGGCAGACTAGGAAAAGAAACTCCATTTTTGTCAGCTGCTAAGTCACTTGCCTGTTCCTCCCTCCCATCTCAGAGAGTTGACTGCTGGTTGACCTGCCCGTTCTCCCTCCCCTGATGGGAAAGTCTCTCGGGGTGATTAATTTTAGAATGTACTCCCACATTCCCAGGTTCTGGACACTACAATTACTTTTGATGATTCCTCAATATATGGTTTGTTCTAATTCAATATTGTTTCCTTGGATGTTGTCATCTGAATGGTGTAATTCATCTTGTCATAATAACCAGGATGTGACAATATAATTTTGTGATGGTAACCAGGATGTTATAATAAATTTTGGTATTGTTTCTTTTATAAGAAATGTACCTTGTAATGCATTTTTACTCTTCCTGAAGTTATGATTAATCCATTGATTTTGCTTTCTGCTTCTGTTCATGCTTGCTTGAACTCTAGACAGGTGATAAATGAGTTTTTTGGCCTTAAAGATGGACTGAAATGTGGACTTGGGACTACAATCAAAGAATTACTTTTAGATTCTAGCAGTCCGGTTATAAGCAAATAAAGACTCTTCTAAATTATCAAGACATTATCATTTATTCAAATCCGCAACAAGGCAACCAGCAACTAATCTACCTCCTGACCACAGATGCATGAATGAGTCCAGCTGAGACCAGTAAAGTCTAACCAAAAAAAAAAATCATCTAACTAACTTGCAGACTCACGGGTGATAATTAAAGCTTTTGTTTTAATCCACTCAGTTTTGGAGGTGGTTTGCTACAAGCAATAACTAGCCAAGATATCTAGGAAGTTCTTAACTACTTCCAACAACTCTGGACCTTCAGAGAAATGAAAGATTTATCTTTCTTGATCACCCTAAATTTACACAGCTTTTGAGTGACAGAAAAGATTTGAAATACAATCCTCCCAGAAAGAATTCAGTGTTCTGTTCACAGTAATATGAAGGGACTTCAACAAATTCATGGAAGACTGGACTAAAAAGACACTGGAATTTCCCCACAAACTTGTTGAAACCCCTTCGCAGAGGATATTCCAAGGCATCACCTAGTTGCTCCATCCGGTCTTTTTAAGATTGCCAAAAATTGTTGTTGTTGTGGTTATGGTTAGATGCCACCAAGTCAGTTCTGCCTCATAGTGATCCCCGGACAGAGCAGAAGGAAACACTGCCTGGTCCTGCACTATTGTCACAATTGTTCTTATATTTTAGCTCATGGCGTCAATCCATAGTGTTGAGGGCTTGCCCCCTTCTAGCTGCCTCTGTACAAGTATGATGTCCTGCAGGGACCAGTCTCTCTGGTAACATGTCTGAAGTATGCCAGATGAAGTCTCGCCATCCTTGCCTCCAAGGAGCATTCTAGCCATATTTTTCCCAAGACAGATTTGTTTGTTCTTTTGACAGTCCGTAGTATGTCCAATATTCTTTGTCAGCACCATAATTCAAACTCTTTGATTTCTCTTCAGTGTTCCTTATGCAATGTCCAACTTTCACAGGGGTATGAGGCAAGTGAAAATACCATGGGTTGGGTCATCCTTCCCTGCTCTTCAACACTTTAAGAGTCTTGTGCAGCAGATCCACCTGATGCAATGCACCGTTCGATCTCTTGACTGCCGCTTCCATGAGCATTGATTGTGGATCCCAACAAGATGAAACGCTTGACCGCTTCAAGCTTTTCTCCATGGATTATGATGTGACCTATTGGTCCCGGTGTGAAGATTTGTCTTTCCTTTACCTTGAGTTGTAATCCATAGGGAAGGCGGAAATCCTTGCTCTTCATCAGCAGGTGCTTCAAGTTCTCCTCACATTTGGCAAGCAAGGTTGCACCTGCCTCTCGCAGATGGTTAACCAGCCTTCCTCCAACCCTGATATCATATTCTTCTTCATAAAATCCAGCTTCTCTAATTTTTTTGCTCAGCATACAATTTGAATAAGCATGGTGAAAGGATCGATGCACACCTTTCCTGATTTTGAACCATGCAGTATGCCCTTGTAAATCTTCATGGGAGCAGAAGCTGTATCTTTCCCTGTTGGAGCTGCTGGTGGTTTCCAACTGCTGACTTGTAGGAAGCAGCTCAATGCTTGACATGCTGCACCACCAGGCCTCCCAGCAGCAGCCCAGGGAGGCCTCTGGCCTCATTTCAACTGCTGATACTATGTTTCTACAATATCTCTTCCCAAAGATATAGTCAATTTGATTTCTGTGTATTTTGTCTGGAGAAGTCTACGTGGATAGTCAACTTTTGTAGTTTTGGGAAAAAACCAAAAACCATTGGTGGTGAAGTAGTTTGTCTTGCAAAATGCTATCATGACAGCTCCAGCTTTGTTTCTATCACTGAGGCCATATTTGCCAACTACTGTTCCTTCCACTTTGTTTGCAACTTTTGCATTCCAATCACCAATAATTATCAATGCATCTTGATTGCATGATTCATCACTTTCAGACTGAAGATATTGGTAAATTCTTTCATCTTATTTTTAATAGTTTTATTAGAATATATTCACAGATCATGCAATTTAATAGTTCAATCACACTAAGAAGATTTGTGCAATCACCACCACAATCAATTTCAGAACATTTTCTTCTTTCTGGTAAAATTCTTCAATGTCTGAACAACCTGGCTTAGGTGGTTGGTGTATACATTTGAATAATAGTCAAAGTGACTTGATTCTGTTGTCTGAGGGTAGCTATTATCCTATCCCAGACAGCATTGTACTTCAAGATAGATCTAGAAGTGTCCTTTTTGATGACAAATGCAATGCCATTCCTCTTGAATATGTCATCCCCACATAGTAAGAGATATGATCTCCTGATTTAAAATGGCCAATACCTGTCCATATCAGCTCACAAACACCTCAGATATTGATCTTTATGGGTTCCATTTCATTTCTGATGACTTCCAATTTTCCTAGATTCATATGTTGTGCATTCCAAATTCTAATTATTCATCGGTGTTTGCAGTGGTTTATTTTGAGTCATTCCCCATCAGCAAATAAAAATCCCAAAGGCTTCCTACCCACAGACTTTACTTCCTCTGTGTCATTGTGGTAGAGCCTACTTTGAGAAGGAAGGCATGTTGATGCTCCAAATCAGACAACACAAAATACGTGCCGCCGCGGAAGAGGGCACGCTCTATGATTTCATTTACAGGACATTTCAGGACAAGCAAAACTAATTAATACCATGGATTAGTGAAGAAAGCAAATGATTAGTTATCCGGAGGCAGGCAGATAGGCAACAAAGGAGCTTGAGGGAATTTTGCAGGGTGATTGAACTGCTCTGTATCTTGCTTGGGGAACATCACTCACGTCTAGAGTCACAAAAGGACAAATACATTAACATCTTGCTTACAGAAAATAAGCAAATATATAGAACACAGAAATCACTACTGGTGCTCAGTTGGTGCATCCGGTGGCAGCTGCGCTTCCAGAGTGCCAGGCAATGGGCAGAAGGGCAGCCCCAGGTTCAGGTTCCATTAGGTGGGAGCTCCTAGGACCCTCTCTCCCTGGTGGGGAGTAGGAGGAGAGCCTCTTCTCAGGGAAACCTGGAGGCCAGTGAGGACAGCTACCTGGAGCTCCACTGCCAGGTTCATCATCTTTAATAGACACAAATCCAGAGGATTTCTGTACGTCAGGAAATAATTTTATATCACGAAGGATTCCCAGTCCAGTCGAGCTCAGTGACATTGAAAAAGAAACGTAATGGACAAAACTTGCACTGGTGCATCTCTTCTACGCATCTCTCCTGCAGAAAGAAAGATAGTGCAGTCCTATGGCTTGTCAAGAGCAATAGCAATGTCTTGGAGAGGGACTATGTCAGATGATGACAGTGACCTTACACAATCACAGCACAACCTTGCTGGCTCTTGGGAGCAGTCATTCCTTTGGACAGCTACATTTCTCAGGCTGTTGGAAATGTCTCCTCTCCAAATAGCAGCTCTGTCACTGGTGCATCACTGGGGCATCACCCAGCACCCCTGGGGAGGGTGGGGGGCACACCATCTGGCAAGTGGTCTTCATTGCAGTCTTCACAGGTTTGCTGGCCCTCGTGACCATCCTTGTCATGGTCACATTGAAGGTCAACAGCAGCTGAAGACGGTGGGCAATTACTTCCTCTTCAGCCTGGCCTGTGCAGACCTAATGATGGGGATTCTTTCAAGGACTCTTTTTACTACCTATATCATCGTGACTCGGTGTAGGGAACTTGGCCTGTGACCTTTGACATTCCATTGGCTATGAGCTAGTGATGGCTGTCTTAAGTCTTCAAATCCGTAGTTTTGACAGGTACTTTCCCCTCACAAGGCCACTCACGTACCAAGCTAGAAGAACCACAGAAAGAGCCGGTGTGATGATTGGTTTGGCTTGGGTCTTCGCTTTTATTCTTTGGCATGGCCATGGCAGCCTTTTCTATGCCTGTCACCATGATGACGATTTTGTACCGAAGGAACTATCAAGAAACTGAAAAACATATCAAAGAACTTTGGGGTCTGCCAGCCTCTGGGAGACAAGCAGAGGCAGAAAGTTTGTCCACCCCACAGGCAGATTTCGCAGCTGTGGTAGCTCCGAGCCTCAACAGCAGCACATAAAATGCTCAGCTGGGAGGAAGTATTGCTTCTGGTTCACCACCAAGAGCTGGAAACCCACCGCTGAGCTCCAGGCTCGTGAGGTTCTGAAATTTTTTGAGATGTTTGCCTAGCTGACCGTTCTTGTCTCTCCTGCTTGCTTTCCTTCTCTTTGATGTTAAACTTGGTTTGTGGACTTAATCCTGGGTTCTTGCAAAGTCTTGTTTTGTGCAGTTCAAGTTTCGTTCAAATAAAAATACCTGAGACTGTAGGTGCTTGTGCATTTTACATGTAGAATTTTCCCAGTATAGAATGTACTGGGAAACACTGAGCGAACAAATTATGACTCCACTTATGCTTCCGGTTCCTTAGGACCCTAACAGAAAAGCAAAGCAAAATCATTGTAATTTCATGTGATCGAAACCAAGGATGTTTTCTACAAATCCCCCTGGAGAATATTTTTCACAGAGCAGCGAGCACACAGGCCCTGTGCAGTGAGGTGAGGACAGAGTCTGAGTGTAAGCAATCTCTTTTGTTGTTTTCTTCTTCAGCAAAGATAAACCCGGACCCCTCTGAACTCCAAGAATGAATCACAGCCACCTGTCTGACATTCATAGTCCCAATATGAACGTGTTTTGAAGCAAAATTTCTGTGGTCTGAACTGCTCGAAACTCACTAAGAGTGTTGCATTTGGACATCATTACACAGTAACAGATGCGGAAGAACAAAGGACCGTTTGTGAGAGAAGACAGGAGAACATGGCAGTCAAAGTCTTGCTACCCGGAACCTTGTAAACAAAAGAAAGGGCTGAAACTTTTGTAACGTAGCCATGGTCCGTGCTTTCTGGAATGGGAGAGGTTTACAAAGCCACATGGCACCTGAAGAAAGGACTACACTTTTTAGATGCTCCAATAGATTCCTTTGCATTTTGGAAAATACTCTCATACTATCTTTTAAATTGATACACACACACACACACACACACACACACACACACACACCCCTGTTTTACTTGGGGGAGGGGATGCTGCTCTTCCTGTTGGGGCAATGTGGGAGAAGGGTGCGGAGGGGCGTGGGAGGCCCTCACAGACATCCTCACCTTTGTGCAGGGCCTCCAGGTGGTGAACCCAGGGCTGGCATAAAAGCGGCTTTTGTATTCAGAGCGAGGTGGTATTTACAGACAACTTTGAGAACAGTGGAAAGATACTCAGTGGTGTCTGTGTATCTGAACTTACTTAATTTTGCGTTATGTTTATACGAAGGAATATTTATGCATATGTCACCAAGTGTTTATTTAATGCTGATAAATATTACTCTTTAGTCTTCTGCTGTGGCGTCCTTTAAAGTGATCCTTTCAGGTTCACTTGAGCAATGAATAGAGCATACTGGGCTGTCATGTGGCTAAGAAGAAAAATAGTCATCCTGTTGGCATCACGAAGTATCTGACCCTTCTAAGTATTAAAAAGCCAACTAACATCAACATAAATGTAAAAATTAAAAACCATTCTTTAGTTAAACATGATAGGAACTGAACAACCCCCTCTACCATTGTATTTGGAAGTTAGTTGATAAGGAAACTAAATAAGCCTCATTGACAGAAGGACTTTTTTTTTTTTTTGGTGGGGGCTCATATTCAACCGATGAACAAGAAAAACCAGAGACTTTTCTAAAGTGCATAACAAACTATAGGATATTATGTTATCCACTAGTGAAATTTTATTACTCAAGCTGGTCTACCACTAATAAATATGTGAATGCTTAAAAAAAATTACTAGTGGTTACCAGAGATGGATGGGAGGGTAAAGAGAGAGCATTGTTGCTTAGGGGACAGTGAATATTTATCAGTGATGGTGGGAAAATTTGGGAAAAGATAGCAAGAATGAGAACACAACTTGAAGACTGTAAATCAATGTTCCTGAATTGTACACATAAACACAGTTAATTCTCCTCCCCCCCTCCTCCTGCCCTGCGCTCCCACCCCACCCCGAGACTCAGTCGTCGACGAGGAAGCTGGCTCCTGCAGCATCCCACAGCAACAAAACAGTTGGGCAGGTGCTGAACACATTTCAGCTCCCAAGCAGCATTTGTACGAATCTGTCTAACAATAGTAATCATGCACTACATGCAGGTGGGCTAAAATTCTTAAAACACATGGCAGGCCACAAAAAACACAGGGAGCACATAAAAAGAATCCCCGAAGTATCTAAAATTTAGACACAAGACACTGTTTTTCTCTCTGAATACATACAAAGAATTCTATAATTCAGTACCTTGACATCTCCTTCCCAAGGAACCACTCCTAATCAATTGCACCCAATGACCTAGAAAGTTGGAGGGGTCAAGTCTGTCCCAAACAGGATTCAAATAGTAATTTACTTGTTTGAAACAGTGAAAACATATAATGATAAACACATAACTCTCCTCAACACAATTGGTTATACTGGCTGATTGACAGAAAAATGCCTGCAGTCTTCCCCTCAACCTACAGCATTGAGTGCGAATTCGATAGGTGCCACATCCTTGCTGTTGTGTGTGTGCGTGCGTGCTTCGGTGCTTCTTGTTTCTTTATTCCATGCTGAGTTCACTTTGTTAGGGGATTTTCGTGACAGTTTCTTCATTACTGTCTTGTGATGCTTACTAAATCGTTATGATTTTACTCTCTTTTAAAATGAGCTTTATTCATTTTCTTTGAAGTTAACCCTGCCATTTATTTATTTCTTCATACATTCCATTTTAGGATTGCTAATGGTTGCTTGCAGCGGTTTCTTCACATTTTGAGTCATGCCCCACCACAAAAGAAGGTCCAGAAAGCTAGACTCCAACCTCATCATTATGGTCAACTCTAATTTCGCATACATTTGACTAGTGGATAACATAATATCCTATGCTATTAATAACTTCCTCAGGCATATTTTGAATGCCTTCCAATTTGAGGGGCTCAGCTTCTGGCAATATTTCTGACAAGGTTCTGCTGCTATTCAAAGGTTTTCAGTGACTCATCCCTTAGAGGTGGACAGCCTGTTCCTTCTTCATAGTCTTTCTTTAGTCTAGAAGCGTCACTGAAACCTACTCACCTTGGGTGACCCTGCTGGTATTTAAAATACCAGTGGCATAGCTTCTTGACATCACGGCAACATGCAAGCCATCACAGTATGACAAACCGTCAGATGGGTGATGGTGTTTTATGCATGTTGAAGTCGGGTAATGAATAAGGAAGACCAAAGGAGAATTGCTACTTCTGGAAGAAATACAGTCTGAATGTTTTTTGGTAGCAAGGATGGCAAGACTTTGTCTCATGTACGTTGGGCAGGTTATCAGGAGAGAAGAGTCCCTGTAAGAAGGGCATTGTGCTGGGTCAAGTGGTAAGTCAGCAAAAAAGAGGAATGCCCTCAGAGATGGATGGACACAGTGGCTCCAACAATGGGCACAAACAGAAGAACATTTGTGAGGATGGTGCAGGACTGGGCAGTGTTTCCTTCTGTTCTAACTCGGAACCAACTCAGTGGCAGCAGCAGCAGCAGCAGCAGCAGCACAATGACCACCACCACCACCATCACCACCAGTGGCTACTGAGCACAAAGAATTCTTCATGTGTTTGCTGGCAACCTGAATGTCTTCTTTGGGGAAGTGCCTCTTCATGTTTTTATGTTCTTTCCTCATTTTTGAGTTGGATTATTTGTCCTTCTTATGGTGAGGTATTGAAGTTTCTATAAATTTCAGAGAGTAGTCCCTTCTAATACTATGTTATTGCTAATCCACCCCCCCGCCAACTATGGGTTCTCTTCTGATTCTTTTGGTGAAATGTTTTCATGCATATTAGTACCTAATTTTTAAGAGTTCTCAGTTGTCTAGTTTGTCTTCTGCTGTTGGTGAGTTTGCAGTTATTTTTGATATGGGATCTATGCCTTAGGGCCCCTAAGTTTGTCCTCATTGTTTCTATTGATGATCTGCATAGCTGTAGGTTTTACATTTAGGTCTTCCATCTTGAGAGTTTGATTTTTGTATACAATGTGAGATATAGATATGGGTCCTGTTTAATTTTCCTGCATATGGATATCCAGTTTTTCCAGCTCTGTTTGGTGAAGACGCTCTCTCTTTCCCCCACTTGATGCATTTCAACCCTTTGTCAAAGGTCAGCTGTCCATAGATGGGTGGATTTATTCCTGGATTTTAAGTTCTGTTCCACTGGCCTATCTGTCTGTGGTTGTACCGACTCCATGGTGTGTTGGTGACCATGGCTGGATAGCAGGTTTTGAGATTGGGCAATCTGAAGCCTTCTATTTTTGTTTTTCTTTAGGAATGTTTGCTTACCCAAGGCCTTTTCCCTTTCTGTATAAAGTTGCTAATCCGTTTTCTCATCTCTTTAAATAATGAAGTTGGAATCTGGGTCAAGATTGCATTTTATGGGTTGATTATTTTGGATAGCATTGACCTTTCACAATAGTTGTGTTCCTATCTATGGACATGATTTATTCTTCCATTTCTATAGGTCTCATTGGGTTTCTTGTATTTTGTAAATTTTGCTTGTATAGTTTCTTGTTTCTTTGGTTAGCGTTATTCCTAAGTGTTTCACTGTAAATGATATTGTTTTCCTGATTTCTTTTTTAATGTTCTCTTTGTTAATAGAAAGGAATTTGGCTGATTTTTGTTCTGTTGATCTTGGATCTTATACTCTTGCGACTTTGCTAAATTTTGCAACTAGTCCAAGCAATTTTCTTGCTGTGTTTTTAGGCTTTTAATATATAGGATCACATCATCTGAAAATAGCGTTTAATTTCTTCCTGGCCAATTTGGATGCCTTTTTTCTCTTTGTTGCCTGACAGGTCTGGCTTAGACTTCCAGCACAATATTGAATAAGAGTAGTGATAAAGGGTATCCATATCAGGTTTCATCCACAAGGAGAATGCTTTCAGTGTCTTCTCATTGGGACTAATGTTGGCCGCTGGTTATCTATATCTATCTATCTATCTATCTATCTATCTATCTATCTATCTATCTATCTATCATCTATCTATCTATCCATAAACCCTGGTGGTGCCGTGCTTCGGCACTGGGTTGTGTTCCACATGGCTGGCAGTTAGAAACCACCAGCTGCTCTGTGGGAGAAAGACAGGAACAGGCTTAGAAACCCAAAGGGGTGTCACTATGAGGCAGCCTTGGTATGAATCCAACTTGATCATTATGTGCTTTTTAAAATGTATTTTTGGCACTATTGGCTAAGATTTTGTGAGAATTTTATATCTATGTTCATGAAGGATATTGAAATATACATTTTTTTGGAGATGTCTTGGTCTGGTTTGGGTCTCAGGATTTTGGTCTCAGTGTCATGTTATTTCATAAAATTAATTTGGAAGTATTCCCTCGTTTTGTATGCTTTGGAGTAGTTTGAGCAGATTTCATGCCAGTTCTTCTCTAGCTAGCTAGTAGAATTCTCCAGTGAAGTTGCGTGGTACAGAACTTTTAGTGTGTTGGGAGTTTTCTAATGACCTTATCAATTTCATCTTGTTATGAGGTTGGTCAGAATTCCCACCATAGCCTGTGTTAGTTTAGGTAGCTAACATGTGTCTAGAACATTTTATAGTGTTTTTTTAATTTTTATTTTTTTTAACAATTTATTGGGGCTGATACAATTCTTTTCACAGTTCATACATATACATACATCAATTGTATAAAGCACATCTGTACAGTCTTTGCCCTAATCATTTTTTTTCTCTTTTCTTCTTTTACATTTTATTAGGGACTCAAACAACTCTTACCACAATCCATACATATACATACATCAATTGTATAAAGCACATCCATACATTCCCTGCCCCAATCATTCTCAAGGCATTTGCTCTCCACTTAAGCCCCTTGCATCAGGTCCTCTTTTTCCCCCCCCCTCCCTCCCCTTTCCCCCCTCCCTCATATGCCCTTGGTAATTTATACCTCGTTATTTTGTCATATCTTGCCCTATTCGGGGTCTCCCTTCCCCCCTTCTCTGCTGTCCCTCTCCCAGGGAAGAGGTCACATGTGGATCCTTGTAATCAGTTCCCCCTTTCCAACCCTATAGTGTTTTTAAATGATCCATTTTGTTTCCATTTATTCTGTTATGACATTGCCATTCCATTTCTCATTCATGGTTTTTGAGCGTTTTTTCTTTGTGTGATTTGCCAGTGGTTTGTAAATTTTATTGATCCTTTCAAAGAGCCATCTTCTAGTCTTGTTGATCTTTGTATTGTTTTGTTTAATTTATTTCTATTCTAATATTCATTTATTTTTCTTGTAGGGACTGTAGGCTTATTTTGCTTCTCTTTTTCTGATTGTTGTAGATACTGTGTTGAGGTATTGATTTTGCTTCTTTTTTTTTGACAAATGCATTTATTGCTCTAAACTGTTTTCTGAACATTGCTTTGGCTCTGTTTCAGTGGTTCTGTGCTTTAATTCTTGATTCAAGGCATTGTGTAATGTCTTTTTAAAAAACGTAATCTGGCACATCCTAGCTCGTCCCTCTCCTGTTGCATGTGTATCTATAGTATAGCCCCTTCCTTTTACGCATGTGGTTACCTATAATTGGGGGGGGGGTGCTTGCACAACCCCTGAGTGTATATAAACCTTGAATGGAAATATATTCGCTCTCTCTCTATGGGGATCTGGCTACTGAGATCATGGCCGGCCTGGAGCTAGTTTGAATTTGTCTTCTGAAACAACTGAAAGAACAACAACAACATAAATAAGAATGATTTCCAAAGTTTCCTGAGGATTTGTGAACATAGACTTGCCCTCATGAATTACTAGCCAAAATGGTGTCACAGGATCATGCCTAAAAATCAATCACTGGCAAGAAGAACAAGGATATAACGATTGGCTTGGCCCACCCAGGATTTATCAAGGGGAGCTTGAGCTTACGGTCACTTGTCCCTCAGTCACATGAGTGATGGGGAGGGGGGGGGTGTAGACACTGGAACAACATCAAGGCTCTGGAACGTCTGCCTCTGTCCTAAACTCATGCAACACATGCAATGATGCCGAATGCAGATCACGGGCTGGTGGGTGGAAGGTCTTGTGGATCCAGTGGCGGTGGAAGCGTCTCAGCGCTGGTGTGGGTCTCCATGTGGCTCTTCTGGCTCTGGGGCTCTGGCTCCATCAGCGTAGCTCCATGTGACTTCTTAACAGGAATGTGTAACAGCGAGAATTTCTGGCCTCCTGTGAATTATTTATCTCTGCTTACCTCCAAATGAGGTCATCAAGATGCAACCTGATTGACAGGCTGGACTCCACCCCGTCCTCAAGTTGACAGTAGATTATGTAACTGCCACACTCTGTAAACTTCCACCTGAGAAAGTTTTGTTGTTTTTTAATTTGAGACATTCAGGAGAGAACCATATAAAGAAAAACAAGTTTGTATTATAACTTTTGGAAGCCAATGCTGTTTACATATTGGATTTAAAAACTAACTAGAGAAATGGTTACTAGCAATGGGTTACTAACAATTCACCTATCACCCATATTTATATGGTATTGGAAAATATAGTTTGATGAATAGATTTTCTGCCTTGTAATCATAAATAAAATATTTTTAAAGTTAAAAAAAGCAAAAGATATCCCCCAAACCAACAATACCCTTAATCTATTGCCCATTAGTTTTTATGCAGGCTTTTTTTTTTTACTAGTTTTCTATGTATTTTACTTTTTCCTTGATCTTCCTATTGTTGACTTCAAATCTTACCATGCTATGATCTGAGAAGATGGTTTGTAGTATTTCTAGGTTTAAACTTTTATTTTAAAAATGCAATAAAATAGGCCTTGTGGCCTATTTTGACTGATATGGTCTATCTGGAGAACACACCATGCTCACTCAAAATGACTGTGTTGAGTGGAGGGTTCAGCATGTGTCTATGAAACCAGGTTGGTTGATTGTGTTGCTCAGTTCTTCACTGTCTTTGCTGAGTGTCTCTTTAGTTGTCTGTCCTTCATTGAATGCCCCCACGCCCACATCTATTGCCACTGAGCTGATTCCGACTTACAGGGAACTTATGTCGGGTTTCTCAGGCTTTAAATCTTTACAAATGCAGATCGCTTCAACTTTCTCCTGGTAAGTGACTGATGAGGTTCAAACCCTCAACCTTGAGGTTAGCAATCTAGCACTTAACTGATAGCAACACCAGGGATCCTTCATTGAAAGTGGTGTATTAAAAGTCTCTTATTATTATGGTAGAGTTGTCTTATTTCTCTCTTCAACTCTATTAGAATTTGACTCATGCATAATGAAGCTCTTTCATTGGTCACAGAATAAGAAAGGCTTCAAAAAGTCTGTGGGAAAATGGAACGAAAAGATAATGGAATTTTCTTATGAGTTTTTAAAAGCCTCGTCATATTTATTATTAGTTTGTCCTCTCTTGTTCAATTGATCATTTAACCATTACCCAAAGTTTTCCCTTAAAGCCTGTCTTACACAAATTAATGTTGCTACTCTTTTGATTGTCATTTGTTTGATATATATATATATATATTTTTTTTTTTTCTGCATTCTTTTATTTTTAGTCTATTTTCTATGCTTGGTTCATGATGTGTCTGGGGTAGACAGAATATTGAAGTCCTGTGTCATTTTTCATTTTGCTAATCATTTTGAAAAAACTGGTACATTTAATCAAGTTGCCCTCAGTGTAATAATCAGTGTAAATGTATTGCTGCCATCCTGTTGTGTGCATGTTGCTATTGGTTTCTTTGTTCCACATTATTTTCTGTGCAGAGTTCATATTGTTTGTGGATTTCCTTATAGCTCCCCTTATTTCTGTCATTTTAGTGTTTACAAAATCTTTATGATTTCCCTCTATTTAAAAATTTTTTTCTTTGCGATTACCCTGCAGTTTACTGCTTCGTTTATTTTTATTTCCTCACGCTGAAAAGTCTGTTCTAACTTGAAATCTACTTGACTTCTTCACTGACGCACATTTAAAAAATTAATTTTATTGGGGGCTCATACAGCTCTCATCACAACCCATCCATCCATCCATCCATTGTGTCAAGCACATTTGTACATTTGTTGTCATCATCATTCTCAAAGCATTTGCTTTCTACTTGAGCCCTTAATATCAGTTCCTCATTTCCTCCTTCTTTCCCCCACCCCTCCCTCATGAACCTGTGATAATTTATAAATTATTATTACTTTGTCATATCTTACACTGACTGACGTCTCCCTTCATCCACTTTTCTGTTGTCCACCCCCCAGGGAGGAGGTTATATGTAGATCCTTGTAATCGGTTTCCCCTTTCTACCCCACCTTCCCTCCACCCTCCAGGTATCGCCAAACCCATTAGTGGTCCTGAAGGGATCATCTGTTCCGGATTCCTTGCGTTTCCAGTCCCTATCTGTACCAGTGTACATCCTCTGGTCTAGCCAGATATGTAAGGTAGAGTTGGGATCATGATAGTGGGGCAAGGAAGCATTTAAGAAGTAGAGGAAAGTTGTATGTTTCATCGTTGCTACCCTGCACCCTGACTGACTTGTCTCCTCCACGCAACCCTCCAGTAAGGGTGTGCCCAATTGCCTACCGATGGGTTTTGGGTCTCTACTCCGCACTCCCCCTTTCATTCACCATGATAAGATTTTTTTGTTCGGATGATGCCTGATACCTGATCCCTTTGACACCTTGTGATTGCACAGGCTGGTGTGCTTCTTCCATGTGGGCTTTGTTCCTTCTGAGCTAGATGGCTGGTTGTTTATCGTCAAACCTTTAAGACCCCAGATGCTATATCTTTTGATAGCCTGGCACCATCAACTTTCTTCACCACATTTGCTTATGCATACATTTGTCTTCAGAGATAGTGCCAGGAAGGTTTGCATCATGGAATGCCAATTTAATAGAACAATGTGTTCTTGCATTGAGTAAGTACTTGAGTGGAGGTCCAATGTCCATCTGCTGCCTTAATACTAAACCTATAAATATATGCATGTAGATCTATAAAAATCCTATATAAATATATTTACATATGTACATGTCTGTATTTAGACCTCTATAAATACCCTTTGTCTCTTAGTTCTTTCCTCTGTTTCCTTTTACTTTCCTCTTGTCCCACTACCATACTCAGCCTTCATTTGGGTTTCAGTAATTTCTCTTGGTTACATTGCCCTTGCTGAATCCCTACCAGGCTTCTCACACCCTCCTTGCCATTAATTTTGGATCACTTGTTGCTCCCCTGTCCCTGGGTTGGTCAACACCACCTCCTTATCCTCACCTCCCTCTCTCCTGTGTCCCCCTGGAACCATTGGTCCCATTGTTTTCTCCTCCAGACTGTTCATCCAGCCTATCTTATAGATCTGTAGAGATAATAATATGCACCAAAAATCAAGGCATAGCAAGACAAAGTGACAAATGAGAACACAATGATGATAACAAAAAAGAAAACCAACGACCCATAAAAGAATAAATTAATTTAAAAAAAGGAAAAAGAAAAATGTTTAAAAAATTAAAAAGAAAGAAAAACCTGTAAATAGATCAAGGTCTGATTTTTGACCTCTAGGCATGTCCTCCAGTCAAGTCTGATGGGTGAGGTGCCACGCTCTGGCCCCAGAGTCTATCCTTTGCACTCCCTGGGAGCTCCCTGCTCTGCTCCTCCCGCTGCTCTGCTGAATGCCTTCAGTGTTTGCTTTGGTGTCTTGGAGTCAGTTTGGGCCAATCCAGGCACCGAGTCTGCAGTGTTGTCCCCGCAGGGTCATGGGTCAGCGAGGGTAGAATTGTTTTTTAATGTAGGTATATATTGCTGTGTTTCCTTCTGAGTGCTTTCATGTTCAGTGGATTCTAAGAAGGTTGTGATTCCTTATTTGACTGATTTGTAGTTTAGTAGTATGGTTTTCAGTTGGCATGTTTGTGTATTTTCCAGCTTTTTTCTTTTTTCCTGTTATGTCTAGCTTTGCTCAGGGAAAATATTGCGTGTGACTTCAATCGTTTTAGATTTATCACGACTGGCTTTGTGAGCTAAAATGTGTAAATTATGCTATTTTGGGTTTGAATGTTTTATATATATATATATATAAGTTTTATTGGCTTATATATCTGCAGTAATCTGCAGTTACTACTGTTTGTCCTTTCAATTCTATCAATGTTTGCTTTATACAAGGAGGTCTCAAAACGTTTGTGAAAAAAATGGAATTAAAACATAATGGAATTTTCCCACAAACTTTTTGGAGCTCCTTTGTAATATTTAGGTTTTCTGAGAAACTTAATGGCGGCATGTCTGATAAACTGTGCATGTATATTGCATACATTCTCATGATGATTAAGTCTATTATCACTTTATAATGTCCATCTTGATCGCTTTCAACAGATTTTGACGTAAAATCTACTTTGATATTAAGATTGCCTTCTCAGTTTTCTTTTTATTTGCATAGATTTCCCCCGCTGTCTTTTCAGTTTCAACCTACTTTGTGTCCTTGGGTTTCTTGTAAGTAGCATATATTGTAGCAAATTATATTGTACTCCTAGTAATTACTAATAAATTTTGACTTATTTCTGCCAGTGTGTTATCTGTTTTTTGTGTGTCTTAAGCCTGCTTTGTCTTTTAGTTTGACTTGCTTTTGTGCTTTGTTGGCTGTAGTGGTTTATAATGAGTCCTTTTGGGTGCTTTCTCCTTTGCTTTTGTAGATGTTTTTAATATATTTTCTTAGGAGTATCATGAATATTATGCCGAAGAGCTTGTATGTATAGCTTTCTAGTTGGTACCAAGTTAGCTTCAGTAACATACAAGAAATCTATATCTATGATTCCCCCTTTTTGTTGTACTTATCACTGACTGAATATATCTCATGTAACATACTTCTATCCTTGCCTTTCATGCATTTGTTATTTAAAAGCACAAAGGGCGAAACATTTAGAGTTACCAAGCACAAATCCTTTAGTTCTCGTCTTGACGTTTGTTCGGTGACTACTGCAATGCGTTCTGACATAGCAATGATTGTCAGGATGGCCCCGGCGCTGACCGCAATTTGCTTATTTGTACAAAGGCTTGCCATGAATTCGAACCGACTCAACAGCATCTACTCAACAGCAATACTTGTCCACGCCTTTATGATCAGAGCCAGGCAAATTTCTAAATGCAGCCATTATTAACTGTAGAAGAAGCAATATTGTGCAAGAAAGGAAATCTATCTGGTTGCACTACTTGGCTTAGCACTTACAGTACATACACAGCCCAGAATCACAAAAATTTGAAGTGAGGATTTAAATAAAAATCAGTGTAAATTGGAAGTGTTTTTTTTACCTCATCTGCATAAGGGGGAGCAATTAAATAATGTCTACAGTTAATGAGTAGAAAACTGTCTGTGTGTATTATTTAGAAAGATGGATGTCAATACTGGAAGAAATAGTTGAAACACTGGTAAGTTATAAACAAGTGACTGAAGGGAGCCAGCCAGGTGATTGTTTTTCACCCTATAAAATTTTTAATTGTTTGTATTACTCTAACCTTCATAAGCTTAAAAAAATCCAATGCTAATCACGTTGCGGTCCAGTGAGCTATTTAATATGGCTCCTACAAGTTAGAATCAACTCAATGGTTATGGGTAACCATAGTCTTTGTGGCTTCCAGACAATAATTGGGTGAGACTATGCAAATAAGGTGTATGGAAATCTGAGGGGGCCCTGGAGCGAGAGAAGAAGGAGCCGGACATGGACACAAGAGACAGTGGAGCAATAGTAGCATGAGACCACTGAGAGGGTTACAATGGGACTTGGCGACTTGTAGAGCTAAGAATTGGAACCCTTGCCTGAGAAGGTCTGAGCAAAGCCCAGCAGCAGAGGGTGAAAAGAAGTTATCCCGATGAAGAACTGTATCCTGAGATGTTCCGGTTACTTCTGAACCATTCCTGATCCCAAGTTGCATCTTGTGACTTCCTGAACAGACCATTGTTTTGTTCTGTGAATCTTTGCAGTGAATTATGGTATCCAAAGACCATAGGCAGAGTACTGGGATGTGGGGTGAAGGGAGAGGATGCTGTTAGAAGTGGTGAAGTGGTGTAACATTTTGGAAAAGTTGGACATTTAGGACATCCTTAACCTCTACCTCTAGGAACGAGCTCTGTGCTGATCCTTATGGAAGAAATTACAGATTTACATGTAAAATTTGAAGAAAGGGTTCTAGAAAACTTTGCAACTGAAAATCGGGAAGTCTTGACCTAGCGCAAACTTACAAACAAACATTGCTTGAAATAACAAATGCAAAGATAAAAAAGGGGAACTGATTGTCCACTTGATGGAATGCTTAAGTCATGTATGCTACATCCACAGGTGGAATTCTCTACAGCTGCTGAATCCAAGATCAAGCCATGATCTAGTTTCGAACAATGGGCACATGCACTGGTAAAGGGAAAAAGCAAGCTCCAGAATGATGGACTGTAAAAGGGATAGGGGGTTCTTAATCTGCCAGTTCCTGAGGCCTTCCCCACCACCAGATTTACATAGTCCCTTTCCAGTCCCCTAACTCAAATTTTCCTTTCTGCAAACTCCCAGGAGAGAAAGGAGCAGTATAGGGTAAGGTGTAAGTTCAAGCCTTGGGGCTCAGGGGTGCCAACAACACAATTCTGCTGGGTCTCATACACTCAGTGGTGCACCTTTTGGCAGAAAGCATCATTCCAGTGGCCATTCGACTAGATTTTAACACAACCTTCACTTCCATCCACTGATCCCATTGAATGAAAGCTCAGTCCCTAAGAAGGCGGGATGGAGCTCCAGTTCTGATCCCTACCCATCCTTGACTGACCACCAGTCCCATCCTCACCCCACCCCCCAACCCAGTAAACCATAGCTTAGGGAGGAGGACAGGGAGTCGGAGCTATTGTTTTAGAGGTTGGGAGTCTGGAGAGGAGAATGTGTGTGTGGGGGGTTAGTCCCTGGAGGACAGGGTAAGAGCTGAGGTGGCAGCCCCTCAGATGAGATGAACAGCAAATACAGACGATGCTTACATGGAGTCATTGCCGTCGTTGGTAGCATCCACCCATTTCCAGGAGCCCTCACTGTTGGTGAATTCTAACTAGGTATGACAGGGGCTTGTGTGTTATAGGATGAATTTCTGGAAAAACAGACAAAAGGACATTGGAAGCATTCTCTCTCATCTCCTTCAGCTGTGGCCCCTTCAGCTTTCACCAGCACCCAAGCTGAAGTAACAACATCCAATGAGGTGAAGGTAGTTTTTTGGGGGTTTTGTTTTTAATGTAACCATAATTAGTGTACCGGGGCTAGAAGTAGCTGATGGTGCAAATGATTAAGCACTTGACCACTAGCCAAAAGTTGGTGAGTTCAAATCCAGTCAGAGGCACTTTGACAGTCTTAAGGAGCTCAATTCTGCTTTGCCACACGGGGTTACCATGAAGCAGAGTCAGCTCAGTGGCAATGAACAAATCCGTGTGCTGAGTCCCTGGGTGGTACTGACAGGCAACAGGCAAACGAAAGGTTGAGAGGACAAGCACACCCATAGGCGCCTCTGAAGAAAGTCCTGGGGATTTAGTTCTGAAATATTGGTCATTGAAAAACCCAATGACTTACAGTGATATTCTGACACACACATACCGGGGTGGGGTCTGGGGAGGAGCATTGTGAGTCAGAAGTGACTCCACCTTGTGCTACGTGCTTGACAAGAATGGTCTAATTTCATCTTTATCAAGCCTCTAAAATGCATGCTTTAATGAGTTTCATTTTACAAGTGAAGTTAAGAGGCAAGCCCAGTACCTGAGCTGGTGATTGTACTTGATTTACACCCCAACTCCATTCCCAACCCATGGCAGCTCCTTGGACTCTGTGCTTCTGTCCATGACCTTAAACTCCTGGGATCCTGGCTATGGTTCTTTTCTGATGCCTTTGAGCATGTGGTTCACTAAGACTCTTGATTTCACTTGTCTCACAGGTATATCTGCCTCACTTGCTTCTGTTTTTACGTGGGGCTGCCATTTCTTGAGGTTTGCAGGCCCTAAAATTTCCAGGTTTGGAACAGAAAGATGTGTTCGTTTGGCAGTCCATGGTACTTTGGATATTCTTGACCAGAACCACAAGTGCATTGATTCTTCTTTGGTTTTCCTTAATCCATTGTAGAAGCACCTAAATCCACTCTAGTTCAAGCCTGTGGGTGAAATATTGAGCTGGAGGGTTTTCTGGTGTAGCTGCTGGAGCTGATGAACCTGGAAGACCAACCAGAAAGCAGGAACACCATAGGCTGGGGGAGGCAGAGGCAGATGAATCCAAGGTCAGTAAATAAGCTTGTGACGTTTTAGCTCTCTTAGCTTTCAAGGTCGATGAACTAGGAAGCAGGAAGATGAACCAGACAGCAAACCATGGATCATGGCTGCAGAATCAAATGAATCCAAAGTCAGCAGGCAAGATGGCAGGCGGCTGATAGCTCCCAGGGTTGACAAGCAATATGACAGGTCGATAAACCAGATACAAGATCCAGACCAGCAGGGAAGGGGAGCTAGTCACTGTACAGCATCGACATATATAGAAATAGGCCACATTCCCTATGAAACATACTTCTAATTGCATTAGGGCTGTGATCTGAATAAGGGGCTAGCACTCCACTTTCAGCTTCCCACAACTGCTTAGCTGCTCACAACAAAACTCATCACGGAATTGATTGCATTTTATGAAATCACATCATAGGAGAGGCTTCCACTGCTAAACTGGCCCAGTCAAGTTCTATAAAACCTATCATGTAACTATGAGTCTGCATTGACTTTCAGTGACCCCATGAATAACGGAACAAGACACTGCCTGGTCCTGTGCCGTCACCACAATCTTTGCTATGTGTGGGTCCATTGTTGAAACCACAGCGACAATTCATCGTTTCTTTTCTTTTTTTGCAGTTCTCCGCTTTGCCAAGCATGATGTTCTTCCCCAGGCACTCACTCCTCCTAATAACATGTCCAAAGTAAGTCAGATAAGTCTCGCCATCCTTGTGTCTCGGGACCATTCTGGCTGTGTTTCTTCTAACACAGATTTGCTTGTTATTTTGACAGTTATATTTAATATCTTTTCTAATACCATAATTCGAAGGCATCGATACTTCCTTGTTCTTCCTTATGCATTGTCCAGTTGTTGCATGAACATGATGTAACTGAAAAATACCATGGCTGGAATCAAGGCACCTTAGTCCTCAAAGTGATCATTTGCAGCATATTTACCGCCTGCGGCACTTCATTTGATTTCTTGACTGCTGCTTCCATGAGGATTGATTATGGATCCAAGCAAAATAAAACCCTTGACAATTTTTTTTCTCCTTTGCTCATCGCATTGCTCACTGGTCCAACTGTGAGGATATTTGTTTGTTTGCTTGACATTGAATTGTTATCCATGATGAGGGGTGTGGTCTTTGATCTCCAGTTATAAAACCTTTACGTCCGCTTTGCTTTCAGCAAAAAGGTTGTGTTAGCAGATGTTGCTAGTGTCTTCCTCTAATCCGGATGCTGTACTCTTCACCACATAGTTCACCTTCCAAGCTTATTTGCTCAGCATACAGATCGAACATGTGTGATGAAAAGATACAATTGCCATCATACAATTACATATGTCGTCATACAAGAGACGTATGATGACAGGGGACCTCCCTCTCCAGAAGATTGTACTACAGAGGACAGCACTGAAGATACAGATCACCATACAAATGCCTGCAGAGGGGAGTGGAGACCCAAAGCCCATCTGTAGACAATTGGACATCCCCTCACAGAATGGTCACAAGGAAGGGATGAGCCAGCCAGGGTGCAATGTAGCACAGAAACACACAACATTCCTCTAGTTTTTAATTCTTTCTCTCCACACCCCGCTGCCCGCCGCCGTCCCCTGCCCCCTGCCCCCAACTATCATGACCCCAGTTCTACCTTACGAATCTGGCTAGCCCAGAGCATGGACACGGGTACAGATCAGAGCTCTTAGCATATGAGATCCAGGAGAGATAACCCCTCAGGAACAGTAGTGGAGTAGCGATACCATGAGGGAGGGGGAAACGGGGCAAGAATGGCACGAAAGGGGGAATCGATCATAATGATGGACAATAGCCCCACCCCACCCCTCCCCAGGGGGACGAACAACAGAAACATGGGTGAAGGGAGACAGCGCACGGTGAAAGATATGGAAACAACAATAATTTATCACTTATCAAGGGTTCAACAGGGCGGGGTAGGGAGGGGAAAAAGAGCTAATACCAAGGGCTCAAGTAGAAAGAAAATGTTGATGGCAACATATGTACAAATATGCTTGATACAACTGATGTGTGGATTGTTATAAGAGCTGTAAGAGGCCCCAATAAAATGATGTTATTAAAAAAAAGAAAAGATAAAACCCTGACACATACTTTTCCTGCTTTTAGCCCATGCAATATCTTCTTGTTCTATTTGAATGACTATCTCTAGGTCTAGGTTATGTGGGATCACAATTACGTGTTCTGCAATTACCGTTCTTTGCAATGTTACTCACAGTTTGTTATGGTCAACATAACTGAATGCCTTTGCATAGTCAATGAAACACAGGCGAAAATTTTCTGTTTTCAGCCAAGACTCATCTGACACTAACAATTATATCCCCCATTCTACACCCTCTTCTGAATGCGGTTTGAATTTCCTGACAGTTCTCTGTCCATATGGTACGGCAACAACTTCATTTTCTTCTCCCAAGCATTTAAACAATTATTAATGATATTGCCCAATGACGTTTGTATTCTGTTAGATTGTTTTTCTTTGGGATACACACAAATGTGAATCCCTTATAGGTGGTGGGTCTCTAAATGTCTTGGCACTTCTAGCATTGCATCCATTTGTTGAAACATGTCCATTTGTATTCTGTCGATTCCTGAAGCTTTGGGGGTTTTTCATGTTCTGTTTTTGCCAGTGCCTCCATTGATGGTTAGACTTCTGTCTTCAGTACCATTGATTCTTAATCATATGTTTCCTCCTGAAATGGTAGAACATCCACCAATTCTTTTTGATATTTCTTCCACCTTCTTTTGATACTTCCTCAACTTGAGGCTTACATTTTTCTTAAGTCCTTTCAGCCTGAGTGATGCTGTCATGATTTGGGGTTTCTACCTCCATGTTTTTGCACATTTCCTTATGATACTTTTCTTTGTCTTTTTGAGCCACCCTTTGAAAGGTGTCATCTCTTTTACTCCATCATTTCTTCTGTTTGCTTTAGGTAATCTACATTCTAGAGCAAGTTTCAGAGTTTCTTCTGCCATCCATTTTGTTCTTTTATTTCTTTCTTGTTTTTTTTAAAGACCTTATGCTTTCTTCACATATAATACCACCCCACAACTCGTCTGTTCTTTGGTTATTAATATTCAATGCATTACATTTTCTTTGAACATGATGAAAGGTATCTACACCCATGAAAAAAGAAAATCCATTCATCTTATTTTAAAAATAATTTTAAATAATTAAATCATTTTATTGGGGGCTTGTCCGACTCTTATTACAATACACACATACATCTAGTGTGTCAAGCACTTTTGTACAGTTGTTTCCCTCATCATTCTCAAAACATTTGCTTTCTACTTGAGCCCTTGGTGTCAGTCCTCATTTTCCCCCTTCCCCCTCCCCCATGAACCCTTGACAATTTATAAATTATTATTATTTTGTCATATCTTACACCTCACCCACTTCTCCGCTGTCTGTTCCCCAGGGAGGAGGTTATATATAGATCCTTGTGATCTGTTCCCCTTTCTCCCTCACCTTCCCTCCAGCCTCCCAGTCATTCATCTTCTGATGGCCCATTTGGTGATAGTATTCACTGCATCAAATTCACTCTAAATTCAAATGGGACATATTCAAGGCCTTATGTTAGCTCTCGTGGTCTTAAATTTTCTTTCTTCAGCTTCTATTTAATTTTCATATGAGCAATTGATTATCTGTTCTGCCTCCTGTCTTGTTTAGGCTGGTGGTATGGTGTATCTCCATTGTTTCTTTCTACAGATATAGTCAATTTTACTCTTGTGTTTCATCTGACCAAATGAATAGCCAACTATTTGAGTTGTTGAAAAATAGATTTCTGATGAGTTGATCTTGAAAATTTTTAGCAGGCAATCCTGGCATCATTTCTCGATATATTTTAAACTATAAGTCTGTCTTGTTTCCAAGTTTCACATACTAATGACCAGTAATTATCAATACATCTTGGTTACATGTTTGATCAATTTCATACTACAGAAACTGTAAAAAATTTCAAATCTCCAGGGAGTCACTTCATTCTGTGGAGGAAGCAGAGGGACGGGTTTACCGACATATACCTTTAGCAATTACTGAGTGTTAGCATGTTAAGGGCTTTCAACTGTGATTTGGAAGGAAGTGGTCTAATTCCATTCTCATCTAGAGGTGCAACTAAGATGATAATTGCTCACTTCCTCGGTTATCCACTGCCATTGAGTCCATTCTGATTCATAGTGATCTTGTAGGCATGACTTACAGGGTTCCCAAGGCTATACATTTTTACAGGAGCAGACTAACACAATCCTTTCTACTTCACCTGCAAAACCCCCAAATTCTAGGACCCTTAACTATGCATGAGGGAGCAGCCCATGGAGGCTAATGGGGCTGTCCACCAAATTCAAAGGATAAAAGCTATTCTATTTTATGCCTTAGTCCCATCTTTTAACATCAAGTACTGAGTAACTGAACAGAAACATGAAAACCTTCTAGATCTAACTTTCCATTTTGAAGACTTAGGGGAGGAATTGAGTAGTACTTGATGGCCATGGAGGATGGGTCAGAAGAATACATTCCACCTATTCATGGGCAAAAAGTGTACCCAGTCATCAAAGCAGCAGGAAGAAAAACCACCAGGAATTAGAAGGCTGGAAGGAGTTGTAGAGTTAGTAAGAGAGTAGACAGCAGGAGGAGTGTGCAGAGGAGGAGGAAGGAAGAACTATGGTATCAAAAAGAGATATCGAATGCAATAGGATAGTGGAGAATAGCTTCACTTCATAACAAGTAAATAAAGCGATATTGTATGAAGATAGTCTCACAATGGAGAAAACAGCCCTTACCTCCCCAAAGGTGAAAACAAAGCAAAAGTATCGAAGTCCAAAAAGGTGGTATTGAAATCCATCCACGCCTATAAAAACAGAAGACCCATATGTCGCACCTTCTGAGGGTCTGAGACACAGCACCTCCAGAGGCAGCCCAAATGTCATTGAAAGAGTGCTGCCAGGAGAGACACGTTCGACTGGTGTGCCACTGCTCCTCCTGGCCACAGGATGAGCCACGACGAAGACTGAGGCTAACAACACACTATGTTCACTGTCCACCTTAAGACTGACAAGCACCCACTCAAACAGCCTGGGAAGAAGTTCTATTATATTGACAGGGCCAAGGTCAACATCTCAATTGAGATGTTGAAGAAGGCATATACATGTTTAACTGACTCCTAAGTAGTATACTTTAGATGTTTCCAACAACATTGGGAAAATCTCAATTGAGTTTGGCTGGCTAATTCCAAAAACAAATGTCTCCATCACACGACCCCCAGAAATGAAAAAGGAGATGAATGAAACAACATTTCCAAGAAAATGTCAAACAAGACAACAGAATGACTTTCACAAAGCAGAGAAATGAAGAGAAAATTTGAGCTAGGTTCAAACAGGAAACCAGCAGCTCAGCAGAAAAACACATCTGAGATAGGTAAGATGGGTCTGAGAAAAATACCCAGAATGCAGAGGGAAAGGAAAAAGATAAAAGTAAATAGCACGGGTCCAAGGTTGTAGATAACCAATTGCCTGGGTGTTGTGTTGGGATGGTCTACAGGTAGAGAAAATAATCCTGAACCTGGCATGGGGTTTTAGCTTCCATCTCTCCTCCCCTGTAGGGTGTCCCCCTCAGGAGCAGGGAGTCAACCCGAAGGAATCTAGCTATTCATTACCAAGAAGAAATTGATTCGTTCTAGGGGATACCTTTATACAAAAAAATTAGAACGAAGGAACCCTTGAATGCGGAATGTGACAAAGTGGTGTACCACAGGAGGAACTTCTGGACAAAATTGAAGAACTTGACAGCGCTCAAAGACATTTTAAATCCAAAGGATGTGATCCCAACCAGATCTGAAAATTCCTCTCCTAGCAAAGATTTCTGCAGCCAATCATGCCTGTCTTCTTATAAGCTAAAGCAAAAATCTATTGTTCCCACATATACCAATCGCATTTCAATTAAGTGCATGGTGGGTCAGAAGAATGCTGATATTTGATTTGAAGTAGTCTCAGGGAAGAAATAGAAGATATAAAATGAGAACCAAATGGAAACTCTTAGAATTGAAAAAAAATGCAATAATCAAGATAAAAGCTCAGCGGATGGGCTCAATAATAGAATGGAGGAGACAGAAGAAAGTATCAATGAACAGGAAGCTAGAACAATAGAAATTATCCATTGTGAACAACAGAGGAAAATACACTGGTTAAAAAAAAGGGGGTGGGATCGAATCTCAGGGACTGAGAGGTATAACAAAAAAAAAATCGAATATTCACACCTGTGAAGCTGAAAAAGTTCTTGGAGAAATAATAGCTAAAATGTTCCCAAATTTATCAAAGCACTCAAACATTCAGGTTCAAAAGGCTGAGCTAGCTCTGAGCTTGATAATTGTAGTGATGCTTGTTTTTCAAAATGTTACTCTACTAGCTCGGTCCTTGCCAGTCCCAGATGGTTTTTAGTTCCACTAGTGTCACAGCATACAAGCAGAATTCAGCCCCAACCCCTCTATATGCCCTAGGAACATCATCGAGACCCTCAGAAGAAATGATTGAGTCTGCGGACCGAGGTACCCAGGAAACCCTGCTCAAGCAGTTTGCTGAGGTGTTCCCATTGAAGGCATTCGGCTACCAGCCAGATTCCTTGAGCTTACCAAGCTGCTGTGAGTTCGCTGGAATTGCTGGCTGAGTCACTGCTGGTGCTGGGCTCCTCGATCTAGCAAGAGATCGGTAACTCATTCAGAGCCCCAAAAGTGAAGACAGTCCCAATCCTGAGCAGCAGCAAAAGCAAGTTACCGATCTTGAGACTATTTTTAAGTGTGTTATTAATTGCTCATCAAAATATTTTTTTGATGGCTGCTTTAGAAATCGTTCTGTTACTTCTAACATTTTTCATCTTCGTGTTAGTATTGGTATTTTCTCACTCAGGTTGACAGTTTCCTGAGATTTTACTGTATGCTGCACATTTTGTGGATAGACTATGAGAGTCTGGATTTTATTTAAATTTAGCTAGCAGGCCTCCTATGAGACCATGTCAGTGGGGGAAAGAGCTCAGTCATCATTACTGCCACGTGGAGTAGGAGCTTGTGTTCCTCAGCCCGAGCTTCATTGACGTTCCCATCACTGGTAGGTCACTGAGTGTTTAATTACTTGCCTCACTCAAGGACTCTCCAGTGGGTAGGAACCCTACAATTTGTTTACCCATTTACCTGTTGATGAACACTTGGATTGTTGCCAGTTTTGGGCTTTATGAATAATGCTTCTTTGAACATGATTTCATGCTGCTTTGAACACACACCATCAAGTCTTTGCATGGTCAGAAGCTTTCATTTCTCTCAGATGAACATCTTGGAGTTGATGTGCTGAGTCATGTGGTAATTATATGTTTAACTTTATAAGAAACCGTCAAACTGTTTTCCACAATAAGCGACACCATTTTATTTTCCCACCAGCCATGTCCCAGTTCCTCAACATACTTGCCAACATTTGGTGTTGACGTCTTTCAAGTTTTAGTCAGTTTATTTTTAATTTGCATTTTCCTGGTGACTAAGTGTGTTGGACAGCTTTTTATGTGCTTATTTAGTATTCATTTATCTTCTTTGGTGAAGTACCTGTTAAGATCATTGGCCTGATTTTTTTTTATTGAGTTGCTTTTCTTGTGGCATTGTAAGAGTTCTTCTTATATATCCTGGGTACAATTATTTTACTACATATATGTTTTAAAAACATTTTAAAAGTATCTATTGAAGAGCACAAGTTTTTACCTTTTACAATGTTTCATTTCTCAAATTTTCTTTTATAGTTTGTGCTTTTGTGTCACAGTATAAAATCCTAAACCCTTAAAGTCACAATTTTTGTGTAGTTTTATAATTTTTAGTTATCATTTATTTTAAGTTATTTAAAAAATCTGATCTGAAGTAAGGATGATACCAATTCTTCTGCACATATGAAGGTCCTTCAAAATTTGTGGAGGGTGGTAGTTTTATTATATTTTAATTCTATTTCCACAGGCTTTCTTTTTTAGATATAATACCTTTATTGGCATATCTTACTCATTCCAATATATTTTTTACCTTCCCATACAACTTCTGTTGTTCAATTCCATCAGGTAGGATTATACAGTCATGAATGCTATCAACTCCACTCTCCCTTTCTTCCCAAACTCCCACCCCCACTCACTCACTCCCCATACCCTCTGGGAACCATTACTCCTGTCACTGTCTCTGAGGGGACATCTATCTTGGCTACCATGTACTGAGTGATCTCAATACACAAATGAACATATGCAAATATAACAAGATTATTGAGGTATAACACATAGAGACATTAATAGCAAGGGGACAAAATGGTTCATCAGTGCCTTGCCGCACCCTGGATTTATCCTATGTTTCATGTGGCCCTTCTGTGCAGACTGTCCAATTGCCTTGCTGGTGGAGTTTGGGTCTCAATTACACCCACTCCCCTTCACATTAATTTGGTTGCTTATTTTTGAATTTCTGATGCCTCTTCCCATTGACAACACATGATCACACAGGCTGGTGTGCTTCTTCCATATGGGCTTTGTTGCTTCCCTGCTAGATGACCGCTTGTTACACTACAAGTTTTTAAGACCCCAGACACTATATCTTTTAATAGCTGGGCACCATCAGATTTCTTCACCACATTTGCTTATGGATTCATTTTGTCTTCAGTAATCATGCCAGGAAGGTGAGTATCTTACAATGCCACATTATTAGAATGAACCATTCTTGCACTGAGGTAAGATTTAAGTAGAGGACCATCTGCTTCTTTGTTGTATTTACATATAGTACATATATAAACATATTTTAGCCATATATTCTTTTTTCATATAGCCATATATTCATAGAGATATGTATATATATGTATCTACTCATGTATATATTTTTCCTCCTACTATTATGTTTGCCTATCATAATTTCTCTCAGATACAATTTGATTGATCAAACATGACCAGAAAAGCTACACAATCCTCTCAGTCCTTTTTAGAACACGTACTATTCCCCTGTACCCATCATTGTTGGCTCCCAGCTCATCCCTTTCATGGCCCCTAGGAACCATCGGTCCCACCTGCTGTCTCCTCCATAAGATTACCTATCCTTCATATCTTGCATAGATAAACATCCCAAAGAGGAACTGAATAAATACTTATGACTACTACGAGTACTAATAAAATAAAAGATAAACAACATAAGATAGTCAGCACAGGGATCATGACATAGAGCAGCATAGAGTGGTCAGTCCACGTTACTCTTCCCGCACTCACTGAGATTTCCAGTGTGGCCCCCTGGTGAGTAACCCTGACCAGTTCTGATGGGGTGCCAAATGCTGCCTCCCAGGTAAGAAGTCTATGATTGGGGATTGTTTGGGACTTTGTGCCTTCACTCCCATCACTGGTCTGTTGCACTCCCCTTTTGATTTGTCCCCATGTGGTCAGACCAGCCCCTCTCCCCAAAACTAGATCCTTACAACTGTCCTCTGCAATGCTGTCATCTAGGGAGAGGACAGCTGAATTGGTCCTGCAGTCATCTGTGGGAACGAGCTGCTCTGATCAGATCATTGCTCTCATGGACTGGCATGAGGCCTACTCTTACTCTCCCATTCCTCTGGAGATATGAACAATATCCTACCCTTGGGTTGGTTAGTGTCCTGGCCCCCTCATTGCCATCATTAGTCTTCCCCCACCCCTCAGTGGGCCTTAAAGGCATAAGAGAAGTTGGGGAAAGATCCCTTTCAGCACAGGTACAATTTGCATCTGTAGTTGATGATGTATGAGTCATTTGGTTTGGTCTGGCTCTTGCCAGAATATCTGGTCCTCAGCTCAGGCATTGTGTGCTGTGTGTTTTCCCTTATGCCAGTTCTACTATTTGAACTTGCTCAGTGGACTCATGTTGTACTTGACCTTTTGTGCTTCCACAAGTTTTCTTGAAGCCTGTCATACATATTCAATTGTCCCAGGATCTTTTGTTGATGGCTAATCTTTTGTTGTAAACTTTATTATATACTTTTACCACCTTTGTTGACAATCAACTAACTATATCAGGAGCCCTGGTGTTATAGTAAATTACATGTTGGGCTGCTCACCATAAGGTCAACAGTTCAAATCCATCAATTGCTCCATGGAAGAAAGATGAGACTTTTAATCCTCTTATGATTCACTGTCTCAAAAATCTATAGGGGCAGTTCTACTCTGCTCTGGGAGGTCACTATGAGTCAGAATGGACTTGATGGAGAGTTTGGTTTTGAGATTATATATATGTCATTATGATGCAGCAGACCAATCTGACATATCAAGATATTTGTGGTAGCTAGTCAATAGTTTGTAGGTCTGTATTTATAGTTTCTGGAAGAATACAGTAGCTGGATTCAATTGGAAATGTTTATAGTGGGGTTCATATAGACAGGCAGATGGGTAGGTAGTTAGGTAGCTGCTGTGGCATCAACTCTGACTCTTGGCGACAGCAGAAGGAACATTTTCCTGACCCCGCATCAGCCTAGGGACTGCCAGCAAGTGTAAGCCCGTCATTGTGACTATTGGGTCAATCAAAAGCATTGGATTTTCCAGTCTATCCATAGGTACCTTGAAAGTAAGACCTGGTGAGCTCTTTCAGAAAAATAATGACTTGGTATTAACTTGACAGCTACTGCTGGTTTCTAACTGACAAGGGCTTAAAACAGACAAACATAGCCACCACAATAGTGTCACGTTAATAATACTGAATCATCATTTAGCAGTCAGTTCACACTCATATTTTCTCAATGTTTAAAAAATGGGTGCTGGGAAGTGGTATGGAGGCCATGTCTGACTTCCTCTGGCTCTCAAAACTGATTGTCCCAGGACAGAAATAAGACATGCTTCTACCTGTCAGCTCTTCTTCTTCTTCTACAAATAAAGAGTATGAAAGAAAAGACCACCATCAATATTTTAAAAGCCAGAGAAAAGATTTCTGTCTCTCTTTCTCTCTGGCGATTGGACCAGCATGCTGCTGTTTGAGCTAGTTCTTTGCCTGAACTGTGTGCTGCACTACCTGCATTATCCAACACATGGATCGGTGTTGCCTTGCTGTGCATTGCTAGAGCCTTTTGATACCTACTTTGCCTCACTGCTGGTGGATTGTGTTGGCATGCATATACTCCAGTGCTACTGACTTTTCCTGCCCTACCCTGCTGTCGACTGCCTGTGGGCTTATTTGGCTCATTTTGTCTGGGGCCAGATTCCACTATCTATTTCTTTGACCTTGGACCAGCCTCTGGGTTGAGTCGAAGGACCTTCAGTATTTACTGTTATTAACTGTTCCATAAAATTGAGTTGAACCGAGCTCTGTGTACTGCTGTGTGGGTTAATTGGCTGTTATATTCCTTCTTGATATCTATCTATCTATCTATCTATCTATCTATCTATCTATCTATCTATCTATCTATCTCCTGGTTTTGTTTCTCTAGGGAACTCTGCCTAACACAATATAATTCAATCAGTATCTTCCCCAGACCTAAGAGGAAAATGAAGGTCATTTGATGGGAGTAAAGATCTATGGCTACAAGAACCATATTAAATAATTTGCTAAACTGCAGTTGATTTTTTGAATCCAGAATATTTGTTTGGTATACTGCTTTTCTCTCTCTCTCTCTCCCTCTTCTGTAGCACCCACACATTCATGTATGATCCTAATAAAATCAACACTTTGAAATAGTTTCATGTAAAATGTGTGTGATCAAAGTAATTAAATATAATAACAGGGGGAGGGGGAGCAGAGATTTGCTCATTGGACTGAGCTGTTCATTCTCACAGCTAATTCTTATCCAAATGATGATAGGATTGTTATTCTGCTTTGTCACAGGCCTGAGTCCAGGTGACATTGCTCATTCCACCATTAATTTTCCATCCTCCAGGTTTCTTGTTACCATGTTCTCCTGCCCATCCCTCTTCTGGGGTTGGACCAAAGTGCTGTCTGTAAAGTTACAGATATCTGAGTTTTCTGCCATCCTTTGTTGTCCCTTCAAACCTTTCTCCCAGGCTACAAGACAACGGTGTGGTTTTCCAAGTGCTCTCGGTTTTCACGGTGAGGGCTCTGCCATCAGGAGAGATGACACAGTCCGGCTTGGCCATCGCACCCATTTTTTTCACAGAGCCATTCCCCTCCGAGTTCCTTCATGTTTGCGTCAAAGCTTTTGCCATCGACCAGGTGCCATCTCCCTCTGAGCTGTTGAATGGTGCCATCGTGAGCGAGGGGGTGTGGGCATGAAGATAAGGCGGAGGAAAGTCTGGTGGGAAAGTAGGGGAGGTCTCTTCATCCTCAGAATTTCCCCCTTTTGTATCCTTTCAGGACATTAAATATATATTTATAATCATTCAATTTTATGAATAGATTTGTGTAACCATTGCCACAACCAGGATCTAGGACAATTCCATCACTCCCCCAAAACAGTTTGATTAGATTCAGGCTCACTGCTTTTTGGCATGTTTTATGGTGTCGTGGGTTTTCCTCTTCATCATATTAGGAAGCACATAATGTTTTACTGGCACCGAGATCACTGTATGCCAACAACAGCAAAGTTCTACCCCAACCATGGGACTTCTCTCATCCCTCCTCCCACCCTAACTAGAGAAGCTCATGGCAGCATTATCAGTGGGGGGTAAGTATGGGAAAGAAAAGAGAAAAAAAGAAACAAAAAACGTTCAAGGCGTAGGCTGTTCTCTTTATTTCCCCTTTGCAGGCACCTGAGTCTGGGCCAAACCCAAGATGTGGAAAGAGAACACACTTTTCATTTTTATTCAGAAATGCAAATTCTGATCATGGATTTTACTAGAACTTTTAACCCACCGCCAGAGTATGTCAGTTTGTCCTATTTTAGTGGCTTGTGTGTTGCTGTGATGTTGGAAGTGATGCTACTGGTATTTCCAATAACAGCAGGATCACTCATAAGGACAGGTGTCAGTGGGGTTTGTAGCCTACATCAGGCTAGAAGAAAGACTTGTTGATCTACTTTTGAACAACATCCAATGAAAATCCTGTGGATCCCAACAGAACATGGTTTGATGTCATACTGGGAGATGAGCCCTCCCAATTGGAAAGCAGTTAAAATGCACAGGGACCACAAAAATTGACTCAAGCTTAGCAATGCTTGAGAAGATGGCACAAGATGAGGCAATGTTTTATCCTGTTCTGCATGTAGTCACCACGCATCAGAGCCGACCTATAGTCATGAACAACAATAGACCTCCAAATGTCTATAATGGGTAGTGTTCAATAGCCAAAGTGACCTGAAAAGGTGGAGGATCTTGGGTGCTAAATACCTAGATGTGTTCAGTTTGTGAAAATTCATTGAGCTGTATACATGTGCATATTATAATTTATATAAAAATTTAAAAGAAAGCTATAGATTGTGGTATAAACCAGAAATCCAGAAAGGGTATCCCATAGAGCAGGCTTGAGGATGATGGGAAGTTAAAGCTGAAGTGACTTTATGAGGTAACATGATTTTATGATTGTGCTTTTGTATTTTATGAGTCCTGCCTATGTCTACCAGTTAAACCTAAAAGATCTAAACAAACTGTTGTCAAGTGGGTCCTACTATGGAGACCCATGTGTGCAGAGGACATTTCTCCATCAGGTTTTCAAGGAAGCAGATCAGCAGGTCTGTTTTCTGTGACTTTGTACTGCCAACCGTTTGGTTATTTGCATCACTTAGGGGTTCCGTTATGAGAGAAAAAAATGAGACTTTCTGAAATCAAAAGGATAATTACACAGTACTACTAAGGACTATACTCCAATGAATTCAACAAGTTGGAAGACATGGACAAATTCTTGGAAAAAACAATCCCTCCCTAGACTGTCCCCAAAGGATGTCAAGAACCTCAACAGACCCATATTTATAGAAGAAATAGAAAACGTTATCAAGGGGTTACCAACAAAAAAATCCCCTGGACCAGATGGCTTCACGGGAGAATTCTACCAAGCATTCAAGGAAGAACTGATGCCAATCTTACACAAATTCTTTCAGAACACAGAAAAAGATGGCAAACCCCGGAACTTCTTCTATGAAGCTAGTATAACCCTGATACTGAAATTGGGCAAGGATCCCACAAGAATAAAAAACTACAGTCGAATATCCCTAATGAGCATTGATGCAAAAATCCTTAACAAGACACTGTCCAATAGAATACAAAAGTATATAAAACAAATAATTCACCACAACCAAGTGGGAATCATACCAGGGATGCAGGAATGGCTCAACATATGAAAGACAAATAGTACCATTCACTAGCTTGACATGAAAAACTATAAGAACCACATGATAATATCGATAGATGCGGAAAAAGCATTTGACAATATCCAATACCAATTCCTGTTTAAGACACTCAAGAAGATAGGAATGGAAGAAAACTTCCTCAATATAATACAAGTTATATATGAAAACCAACAGCCAATGTGGTAGTCAATGGAGAAAAGACAGAAACAATCTCACTGAAAAAAAAAAGACCAGACAAGGATGCCCCTTGTCCCCACTTTTATTTAACATTGTACTGGAGGTTTTAGCTAACAGCATAAGGCAAATTAAAGACATCAAAGGTATTCATCTGGGGAAAGAAGGGGTGCAACTTGTTACTCGAAGATGATATGATTTTATATATGGAAAATCCCAAAAGCTCCACAAGGGGAGTACTGGGAGCAATAGAGGAGTTTGGCAGAGTGGCCGGATGCAAGATCAACAAACAGAAGTCTATCAGACTGGTATACACATTGGACAAGACCAAAGAAGAGGAGATAAAAAACGTGGTACCCTTCATAATAAGTCAAGCACAAATTGAAATATCTAGGGGTATACCTGACTGAAAGAACAAAAGATTTGTATGAGGAAAACTACAGAACGTTATTATAAGAAACCAAGAGTGACCTCAACCAATGGAAAATGTGATTGGAAGATTCAATATACGAAAGATGTCAGTTCTGCCCAAGGCACTATATAAGTTTACTGCAATCCTGATACAATTACCCCCGTCTTTCTTCAAAGAAATGGAAAAACTGACTACCAACTTCATATGGAGAGGGACGAAGCCCTGGATTAGCAGAGACTCCTCAAGAAGGACACCGTGGGAGGGCTTGCTTTACCTGACTTTAGCACATATTATACAGCCACAGTTGTCAAAACCGCAAGGTATTGGTGTAATGATAGATATTCAGACCAATGGAAAATAACTGAAAACCTAGAAATAAAATCATCAGCATGCAAGCAACTGATCTTTGATAAGAGCCAAAAAAAAAAAAAATCAAATGGGAAGCATATGCCCAAGTGATTGATGCTGGAAAAAATGGATATTTGCCTGCAGAAAAATGAAGCAAGACCCTTATCTCACTCCATGCACAAGTATAACCCCAAGATGGATCACATGCCTAAAGGTAAAACCCCAAACTATTAGGGCCATCAGTGAGGAAATTGGGACCAATCTGAGAACTTTGGTGTAGAGAATACAAGAGGCTATCAGAAATAGATAACGACACAAATACAGATGAGTCACAAATTGACAAGTGGGATATACTGAAGATAAAACACCTGCGTTTATTGAACAAAATCACCAAGAGAGTAATAAGATAGCCCACAGACTGGAAAAACATCTTTAGCAATGACACATCAGACAAAGGCCTTATTACTATAATCTACAATACTCTGCTAGCTTCCAAAAAGAAAAAAAACAAACAAAACGATTTGACCATCGAGGAGGTGGGCAAAGGACCTGAACAGAACTTTCACAGACTCTGAAATCCAAATGGCCATAAACATATGAGACAATGTTCCCGATCTTTAGCCATAAGAGAAATGCACATTAAAACAATGAGGTACCACCTAACACCATCAAAGATAACTCAATTCAAAAAGTCAGAAAGCAGCAAGTGTTGGAGGGACTGTGGTGAGATAGGGACTCTCATCCACTGCTGGCGAGCCTGTAGGTATGTACAGCTACTATGGAAATTGATTTGGCAATATCTAAAACAGGGAAATTGAGCTACTATATGATGCAGCAACCCCCCTACTGGGCATATACTCAGAAGAGGCAAAAAACAAACAAACCACAACCAGACATTTGTGTGCCACTGTTCATCACAGCACAGTTCACAATTGCAAGGAGTTAGAAAAAACCGAAATTGTCATCAACAGATGAATGGATTTAAAAAGTGGTACATACATACAATGGAGTACTATGAATCCCTAAAAAGCAGTGATGAATGCATGAAGCACATCACAGCATGGGAAAAAAAACGAGGAAATTATGCTAAGTGCAGTAAACCAAGCACAAAAGACAAGTATAACATGAGTCCTCTGAGGCAAGCTTAAAAATGCAAAAGGGGCATAGGGAAAAAGCTACTGTATACAAACATTCCTGGGGTGAGGACCAGGTAGTATGGCATGGGCAAGGCAAAATCCATGGATACATATGGTAGTCAACTAAAAAGGGGGGGGGGGGAGAAAGAAAAAGACAAGGGTAGACATGGGGAACAAGGCACTAACGAAAGGTATTGTTTATATCTCCACAGGGAAAGCGGGATCAGACTTCAACCTGGTGCTGCAAGATGTGAATGCAACATACTGGCATGAAGCAGGGAACCAATAGAGAGGTCTGAGGTGCTGGCCCCAAACCCAACTACTGGACAGGCACCCCTCCCCACAGAAGAATTCACTTCAGAGGACAGCACTGAAGCTACAGCTAAGGAAGAGGGACATGTCTGATCAGAGCACACAGGAGCAAATGAAGGGAGAGGAAGAGAGAGTGGAACACATCCCAGCTCACCAAGCCCTGAGGACGATATTCGCTATGTTGAACAGGGTTCTCTAGAGAAACAAAACCAGGATGCTAATAATTATATATATATAAAGAAATAAACAGTTAATTAATCTATAAAGCAGTACAAATGGCTCAGTGCAACTTACTTCTGTGATACAGCTAATACACTGGCTGGTCTTCAAGGCTTGAGGGCCGCTGGGTAGTCCTCTGTAGAGCAATCCAGGCTATCCGGCCACAGGCAGCAAACAGCAAGGCAGGTCACCAACAGTCAGCCAGATGACAGAGTCCTATAGCCCCCTGCTCAAGAGATGTATACTCCAGGAACGTGGCAAATCAGGTCTTTAAGGAACCTCAAATTACAGTGACACAGTCCACAGGTTAGGTGTCCCACAGGTAGTATAGCTTGCAAATTGAGACACAGAACAAGCAAGGCAGCCATACACTGGTATGATCATCAAAGAGCAAGAGACAAGAAAGGCAAGGCTCGCCGAGCCCTTTATCTCTCCACTTGTGTTCATTGGCCACCTTGACACAATAAACCGACCTATCCCATCCTGCTCAGAGCAGCCAAAGCACAGAGAGGACCATAGGGCCGCCCCCACTGTGAGACATACATCCCTTACTGCCCATAGAGCTACAGGGGACAACACTGAAAACACAGTGTATGAATTGTGCCTGATCTGACCCCACCACAATGAGGCGAAGCACTAAAGGTGGAACAGAGCAATGAAGTCCCCCGGGAATACCAAAAATAGACTGTTGGGCCAGGGTGTGGTACCCGAGACTTGACTGGAAAACACTTGTAAAAAAAACACTCATAAAGGTCAACAAAGAGACCTTGAACTATTTACAGGCTTTTCTTTTTCTTTTGTCATTGTTTTTGTTATTTTTTTTTCTTTTATTGCTTTGTTTTGCTCTGTCTTGTTTTTTGTGCATATTATTATCTCTGCAGGTCTATCTAAATAAGATAGGTGGGATAAACAATCTGGAGGAGAAAACAATGGGAGCACCGGTTCTGGGGGGACATGGGAGAAGGGGAGATGGGGGAAAGGAAGTGGGTGCTAACAACCCCAGGGATAAGGGAACAACAAGTGATGTAAAATCAATGTCAAGGAGGATGTAGGAGGCCTGGTAGGGCTTGATCAAGGGCAATATAACCAGGTGGAATTACTGAAACCCAGATGAAGGCTGAACATGATAGTGGGACAAAAGGAAAGGAAAAAGAAATAGAGGCAGGAACTAGGAGGCAAAGGGGATTTATAGAGGTCAAATACAGGCATGTACATATGTAAATATATTTATATATGACGATGGGGAAATAGATCTATGTGCATATATTTATGGATTTAGAATTAAGGTAGCAGATGGATATTGAGCCTCTACTCAAGTACTCCCTCAATGCAAGAACACTTTGTTCTATTAAATTGTCATTCTGACAGGCATCGCTCGCAGCTGCTGCTGGCCCATGTGGCCGATGCCTGGGGGTGGACCTGCAGCAGCGTGACCCCATGAACACATGGATCAAGTGGAGTGAGGGCAGGAGGCGTGCTGGCCGGGGGCCCCACAGGCAGCACCAGGTTAGAGGTCAACTGGCCACGTTTCCGCCCCAGCCCCGACCCCTGCCCCCGCAGCCTCTTCTCCGCCGCCTCCGCTCCCTTACCCACCCCCTTTTCCACCCCATCGCCCTCGCCCTTGGCACTCCCGTACCCCATGCCCCTGCCCCAATTCTTACCCTATGCCCAAGATCCCTACTTTTTCTCAGACCAGCCTCCCCAGTCGGATCATTTCGCCAAATGTTTCCACATGGATGTCCCCTTACCGCCGAACGCGGAGTTTGCCATGGAAGGAGACTTGGTGTTTAGACCCCCGTCGCATATGCCCCACCCGTACCCACCCTATTACCAGCACCAGGCCCCCATAGTTCCCAGAGGTTTCCCAAGGTGTATGCCACCTGGCCCCTACTGGAGACCTGGCGGGGATGGTCATGCCAGGCGGCGACCCAGACCTTCCAAGAGGCAGGCCTCCAGAGCCAGCGACTCAACTGACTGATCTCTCCGACCCCATTCTCTGGCCTAAAGAGACTGACCACCCAAAAACTGCTGTCTTACCCGGGCAGCTTTTCCTTGCTGCCGCCAGCAACGGCAAGGAGAAGAGCCTTTCTTTGGGCCGGAACCGTTTACCACCCCTTTTAAAATTTTGGGTGGGGGTAGGGTGACCAAGCATCAGTCCTACCACCACGCTAACTTTTCACAAAATTTAAATAAAGAACTCGTTCTACAGAAAAAAAAAAAGTCATTCCATGATGCTCACCTTCCCGACAAGATCACTGAAAACAAAGCGGGTGCATAAGAAAATGTGGTGAAAAAAGTTGATGGTACCCAGCTATCAAAAGGTATAGAGTCTGGGATCACTTTTAAAATTTTTATTTCAATCATTTTATTGGGGCTCATACAACTCTTATCACACTCCATACATACATCAATTGTGTAAAGCACGCTTATACATTTGTTGCCCTCATCATTCTCAAAATTCGCCTTCCGCTTGGGTTCCTGGAATCAGCTCCTCATTTTCCTTTTTTCCCTCCCACTCCCTCCCTGCTCCCCCTCCCTCATGAACTCTTAATAATTTATAAATTATTATTTTATCTTACCATACACTGCCCAGCGTCTCCCTTGACCTACTTTCCTGTTGCCCACCCCCAGAGAGGAGGTTATTATATATAGATCCCTGAGATAGGTTCCCCCTTACTACCCCCCTTTCCCTCCCAGTATCGCACTCTCCCCCTTGGTCCTGAGGGGTTCATCTGTCCTAGATTCCCTGTGTTTCCAGATCCCATCTGTACCGCTGTACATCTACTGGTCTAACCAGGTTTGCAAGGTAGAATTGGGATCATGATAGTTGGGGGGAGGAAGCATTTAAGAACTAGAGGAAGGTTGTGAGTTTCATTATTGCTACACTGAACTCTGAGTGACTCATCTCCTCCCCACTACCCATCTGCAAGGGATGTCCAGTTGTCTACAGATGGACATTGGGTCCCCATCATGTGCTACCCTCATCACGATGATATGATTCCCCCCGTCCCCCTGCCTTTGGTGCTTGAGACCTGGTTCCCTCGGCTCTTCATGATCACACATGTTGGCGTGCTGCTTCCATGTGGGCTTTGTTGCTTCTGGGCTAGATGGCCGCTTGTTTACTTTCAAGCCTTAAAGTCCCCAGACACTATTTCTCTCAATAGCCGGGCACCATCAGCTTTCTTCACTACGTTTGCTTATACACACGTCTGTCTTCAGCGATCATATCAGGAAGGTGGGTGTCATGAAATGACCGTTTAGCTGAGCAAGGTGCTCTTGTATTGAGGGAATGCACGTTAGGAGACACAATGTCCATCTGCTACCCTACTACTGAACCTATAAATGTATGCACATAGGTCTATTTCCCTCATAATCATAAATATATTTACATATGTACATGTCTGTATTTAGGCTTCTCTGTATGCCCTCTGCCTCCTACTCCTTTCCTCTATTTCCTATGCTTTCCTCCTGTCCCACTACCATATGCAGCCTTCATTCTGGTTTCAGTAATTCCTCTCAGTTACCTTGTCCTTGATCACTCCCTACCAGTCCTCCCATCCCCTCCCTCCACTGGTTTTGAACCACTCGTTTTTCCCTTGTTCCTGGGCTGGCCAACACCTCCTCCCTTCCCCTACCTCCCATACTCTCATGTCCCTCCAGGATAGTTGGTCCCGTTATTTTCTTCTCACATTGTTTGTCCAGTCTATCTTATCTAGGTGGACCTGAAGATATAGTAATATGTGCATAAAAATGCGATGGCTTTGACAATACCAAAGTGGCACATAGGAACATGGTGTCGATGGCAGCAATACCGACAAGCTAACAAACAAAAGAGTCACTGACATACAAAATTTAAGAGAAGAGAAAAAAAAGAAAGAAACAAAACAAAAAGACAGAAAAAAAAAACCCCGTTAGTAGTTCAAGGTATGTTTGTTGACCTTTGAGTGTTTTCCGGATGAGTCTGATGGGGTGCTACGTCCTGGCCCCAAAGTCCATCCTTTATACTCCCTCGGGACTTCCTTGCTCTGCTTCCCCCGCCGCTCCATTGTAGGACCCCAGTGTTTTGCCTCAGTGTGATGGGGTCAGTTCAGTTGCACATCCTCCACTCTGTCTCAGCTGCTGTCCCGTGTAGGGCCATGGGTCAGTGCAGGATGTCGCATCTTGCCATGGGGCCGGCTATATGGTCCTCTCTGCACCTTGGGCGCTCTGAGCCGGGTTATCGTCCTCTGAGCTTGATGGGCCCAGGTGTGCTCCGCTCCGTTCTTCCTCGTTCCTTTGCTTCAGCTTCCTTCTGGGTGTGGTGTGCTAGGTCAGTTCCTTTCCCACACCAGACGATCTATTTTCGTTTTCTGTGGTACTCCCTTTGACGGTGGGGGTCGGGCCAATTCTGGTTGGGGCCGGCGTATGGTCCAGTCTTTTTGTGGGTTCCTCCATGCTTTACGTTGCCCTCCTGGTTTGGCGTGTCATGGTGGGGTCCGTATGCATGTTCCAGTTCTGTGGGGACACAACCAATACTCTTCCCCGGGTGGGTTAGTGCCCTGTTCCCCCCATGCCATCCACTCGGTTTCTCCCCATCCCGCTTCTCCCTCCACCTGTCCCCCTTCCCCTTCTTTATCTTGGGCTCTCATGTACCTCCCTAAGTGTGGTCTGACCTCCCTCCAACAATCTATGCTTCCACCTGTTTATTGTGAGATAGATGTTTATTCTTCTATTCCTGGCATGCTGATTGTACTTACCTCAGGGGACTCATGTTATACCTGTCCTTTTGAGTTTGGCTTACCTCACTTAACATGATTCCTTTCAGTTCTCCCCACAAAACAACGTGTTTCATGTGATCATCCGTGCTTTTCAGTGCTGCATACACTGTGTGTATGTGCCAGAGTTTACTAATCCACTCATCTATCGATGGAAACTTAGGCTGTTTCCAAGTCTTTGCGATCGTGAATTGTGCTTCAATAAACATTGGAGCGCAGATGACTGGTCATGTTTTATTTGCTGCTTCCACTGGTATATGACTGGGTCATAAGGTAGATAAATTTCCATTTTCTTTAAGTATCGCCAGATTGCTTTCCACAGTGGCTGTACAAATCTACATGACCACCAGCAGTGGAGGAGGGTTCCTACTTCACCACAGCCCTCCAACACTTGTTGCTCTCTGATTTGCTGATCTGGGCTAGCCTCAGGGGTGTTAGGTGATATCTCATGGTTGTTTTGATTTGCATTTCTCTTAATGGCTAATGACCTGGAACACTTTCTCATATGCTTATTGGCCATATGGGTCTCCTCCCTAGTGAAAGTTCTTTTCAGTTCTTTTGTCCACTTCCTTGGGGGGTTAACTGTTTTACTCTTTTTGTTGGTCATGAGGGTGTTGTAGATTTTAGTAATGAGCCCTTTGTCCGATGTCTCAGTACTAAAAATCCTCTCCCAGTCTGTGGGTTGTCTTGTCACCCTCTTGGTAAAGTCTTTCAAGGTGCACAGGTCCTTTATTCTTATTAAATCCCATTTGTCGATTTCCAGTTCACCTGTGTGTGTACCTTCCCTATTGCAATGATCCTATGAGTTCCCTGGGCCAGTGCTCTGAGATTAGTCCCAATTCGCTCCTTGATGGTCCTGATGGTTTGGGGTTTAACTTCTAGGTCTGTGATCTACCTTGAGTTTATTCTTGTGCATGGGGTGAGGTGAATGTCTGGTTTCATCTTTCTACATGTGGATATCCATTGTTTCCAGCACCACTTGTTGTTTCGGCATCCACTTCCCACTTGATGGTTTTAGGACCCTTGTCGAAGATCAGTTGTCTATATGCTGATGGTTTTATTCTTGGGCTTTCTATTCTTTCCCACTGATATGAGTGTCTGTTATTGTGCCTGTACCAAGCTGTTTTGATCACTGTAGCTGTGTAATAGGCATTAAAATCGGATAAGGCGTGTCCTCCAACTGTGTCCTTCTTCTTGAGGAGTTCTCTGCTAATTCTGGGTTTCTTCCCTCTCCATATGAAATTGGTGGTCAGTTTTTCCAATTCTTTGTAGAAGGTTGATGGTATTTGAATTGGGATAGCATTGAACTTGTAAAGTGCTTTAGGTAGGACTGTCATCTTTACTATGTTGAGCCTTCCAATGCATGAGCAGGGAATGTTCTTCCATTTGTGGAAGTCGCTTTTGGTTTCCTGTAGTAGGGTCTTATAGTTTTCCTTGTATAGGTCTTTAGTATTATTGTTAAATATATCCCCAAGTATTTCAGTTTGTTTTTAGCTACAGTGAAAGGTACTTCCTTCTTACTCCCCTCTTCCATGGTTCTGTCCGATGTGTATAGAAAACCTACCGACTTCTGTTTATTGATCTTGTATCCTGCTACTCTTCCATATTTCTCTATCACTGTAAGCACTCCAGCTGTGGAGCTTTTGGAGTTTTCAATGTACAGGATCATGTTGTCTGCAAATAGCAATAGTCTCACCTCCTCCTTTCCCGTTTGGATTCCTTTGATGTCCTTCCGCTGTCTTATGTTGTTAGCCAGAACCTCCAAAACGATATTGAATAGAAGTGGGGACGGGGGAAGCCTTGTCTTGTACCCTTTTTCAGTGGGATTGTTCTTGTCTTTTCTCCATTGACTATGATGTTGGACGTTGGTCTTTCATAGATAGCTTGTATAAGCTTGAGGAACTTACTTTCCAATCCTATCTTCATGAGTGTCTTGATTAGGAATGGGTGTTGGATGTTGTCAAATGCTTTTCCTGCATCTATGGATATTATCATATGGTTTTTTTATCCCCTTTCTTCTCGATGTGATGTATAATATTGATGGAATTTTAGGATGTTAAACCATCTCTGGGATGACTAGATCCCAAGAAGAACATCCCTGGATGATATGTTTTATATACTTTTTAGTTCTATTGGTCAATATTTTGTTAAGGATTTTTGCATCTATGTTCATTAGAGATATTTGTCTGTAATTCTCTACACCTGTGGGGTCTTTGCCCTGTTTGGGTATCAAAGTAGTGCTGGCTTCCTAAAATGAGTTTGTGAGTTTGTCATACTCTTCTATGTTATGGAATACTTTGTGGAGGATCGGTGTCAACTCTTCCCTGAATGCTTGGTAGAATTCTGCTGTGACACCATCTGGCCCTGGGGCTTTTTTTTGTTGGTAGGTTTTTGATGACCCCATCTATTTCTTCTTTTGCTATGGGTTTTGTTGAGGTTCTTGATCTCTGTTTGAGATAATCTAGGGAGAGACTGTTTTCCCAAATATTTATCCATATCTTCCATGTATCTGAATTCATTAGAATACAGACCTTCATAGCATTTTGTGACTATTCTTTTAATCTCATTGGGTTATGTTGTTATTGCCCCTGATTCATCCCTCATCCTGGATATTGGTGTTTGCTCCTTTCCATCCTTGGTTAGCTTTGCCAGAGGACTGTCAATTTTGTTAATTCTTTCATAGAACCAGCTTTTAGCTGCATTTATCTTTTGCATTGTTCTTTTGTCTTCCCACTGGTTTAACTCCGGCCTGATTTTTATTATTTCTTTTCTCTTGCTATTGGAGGGGTTGTTCTGTGTTAATGTATCTGTCATACACTTTTTCAAGCTACCTCTGATAACTGTCTTCGCAGTGACCCATAGTTTTTACACATTGTATTCTCATTCTCGTTAGTTTCTAGAAACTTCCTAATATTCTCTCTGATCTGGGCCTGTACGCATTTATGTCGCCGGAGATCGTTGTTCATTCTCCAGCTGGTTGCCCTTGCTTTTCTGGACATGCTCTTATTAATATCCAGCTTTATGGCATGGTGATCTGAGAAAGATGTCTAGATAATATCTATGTGCTTGAATTTACTCAGGTTGGACTTGCATCGCAGCATGTGGTCTATTCTTGAAAAAGATCCATGTGGATTTGAAAAGAATGTGAAACCCTTTGATTTGGATTGAAAGCTGTATAGATGTCTATTAGGCCCTGTTGCCTAATTACATTGTTTAGTTCTCTGGCCTCTGCTGAGCTTCTTTCCCAGTGATCTGTCTTTCTCTGATAGCGGAATGTTAAAGTCACCTACTATATTTGCTGATTCCATGATTTCTTTTTTCAACATTTTAATATTTTGTTTGATGAAATTCGCCACATCATTATTAGAACGTAAATATTCAATATGTAAGTGCTTCCTGGTTTACTGAACCTTTGAACATCATGTAGTGTCCCTCTTTGTCTCTTTTTATGGTTTGGATCTTGAGGTCCATTTTATCAGAGATTAAGATAGCCACCCCTGCCTTTTTTTGAGTTACACTTCGATTGGTAAACTTTCTGCCAACCCTTTATTCTTAGCATATTCTTGCCTGTGCACTTAAGATGCTCTTGCAGGCAGCAGATTGATGGATTATGTTTCTGAGCCAGTCCTCCAGCCTTTTTCTTTTAATGTACAAATTGAGTCCATTCAGAATTTTATCACTAGCTGTGGATTCATATTTGTCATATCCTGTTTTGTGTTTTGGGTCTTTAACTCTCTCACTTCATATCAGTGTTCTGTATTTGAGTGGAGAGTTTCTATCTTGTCCTCTTTTCCATCTGAGACCCTGTTGTCCTGGTAATTGTTGCTGGCATGTTGGCTTCTAGATGGAGATGGGCTCTATGGTGGTCTCCTGTCTGTTCCTGGTGGAGCTTGATACTTTTGTCATAGTGAGTCAGCCAGTATCTTTCGTAGGGTCGGGTGTCTTGCAGTATATTCTTTGAGTCTTTCCTTGTCCTGGAAGACCCTTATCTCATCATCTATCTTAATGGGTAACTTGGCAGGGTACAGGATTCTGGGGGAGGCACTTTTTCTTTCAGCTTTAGGAAGATGTTGCTCCATTCTTTCTTTCTTTTCATGGTATCTGCTGATAGGTCTGAACATATTCTTACTTGCGCTCCTTTGTATGTGACTGTCTTCCTTTCTATTGCTGCTCGTAAAATTTTCTCTTTTTCCTCTAAGTTGGATATTTTTACTATCATATGTCTTGGCGTGTTCTTCTTGGGATCCAGTCTAGCTGGCGCCCTTTCTGATTTTTGTATGAGTGGTTGGTTCTCCCTTGTTAGGATGGGAAAGTTTTCTTCCAGAAAGTCCTTTGCAATCTGGACTGATGACTGTGTGTTGCGTTGTGCTCCGGTAGACCAATTATTTGAATGTTATTCCTCTTCATAGCATCTGTCATTGATTTCAGGCTATCTTCTGTTTCTTTAATTTTCCTATCTGACTGTCTTTCTTGCTTGCTTAGGTCTGTTTGAGTGTCCTCAAGATCACTGATACGGTTCTCTGCTTCCTCAAGCCTCATCGTAAATTCTGTAACCTTGTGTGTGGCTTCTGCTACCTTCTCTGTTAGCTCCTGCACTTCCCTTTGTGGGTTGATTTCATCCCCTCTATTGTGGACTTCATCCCCTCTATTGTAGACTTCATCTCCTCTATCATTGCATCCTTATTCTGGGTTGCTTCCTTCAGGTCCTGTATTACTGCGAGCAGACTCCTGAAGATTTCCTTCTGTGGCAAATCTGTATCTGTTTCTTCTGTGAGAGATGTTAACTCTGCTTCTGTTTCGTCTCTCTGTATTTTTTGTTGGGAGTGATGTAGTCTGTTGATTTTTCCTCGATCCTTTCATAAGCCCCATGCTTCTGGGAGGCCAGGGTAATCTTATCTGTGATATTGTTAAGGATTCTTTCAGGCGACTGCTTATCAACTATTATAAGGATGGGTCAGAGTGCTGTGTAAGCCATGGGAGGTGGTGCTGATCTGGGCTCCAGAGCCGGGCTATGTGGGGGGACAATGCTCTTCAGATCAGCAAGCCCTCCCAGGTCCCTGCATGCCTGTAGAGTTCAGCCTATGGGGAGAGGCTACACAGGTGGGAGCAGCCACCCAAGGGCAGGCCTCTGCATCAGCCAGAAAATGCTGGGGCCACAAGGGGGTGCTGAGGGAGGTACAGGCAGCAGCACCTGCCTCCTATGATGGCTGTAAAGGGCTGGGGCAATCTTAGACACTGGTGCTGGTGACCCCACAGGGCCTCTTGGTGGTGAGAGCCGGCTGGGGTACACAGACGGCTCCGGCAAAGACCGCAAAGCCATGTCCTAGGCTCCCTAGCAGGCGGTGATGTTTATTGCTTTATTTGCCAGTCCTGTGAGCGCCACAGGCTCCACAGCGACGTGGTCTGAGCCGGATGGAACAGCGGCGGCTCTGGAGGGAAACACAGCTCCGCAGGTGTGCAAAACCCTGTTGCTGACGTTCTTAGTAGGCAGGGCACCTAATGTTGCGCCTAGTGCTGTCGGCGCTGGAAGGGACACCCACGGCAGGCAGGTTCAGTGGCCCGGGCTGCCGCTAGAGTTTTCCGCGGTGGCACACGCCAGCCTGAAGTGGCTCTGGCAGAAATGCATGGTGCGGGTAGAAGCGGGCTGGGGCTTTGGCTGCAGGCCACACTGGGGGGAAGTGCTCAGCAGAGGTTCCCAGGCCGGGAGTGGAGCGGTGCTAAGCCGACAGGAGTGGAGGAGTGGGGAGAGTGGGAGATGTGGGGGTTGGGGGTGGCCGGACAAACGGAATGCTGGTGGAGAGGTCCCAGGCAGCAATGGGGGTGGATGGTCCCCCGTGGGGGGTCACCCAGGCATCCCCCGATGGCCTGCAGGTCAGTTAGACGGGCCTTGGATGAATGGAGGGAAAAACACGGCCCAAGGGCTGATTGCTGCCACGTGGGGAAAGGGGAACCATGGGAAATGGAAGCTTCTCTCTTAGTGGAGTCCCACAAGTGGGCAGCTGCTGTAGGGGATACTGCGACCGCTGAGCGTGTCTCAGCAGGACAGGCAAGTGACTCTGAGCCCGGGGCCTGGTCTGGGGATGGAGTTGGGCTATACCTAGTAGCGGCCACAATGGTGGCAGCCTTGTGACCCGAGATGTCCCACAAATTGGGTCCTGTATCGCTGAGGCCCCTGCTCAGGAGAAATGCATGGGGTGGGGGTCGGGTGCTGTCCCAGGGAGGTATTTTACTCATTAGACTCCTACCACTCGGCTACTTGGACACCAAACCCACTTTGTTTGAAAGAGCTCTCAGAGTATGCGGGTCCCCTGGTCCGTCATCTTTCCAGAATCCCTCGCGTCTGGGATCTTAAATGCCTGAAGATAAACAAGTGGCCATCTACTTGAGAAGCAACAAAGCCAACATGGAAGAAGCACATCAGCCTGTTTGATCAGGAGGAGGTGTTGAAAGGATCAGGTATCAGGCATCAATGAACAAAAAAATCATATCATTGTGAATGAGGGGGAGTGAGGAGTGGGGACCCAAAGCCCAGGCAACTGGATATCCCCTTACAGAAGGGTTTCAGGGAGGAGATGAGCCAGTCAGGGTACAGTATAACACCAATGAAACAAACAAATTTTCTCTAGCTCTTTAATGCTCCCCACCCCCACCCCACTATCATGACCTCAATTCTACCTTACAAATCAGGCTAGACCAGAGGATGTACACTGGAAACACTGGGAATCCAGAACAGATAAACCCCTCAGAACCAATGGTGAGAGTAGTGATACCAGGAGGGTAAGGGGAAGGTGGGGGAGAAAGGGGTAACTGATCATAATGATCTATATATAACCCCCTCCCAGCAAGGTGGGCAACAGAAAATTGGGTGAAGGGAGACATCGGACAGTGTAAGACATGACAAAATAATAATAATTTATAAATTATTAGGGGAGGCATGGAAATTATGAGGGAGGGAGGGAAAAATTAGGAGCTGATAGCAAGGGCTCAAGTAGAAAGAAAGTGTTTTGAGAATGATGATCGCAACAAATGTACAAATACACTTGACACATGGATGTATGTATGGATTGTGATAAGAGTTGTATGAGCCCCCCATAAAATGATTTTAAAAAAAGAAAAGAAAAATGAGTCTTTTTACTCCCATTAAGAATTACACTCCCCCAAACCACAGGTGCAGGTTTGCCTTGTCCTATAGGGCTGCTATCACTCAGAGTGAACTCCATGGCCTTGAGTAAGTTTGAGAGACTCGGACCAGTTAGAGGTTGATTGTTCTTCTGATCCTCCTTGGCACCCACAGTCTAATGTAGTCACAGATATACCTGCTGTGTATGCTTTGCTGGGAAGTTTGGGCTCATCATGAAGTGAATGGAAAGGGTTTCAAGCCCAGAAGTGACTTTTTTTGAATATTCATTGTAGTCACCGGGTCAATATAGTAGAAGGGAACATTATAGTTAATGAGAGCACTCAGATACCATAGTGAAAGTTCAGGTTGAGATAGTGCATTGTTGTGGGAGGAGGGATGGAGAGAACCTCCTTATTTACACCTCCAGCCCAGTCTTCCTAGAAGATCAGACCCCTATACATGATTGCCCGTTATATATCCATTTTTACACGTGAAACTAAAAAATAAAAAAGAATAACTACTGTCTAGTCAATGCCAACTCATAGCAACCCCACAAGACAGGGTAGAACTGCCCCTGTGAGTTTCCGCGACGGTAGCAACTACTTCTGGGGGAAGAAACCCTCCTTTTTCTACCACGGAGCAGCTGGTGTTTTCAAACTCCCGACTTTGCAGTTAGCATCCCGACGCACAACCACTACACCGCCAGAGCTCCTCTCTGCTAGACATAGGAACAGTGAGGATGTTTGTTGATCCTTAGACCCAATTCCAGTCCCATCTGTCCAAAAGGGAGCATCTAGAACATTTGACCAAATCCAGGACTCTGTGTCCCTCCTTCTACCTTTTATTCCCTTCCCTAGTTTTATTTCTGTGAGGCTCAAGGGCTGGACGTTACCTAAAGGAAGTCACTCATATATCGCTTTTCTCACAGCCATGTTTCTATGAATTGCACCTCCCTGCACACACAAATCAACAGGCAGAGGACCCATGGATTCCTGGCTTAAAATAGATTGTTCTGGAGGTAAACTCTCAACTGACACTGGGTCCATCTTTTCTAGGCATTTGTAATTAAGCCTCAGTCTAATTGCCCTCTTGCATGGGCAAATCATAAACTTGGAAGCTACTGATACTGCTGAAGTTTCATTAAGAGACTTGGAAAATAAAGGAAGTCAATTCAGGCTGAGATATGAAAATAAACACAGTGAACAGAGAGAAACAGACATTAAGGTTGAGATAAAGAGCACTTCCTGCGTGTTCTGAATTATTCCAGTTTGGGGTTCAAGGATTTTCTGGGTATACCTCTGAATCATGTCTTTGCCCTTGAGTTTTATGAACAATCCCAGGATCCCTAAAATGCAATTCCCCTCAAAGTCTAAGCTAGCACAAGTGAGTTTCTGTTACTGGAAATAAAACTATTCCTAGTCCGAGAAAATGGTTTAAATCAAATTCCTTTTATGAATTTAAAGACTGCCTGACATTGGCCATAATTGTTTTTCACCTGAAGACATTGCAACAAAGGAAGAACTTTATTTTTTTGTGGAATTCTTATTTTAATTCTCCCTTTAACTGTAAATCATATGCTGATACTTATTTAAAATGTAGGTTCGGATTCAGTGTACCTGGGTGGGAAATGTAAATGCTCAGCAAGAGGTTGAACTGAATGAACAGGTTCAAAAACAATGTCAATCTCACTGTAGATTTCATAGCGACCCTATAGGTCAAGTAGATTCCATAGTGACCCTATAGGTCAGTGTAGGACTGCCCCTTGGGGTTTCTGAAGCTGTAAATCATTACAGGTACAGAAAGCCTCATTTTTCTTCCTAGTAGCTGGTAGCTTTGAATTGCTAACCTTGTGGTTAGCAGCCCACCTTGCAACTTACTCTACCACCAGGGCTCCTGAAAGGGTTCAAAGAAATATTCCAAACCCACTGCCAATGAACTGGTCCCTACTCATAATGACCCCACAGAAGCAGACTTCCCACAGCTTGTCTATGCTCCTGGTCTTTACGGAAGTAGAGGGTGCATCTTTCTCTGATGGGGTGGCTGGTGGGTTCAAACTGAGACTGTTTCGTTAACAGCTGACTGAGTAACCCCTACCCCCATGTTGGGCACAATGTTGTCCAGTTGACCAGGTTTGTTAATTCTGTTGCTCACATGTTTATTTTTATCGATCCTCTCATCTGTGTTGTGTTCACTTTTCCTCAGTCTTTAGGTTCCGTGACCCATGGCAATGGAGACCCAGAACTCACTGTTTGGCTCATTCACAGAAGCTAACCACATGCTTCCCCTCACATCCCCTGCTCATCAACACCTCTAAGGTTAGTGAGACTTCAGAACCAGTTTTGAAAACGAATTCTAATGATTTTATTACTCTAGCCCCACTCTCACAACCCAATGTCTTAGGCTGGTTTTCTGGAGAATCCAAACCAGTGAGGCCTAGAGGCGAATAACCATAAGCTTATAGAAGTATCTCTCAAGAAAATGGCTCATGAGGTGTGGAGCTTGAGAAGTTTCAAGTCCGTGGTGGGACAATTCCCACCCACCGCAAGCCTATGCACCACAGAATGAAACCCTGCCCGGCCCTGCGCCACCCCGTCAGTGCTGCTATGCCAGAGCCCATTGCTGCTGCCACGGGGTCAATGCATGGGATCGAAGGTCTTCCTCTGTTTCACTGCTCCTCCACTTTACCAAGCATGAAGTTCTTCTCCAGGGACTGTTCTCTCCTGATAATATGTCAAAAATATGTATTATAGAAAAATGGAAACATATGAAGTGGGCAGAATAGTGTAATAAATCCCGGGTTTTCATAATTCAGCTTTGATAATTATGAACTCATTGCTAATTTATTCCAGCTATACTCCTAACCACGTTTTATCCTTATTTGAAACAAAACTGTCTATCATATTATTTCATGGTCCTGGTTTGGTTGCCGGTGCTGCTGCTTCTCACCATCTTCAATGTGACAGTTCTCATTCTGTCTCCTGGGTCTAGGACAGTGGTTCTTAACCTTCCTCATGCTGCAACTCTTTAATACAGTTCCTCGTGTTGTGGTGATCCCTACTTCATCACTGTAATTTTGCCACTATTATGAATCGTAATGCAAATATCTGATAAGCAGGATATATTTTCATTGTTACCAATTGAACATGACTAAACATAATTAAAGCATAGTTATTAATCACAAAACAATATGTAATTACTTATTGTGAAATATTTATGTGCTTTCCAATGGTCTTAGGCAACCCCTGTGTGGGGGAAACTAGCACTGAGGGAAATATGACTGGGACTTACTCCCTGACTGGTACGGAGGGAATCTGGAAGGCCAGTGTTCCACAGTAGGAAGGCCACCACTCTGGTAGTTGGAGATAGATTCCAAGTACATTTTCCTGCGGTAATCTATTATTTCCACAGATTCTCCCCTTAAAACCTTGCTGCCTTAAAGTGAGCACATGGTTGACTCTATCTCCCTATAGAAGCAACATTCCTATTTACTCTATTTCTTCCCTTCGCGGCATCCAACTCATCTCTCCTGCCCTCTCTGCCCACGCCGTGCACGGACCTGACTGTTGAGATCATGGCCATCCAGGAGGTGAGCATACTACCATGACATGTGTCTAACGTCTTTATTTTACCCTCTCTCCTATCTCTATTATTCTCCGTGATTTTACTACAATACATATGTATTTTTAAATTTCTTAAACAAAACATTATAAACATTTTATTAGGGGCTTATACAACTCTTATCACAATTCATACATACATCAATTGGGTAAAGCACATTTGTGCATTCATTGCCCTCATTATTGTCAAAACATTTGCTCTCCACTTAAGCCCCTGGCCTCAGCCCCTCATTTTCCCCCTCCCTCTCCGCTCCCCTCTCTCTCATGAATCCTTGATAATATATAAATTATTATTTTGTCATGTCTTGCCCTGTCGGACATCTCCCGTCACCCACTTTTCTGTTGCCCATCCCCCAGGGAGGAGGTTATATGCAGATCCTTGTAATGAATTCCCCCTTTCTAACCCACCACCCTCCCTCCACCCTCCTGCTATCGCCACTCGCACCACTGGTCCTGAAGGGGTCATCTGTTCTGGATTTCCTGTGTTTCCAGTTCCTATCTGTACCAGTGAACATCCTTTGGTTTAGCCAGATTTATAAGGTAGAATTGGGATCATGATAATGGGGGTGGGGTGGGGAAGAAGAAACATTTAGGAACTAGAGGAAAGTTGTATGTTTCATCATTGCTACATCATACCCTGACTGGCTCGTCTCCCCTGAGACCCTTCTGTAAGGGGTTGTCCAGTGACTTACAAATGGGCTTTGGGTCTCCACTCTGCACTTCCCCCTTCATTCACTATGGTAAGATTTTTTTTTTTTTGTTCTGATGATGCCTTATACTGGATCCCTTCGACACCTTGTGATCGCACAGGCTGGTGTGCTTCTTCCATGTGGGCTTTGTTGCTTCTGAGCTAGATGGCCGCTTGTTTATCTTCAAGTCTTTAAGACCCCAGACACTATCTCTTTTGATAGCCGGGCACCATCAGCTTTCTTCACCACATTTACTTGTTCACCTGCTTTGGCTTCAGCGGTTGTGTCGGGAGGGTGAGCATCATAGAATTCCAATTTAATAGAAGAACATATTCATGTATTGAGGGAGTGGTTGAGTAGAGGCCCAAGGTCCTTCTGTTACCTTAACACTAAATCTATAAATATAGGCACATAGATCTATTTCCCGATCCATATATATATATTTGCATATGTACATGTCTTTGTCTAGACCTCTATAAATGCCCTTTGCCTTCTAGCTCTTTCCTCTATTTCCCTCGACTTTCCTCCTGTCCCACTATCATGCTCCGTCCCCACCTGGGTTTCAGCTATACTTCTTCGTTACCTTACCCTTGATCATTCCCTACCAGGCCTGCCACTCCCACCTCACCACCAATTTGGATCCCTTGTTGTTTCCTTGTCCCTGGGTTTGTTAACACCACTTCCTAACCCCCCACCTCCCCTATCCCATGTCCCCCTGGAACTGTCGTTCCCGTTGTTTTTCCTCCAGATAGTTCATCCAGCCTATCTTATTTAGACAGACGTGTGGAGATAATAACATGCAAAAAACAAGACAGAAGAAAACAAAGCAACAGTATACAACGAAACAACAACAATAAACCACTGACAAAGAACAAAACAAACCACATCAAGAAAGAAAAACTTGTAGTTAGTTCAAGGATTGTTTGTTGGCCTTTAGGAGTGTTTTCCAGTCTAGTCTGTTGGGGCACCACGCCTTGGCCCCAAAGTCCACTTTCAGCATTCCCTGGGGACCTTGCCGCTCCATTCCCTTGCTGTTCTGCTGCACTCTCTCAGTGCTTTGCCTCGGTGTGGTGGGATCAGGTTGGATGCAATTTCCACACTGTGTCTCCAGTGCTGTCCCCTGCAGGGCCATGGGTCAGTGAGGGGTGTCATGTCTCATAGTGGGGCCAGGCATGTGGTCCTCTCTGTGGACCGGCTGTTCTAATCAGGAACATCTCCTCAGGGCCTGGTGGGCCCGAATGTGCTCCACTCTCTCCTCCTCCCCCTTCATCTGCTCTCGTGCGCTCCGATCAGATATGTCCCTCTCCCGGAGCTGCAGCTCCATACATAATCTTATGTGTAAAGCTGCCTTATGTGCTTGCTGTAGGAAACATCATCATAAATGAAACTGCTTACAGTGCCACTTGTCATAATGGTAAATTGCTCACTTGCATTAACCATGCTTTGCTTATAAACCTTTCTAAAGATAGCACCCTCATCCAAAAGAGCAGGATGGGAGTGTGGATCCCAGTGGAGATGAAGCTCAGATGGGAGAGCAGTTCAGAATCGTCCTTCATGATGCAAATGATGTCAGAGATGATGAAAAGACCTTGCCTATTCATGGGAATGTTAATCGCAACTATAATTGAACTTATAGCTATTGCCGCCACTGCTGCCAGCGCTGGGAGAGCACTACAAGAACCCATCAAAACTGAATATCTTGTGCAAAAGTGGCAAGTGAACTCACATCAGCTCTGCACCACTCAGGCAAAGGTGGACGATGAACTGAAGGGTGGGGGTGGGGAAGTAGCGGAGCTGCAGCAAACTGTCCAGTGGTTGGGAGATCAAATCATGGACTAGTAACACCGATTAATGTTAGAATGTGATTGGAATGTAACTGATTTCTGTATAACCCCTTACCCATATAACAAGACATTGCGTGATTGGGATTTGATTAGAAAACATTTTCAATAAATGCTGCAATAAATTAAATGAATTAAAAAATAGTGAAAAGCATTTGTAAGGGTTTAAGGGAAACATTTCATTAGATGCTGATCAGCTGTAAAAGGATATTTTCTATACATTAAAAGACAGACTCAAGGCATCTCCTGGCTCTGATATGATCAAGCAATTGGTGGATTACATGGAAGGATTGGACCCACGCACTTGGGTTCAAAGCATTTCACATAAGTTAAGTTCCAGTCTAACTGTGTTGTTTATCATCATAATTTTGATGCTCGCAGTCTCCTGCTGCTTCTATAGGAAGCTAACAGATATGAAAAGAGACACTATTCAATCTAAAACATAATACAGAAAGGGGAAATGTGGGAAACTAACACGGAGGGAAATATGACTGGGACTTACTCCCTGACTGGTACGGAGGGAATCTGGAAGGCCAGTGTTCCACGGTAGGAAGGCCACCACTCTGGTAGTTGGATATAGATTCCAAGTACATGTTCCTGTGGTAATCTATCATTTTCACGGATTCTCCCTCTAAAGCTGTGCTGTCTTAAAGTGAGCACATGGTTGACTCTATCTCCCTATAGAAGCAACATTCCTATTTGCTCTATTTCTTCCCGTCGCGGCATCCAACTCCTCTCTCCTGCCCTCTCTGCCCACACTGAGTGTGGACCTGACTGTTGAAATCATAGCCATCCAGGAGGTGAGCATGCTACCATGAAATGCACCCAACGTCTTTGTTTTACCCTCTCTCCTATCTCTATGACGTCACTATAATCTATATACATATATATTAACTGTACTATTGAGCCTACCGAATCCGTGATTAGTTGTGGGGGCTGGCTTCCCCCACACCTGTGAAAGGGTCATTTGACCCCTAAAGGGGTCACGACCCACAGGTTGAGAAATGCTGGTCTAGGAGGTTCTCAGGACAGAGATCCTGAATCCAAAGAATATATTGTGGCATGGTTCTTCTTTCTTGCAGATAGTGAGGTTCTCCCTTTCTGATTTTGGGATGTCTCTCTGTTAACCTTAGCAGGTGGCAGAACTAACCAATCCCATCTTTAGGGTTCCATGTATCTTGTATGCATGGTCCCATCCTTACAAGGATGCCACGCACTTTATTTGCATTGTTAGCAAACTGCTCAATCCCTTTGGTGAATCACAAGCACCCTATTTGATTAGTTCAATTCAGTCACTTAGTGGAAATTGTAAGACCATAGAGATAAAGGCCATATAAAAATGATCCATAACATTGTCACTACATTCCAAAATGTTCTGGCTTTTTGTGTGTTAATTATTTACCCTTTTTACTTCTATGCTTCATTTTGGATCACTACCACCACCATGTCTTCAAACTCACTGGATTTCCTCTCTCTTTTAAAAAAGATAAGTCATTTTTATTTTTTAAAGAATTGTATTGATATAACTCACATACCATAAAACTCAATGGTTTAAATATATTAAAAAGAGTTGTGTAATCGAACATCAGCATAGTTAGTTTTAGAACATTTTCTCCATTCTCATATCCATTATAATTAGTTCTCCATTGCCTCCAAATTTCCCTGCCATAACCCTAGGAAACTAATAATCTTGTTACGGTCCC